>NC_090983.1:77404375-77762500 GCF_041146395.1 Eulemur rufifrons
CTGAAAAATAATTTAGTTCTTTGCCTCAGACTGTTACCCCAGTCTTATCATCATATCTTTATTTATTTCTTATTCCAAATATGTATCAAAAATGTAAATTTTAACTTAGGGACAGGTATATCCACATTGTTCTTCTTGGTGAAGTACTTTGTGCCAACAATTCTGTAATAAACTCATCAATGGGACCATAAATGGTCACCTTACAGTTGTTAATTCCACCAATAAAGGTACACCTGCTACATAGCAGGCTGTGTCCTGGGTTCTGTGGATATAGCACTGTTTCAAACAGGTAAAAATGCTTGCCTCCTAAATCTCAATCTATAATTGGCAATTGTTTCCTCTGAGTTGGTAAAATAAGCAAATCAAACTGAACCCTCATTCCCACTTACTACGTTAGTTGCAGATGTATCACCATAAAGTAGATTTTAAGCTTTTCAAGGTCATTGAAGGACTTCTCTTCATTCCGAAATGTATGAAAAAGGTATAAGAAAACGCTTTCTCTGGGTGACTTGAAGGCAATAGATCCCTGGTATGGGAGCGGAGTGAAGGGCAGGAGGAGCTCAAGGCTCTTCTAACTCAGAGAGCCTGACCCCAGTTACTAAGGACTCAGAGCTGCAGAAATTTGTCTGGGAGCCAAGTTTATAGACAGAAAGTGATGCCAATAACCACAGTGGTGACATCACCAGGAATAAGGTAGAAGTTTGGGTAGATTTGGGTTAGAACTTCTATGAGATAGCCTCCAGGAATATGGGAAGAACTGATTCTAATAATGTACAGAAAACCAAAAGCTCTTCATGTTCCAGCCCCCATAGTATGGAGTTTTTGCCTTGGGGAAAAAGGCTGAGTACATCCTTGTGAAGTAGTATAGCTACAGCTCTGAACCCCACCATGTAACCCCACTGGGAGCTGTGCAAGAGTCTAGAGAACCAGAGGCCCCATCAAACAGCAGGGAGAAGCCTTAGAATTTCCAGTTCTCTCAACAAACTTCAGGAAGCAGAACACCAAAAGTCTGCCATTTTCATATCAGCCAAGCTCCTGGGGTCCTTGAACACTTCAGGAGTTGGGAAGGGACCTCTCTCCCTACAGTAGACTTCCTGCTAATAAGCCCTGCCTGAGGATGGGAGGTGATACACCGAAATAAGGAAATTATTACCAGACTTGTACTTTGGGATATTGAAAAAGTAAATTCAGGTTGTATTAAACTAATATCTAATTAGTATTTTTTTATTTGTTTGACAATCTACATATTTGCCCTTTACATTCAGGATGAGAAAGGTTAAAGAAAAAGATGCTTGAATTCTGAATTTGCAAGGATTCACCCAATTCACCTGGTAAAAGCATCCAATTTTAAATGGAAGAAGGTTTGTAACAACTTCTCTTCCTGACCCTATAAATACAAGCCAAGACAGCAAAGACACCATGTGCTGCTTCTGGGCTCTCAGCTTTGTACTGCATTTTAAAACTACTCCCTCCTGTGCTATCCTCAGAGGCGATAAAGAAGAGCTGTTTATTACCAGACTTTTCCCAGCCTCCATATTCTTATTCTCTTGGGTCCATATACTTGAAGACTGTGATTGTGTCTTAACTGAAATAAATCTTATATGGAATTTCGAAGTTCAACATGTAAGCTAAAACACAACCATACCACATTAGTACAATTTTTTGATAGAGTGGACAAAATAACTTTTGCCTCTGAGAACCTCTAAATGCCATACAGCTTAGAGAATCTAAGACAGCAAATATATTAACCCGGGCTTCATGGACCTGCGGGTCAGGACCCTACCCACTTGTGCCCCACTTCCCCCTATATCCCTACACACCCTTGACTTTGACACTTTGGTCTTCCTTCCGGCCCGTATGTATATCATGCTGCTTTATGCCATAAAGATGTTCTCCACTCTGTCCTCTCTGTGCGGGAACTTCTTCCTTCACCTTTTCACTAGTTAAATCTTCCAGCTGTGAATCCAGGGGTCATTTCTTAGAGACAGATCAAACACCCTATTATGTGTTTGTTTTTTTTTTTTTTCCTTTGTTTATTTCCCAAAGTCTTGCTCTCTTGCCCTGGGTAGAGTGCAGCGGCATAATCATAGTTCACTGCAAACTCAAACTCCTGGGGCCAAGTGATCCTCCTGCTTTGGCCTCCTGAGCAGTTGGGACTACAGGCATGCCCCATGATGCCTGGCCAATTTTTCTATTTTTTGTAGAGACATTATATTCTAATGCATAATTCTTATGGTTAACCTCATGGTCAATCAAAACTTAGAGAAAAAAGTCCCCAAATAACAGAATTTTAGTGTAGTTAGCATGCTATAAATAATATATATTTCAAATATTATGTTAAAATATATAATTATCATATTATACTTACAACTCATAAGTACAAAATATCAACTATAGATTACATAAATATCCCAAACTGTAAAGTAATATTAATGTATAGCATTATATTATAAACATTATATCACAAATATTGTGATTGCATGTCATTCAAAACCAACCAAGATTTGCTTTTCACCATTTTTAATCTTCCAGCAGCACGTCCTGTTAAATAATGAAAGCTGTAAGATTTCCAGAGCAAGTACTCATTCCTCATTTTGGGAATTTCAAAATGTAAAATTTTTTAGATTTATCTTTTGAAATTTTTAAAAATTATTTTTAAGTGCTACATAGTTACTATTTGTTTTCCTAGTTAAAAATATCTAGGGCAATTTTAGCTGACAAAATACATCTATTCTGACTTCCTAACATAAAACTACTCCTCATATTTCAGCAGTATATCCACCCAGTAAATTTTTTATAAGGAAAAAATAAAACAAGCAAAGAAATACACACACAACACACACACACACACACACACACACACACACCCTTCTATAAATGTCTCCATTACCCCACAGAAGTCACTGAACAGCAAACCTAAATGATTAGACCAACTCACCCAGCTCACTCGTTAATTTAGAAAGAGGAGGTCTTCAGAGTGAAGTAAGAAGACAGATTGAAGAACGAGGAGGGGGGTAATGTTTTCTGGAAGTAGCTCTTAGAAATCCTGTTCACAGCCTGGAACTGCATAAATTTTCTCTGCATATGTTATTGCTACCTTGGGGGCCATGAGAGCATATGCATTTTGGGTTTTTCAAAAAATAGATATATGTACATGAATATGTGTGTTTAATGCATAAATATTATGATGACTTTCTTTTCATGGGACTCTGTAGTCCCTTCAGACTTTACTATAGTATGTACAGTAAATAAACAGTAATCTATTGAGAATGTATATATTTTTTGAGAAAATGCAAAGTAGGGTTGAAGGGGGCTGAATATTATTGCCCCATGTAGACTATCTCAGAAGTGAAAAATTATTAAGTCAAATAAACTCAGCAAGACAATACAGACATTTGATGGCAACACTGCATCCAGCAGAAGAATCAAAATGAATATATAAACTGGAACACAGAATGTTGGAAAAGAAAGAAAATCACACTTACGTATTAGTGTAACAGCTGAAAAAGTTAAAAAAGCAAACGAACATATCATTAAAACTCATTATGTAATATGATTTGAAGAAAATATGCCTCTGGCATATAAACCAGCAAGTTCGCTTTCTTGAACACCTGCAGGTTATCGCTGTGAAAATATTATTATTTGACTATATGTCCAGCCCTTGATGTACTTTGTTTTTCAAAAAAGATATATGTTCAATGTACGTAGTCTTACTGTTCTTTGTATACATGATAGAACAGTAGGATAAAAGCAAATGATTGTAATATATTTTGTTTCCCAGTAAGTTCCCGCAAACACAAACTGACAAATCTAATATGAATCCCCAGAAATTCAGTTACTTCTAAGCTTCAGTACTCTGGAATACATAAAACAAATATATGATCAATGAAATGAAATATGACAAAATGTTTCATATTGATGTTTTCTTCTTTCAAAAATGTATTTTTGGTGAATACCCTAAGTCACTTTTCCCATACATTTTCTTTTTCACAATGTATAGATTTCCTAGTTCTGATTTCAAGCTCAGGGAGCCTGCGGAGAAGTGGGAGATTTCTTCAAACCAGGGCTGTTGCTCAGCCTTTCACATGAGAAAATTGTTAGGAGCATTAAAGTATTCCTGACTATGCTGCATTCCTTTGTTCAGAGTGAGTTTTGGGAACACATCCTTTTCTCATTATATTTCCATAAAATATATTTGATCTATTCTATTCTTAGAATACCTCTGATGTGGTCTGTGAGTGGAGCACAGTATAAAAATATTTCTTTTTTATACGAGACAAAATGTTTCCATTTCTTAGACACATAAAAAAATCAGTATATAGCACTCTAAGAAAGTAAAACTTATCCGATACATTCTTGTAGGGCTCAAAACAGACCACAAAGGCCCCCTCCTCTTCCATTGTAGCGCAGAACCTCACCCAAGGCACGGAGTCCTCTGCAGAACAAAAGGAAATCAGGAAGAGAGAAGGCGGCAGGGAGGACTGACAACCCATCCTGGATAATACGACTAAGAAAGCAAAGTTTATATTTAGAAGAAATGAGAGAAGTTAACCCTCTTCCTCTAAGACTAAATGAGTTCTACTAAATCTATATTGGGAACTAAAACGTGGTCAAAAATGTTAAGAGTTTAATGTGAATAGTTAATGTTTTCAACTGGTGGTGAATAGTTGAAATGTTTGCCTGGTTAATTCAATTTAGAAACCACTAGAAGCCAAACCAGTCTTTCTTGCAACTTTCTACCACACGCCCCGGGACACAGCACCAGGCCACACATTCACAACCCGGCCTGGTCAGGGTTGTTGACTGTTCCAATAACAAGCAATTTTTTTTTGAGAATATGTTCTTCAGAATATTTGTCTCTGGTATTCCTTTCTGAGAGAACAGCTACCTAAATCTGAATTGTCAGGGTCCATTGAAACTAAAAATTAATCCTGAAGGATTGTACCCACAAACTTACTCCAAATTCAAACGCATGGAAGAAATCTACCGTTAATTTTCTTTAATTACTTATATGATTGCACATCTATAACTTTGATAGCCAGTGTATGCTCTTTGAGGGCAAGGATTTAGTTTATCTAACTTACCATACTATCCGTCATGCCTAGAACAGCACATAATACACAGTAGATGCTCAATAAATATTCACCAAAAGTACAAATAAATGAATACATTGGGAAACGGGACCTCATTCCCTGTTCCCTTTTTCCCCTTATGGCTGAAAGGGAAATACACAAAGTGACAATAATTAGCCCTGTTACACTGAGAATTTGCTGATTATCCAAAAAGAACTATCCTTCCCAGATGAGATAATTGTCTATATATTTGGGAAAAAATTTCTCCTTACAATAGATAGTATCATAGTTACAGATGTGTCTGAATTCTTTGTATAAGAGGTTTTAAGTGCAGTGTTCCAAAAATTCTAACTATTTCTGTATCATTTTAAGCTTCCATACAGCTCCCACAGTGTCAGAGATTTAACACCACAAGTATTATCAATATTGATATTGGACCAAAATAAGCAGACATATGTACAGGCAATTCTGTCCTAACGCCATATATGCAAAATCATGCAATAAAAACAATAGGGCTTATGGAAAAAAAATGGTTCTGGGGTGCAACATTGAAAAACTTTGTCAGTGACAAAGTGAAAAACAAAACGATAGAAACCCAATAAAAATGGTAACATAGTTTTACATATGATAAATTGTTCAGAAAAACATAAATGCTACAGTATATGTCACTTTACCTTGAAAAAGACCTGAAGTTTGCTTGTGGAAGTAAGCCTCCGAAGGGTAAAAGCTCTTGAGTTACAGCAAAGAGGTAAAAGGAGGGCTATACAAAATTATACAGGAAGTAGTAATACCAGATGCGGATGGGTGTGGCTCATAACACACACAGTGAACAGGGCAGCCGGTAGATGTTTGAGACATGTGTATGTGTGCATTTGGTGTATTTCCAAGCAGCACAGTTCTACTTAGTACAGTTGTCTCTGCTCAACTTGCATTTCTTACAGATACAATTGTGCTTAAGCAAGTGCAAAATTTATGGTATGCAAATTGTTCCCTAATGTATAGGTCACATTGGAACAAATTCATGTTTTCAAAATGAGTGTTATAGCAGCACTGCCTCTATCATCTTCCAACAGAAAGAAAGAGAAACTACAACATAAATCTCAGGCTAATCAATACAGGATCATCCTAGCGCGGTTTGCATTTGACTCTTAACCCTAAATAAAATCTGTTTATTTAAATTTTAAATTTCTTAAGAGCAACAACTATTCAGTAGCATATCCGTGAGCCCTTTCTCCAACCACGTTTAATATAATAGCATTCAATAAATGTTTGGTGAAAATACCAGAAGACCCATTGCTATATACCACTCTAATTATATAGCCTTTGATTGCTAAGATAGCAGGGGGTAAAGTGTAGAACAGCATAAAACAAAGACATTCTAAGGCCATTGTGGTTTTAAATGGAGTTTGGCTCTTGAGACTCAAAACTGATATACACACATATGCATCTAATAAATTATACCACAGCTATGCATCTAATAAAAAATAGGTGATATTAAATTTCCATGGTCCTACATAATATTGAAATTTGCTAAATCTTAATTTTGAGGTTCTGTTGAAAGTTGATTAATGTAGCCCAATATTTTTACTTCTCTGTTTGCTATAAATTAAATATAATCACCATTCAAAATCATACTCAGTATATTGTTTCAAAATCTGCTCCTCCTATTTTAGTTAATTATGTCATTCTTCGCTATTATTCAAAAAATAAAAATCATGTTCCCTCTTTCTTCTTCCTTTACCACTGTTTGTTCCATTTTCACTAAAGATATATTCACTAATCTAAATGGAAAGCTTTCACTTGCTCCTCACCCTGATCAGGCCAACAAAGAGAAGGTTACTATCTAATTGAGAGACAATAAATTTTATCTAGACATATACAAAGAATATGTCAGTTGCTGACATTATTCAGAGACCTCAAATTAAAGAAAGTAAAAAAACAATAGAAAATACTTTTGAAATCAATTCACACAAGCATTGTTTAAATAGATTATTAAATCTGCAAGTGTACACAAATTTCAAATGAGGTCATAGAAGTTCAGTAAAATTGCTGATGTTTTCTTTTTTTCTTATATCAAGAGATTTTTTTCCTAGATAAATGTGGCATTTAGTCTTTGAGGATTAGAGATAAGACTGTACATATCTCTGTGCCACCCAGAACTTGGCAAATTCTGTTCACTATATGTCAAAGAAATGTGTTTTGCTAAAAGAATTGAATAGAAACTCATAGAATAAATGAATATTAACTTCTTTGTTCTTTCTTTCTTTCTGTTTTTTGTTTGTTTGTTTGTTTTTGTTTTATTGAGAAAGGATCTAGCTTTGTTGCACAGGCTGGAATACGGTGGCCAGATCATAGCTCACTGTAACCATGCCCTCCTGGGCTCAAGAGATCCTCCCACCTCAGCCTCCTGAGTAGCTAGGACTACTGGTACATGCCACCATGCATAGGTGATTTTTATTTTATTTTATTTTTTGTGAGATGGGGTCTTGCCATGTTGCCCAGGGTGGTCTCAAATTCCTGGCCTCAAGGATCATCCCACCTTGGCCTCCCAAAGTGCTAAGATTACAGGTGTAATCTGTGCCCCCTTTTTTTTTAATTTAATGAAGAGAGAGGAGATAAAGTCAGTACTTCAACCAGACAGAATGTTTCCCCAACTTCAGTTATTTTAACCTCATTCTCATGTTTACTTCCATTGCACTGACCATTGTGCATTGCTTTCACAATTTCTGCCATATCTGCATAGCACCTGGCTTGTTATTGACTTAATATTGTTCCTTAACTTTTGGTTTTTAAACAAATATATTTTAAGTAAACTTTATATGACTATGACAATGGAAAACCAGCATATCATGTACCAAATAAAAGAGGTAACTATAAAATTTACCTCAGTGAAAACCAAACAATGTAGCTAAATGCCATTTGGTGCCCAGGAAAGGCTCAGAACCTGAGTTCTGCTCTCTCATTTTTAATTTTTTTTTAAAGAAGATGATATTAGCAATGGTTATAGGGGAGTTAAAGACCTCCAGTTATATATATGCTAGCACCAAGAAGAGAATGTTTCATTTCATTAATCAGAAGAAATGAAAGAGAATTGAAAAGAAATTAATTTTCTCTCCATGTGATTCATTATTATTTAAGTCATATTTACATTTCACATTTAAAATCATCTCATGTTCACTGTTGGTACAAATCCCAAATTTGGGAGAAGATTGGTATAGTGGAAAGAATATGCTACTTCATGCAGCAGATACTGATTGTAGAATAGATTCTCCTGATCCTATCTGCAACCACAGTGAAGTGTGGGAACTTCTCTGGGTCCTATGTGTCTCATTGGTAGAATGGAAAATTTGGAGTTTATATCAAACAGGGTGATCTAGATTATGCCTTAGTAATAATCACCAAATCTCACTGGCCATATTTGTATTTACTGGGTGTATTTATAGTTATGTAAATAAAAAATTTTATTTCTCCTTCTTTCTAGGTGTACAGAACATCTGGGGTCATCTGGGGTCATTTTCCCACTTTGTCATCATCTTCACTCCAAGATTAAAGATAACAGAGTTACCAGTACCTTGAGTATCACTGGTCACAATGACATAAGCAAATCACCCACTGCTTTTTAAAGCTTTTGCCTAGTACTAAGACACATTCATGTTTCATTGACTAGAGCATGTCATGTGACCACACCTTGTTTCAAGTTGGTAGAGAAGTGCAATTCTGCCATGAGCCCAGAGGGAAGGTGGGAGTACCAAAATACCTGTGAATTGTCAGAGTAACTTCCATTGGCTTAATGTTCGCTAAGTAACTTTTTATTTATTGAACTCTATGATTATAAGAAAAGGACACTTTGCATTTAATGTAGGAGATTTTTGAAATTTGTCAGATTATTTAGTTTAGAAATATTTTTTATATGAAAAAGATATTATAGAAATGTATCATATCTTTTCCTTTAAAGGTCCATTTTCTTAATTTTTAATTACTATGGGTACATAATAGTGGTATATATTTATAGAGTATAGGTGATGTTTTTATACAGGCATACAATGCATATTAGTCAAATCAAGGTAGTTCATTATTAATCACAGTAAAAATTCTAGAGAATTAGAATTTGACATAAGCTATCCAATCAGGATGGCTAAAATTGAAGAAAGGATTTTTTGTTTTGTCTTTGAGTGTTATTTAGATAACACAAAAATATGTGACCTAAATCATTTCAAGGGCAGCAGGAATTGTGCATAATAAAAGAAAATAAATGTTTAGAAACTTTTAAATATTAGGAAAGTTTTATAATCATTAAATAGCCAAGGTCTGATGTTAGCAGAAAAACATGGTTTGATCTCCATTAGCGTGTCCTCTTTCCAAGTGTGCAGGCTCACATGTCATCCACGGGCTTGCCATGCCTGCGTGCATTTGTTCTCTTCAGTTACCGCTCAGGTACTAACATAACCGGATGCAGCACCTCCTCCCCAGCATGGCTTGGCCACCACATGGAAAAATGATCTGGCTTGTTTAAACAGAATATTTTCTTACTATTCCTTTTGTTATTGCATATTATAGCAGAGAGTTTTGAGCATTCATTTCACCACTGCCTGCATGTCAAAATAGGTCATAGAATCTTCAAGGGAACATCAAGTCAGAAGATCGATAACATCACCATAGCTTGTACCAAACATTTTGGAATATGACCACTTTGACTTTTAGTGTGTTGCCAATATATTGTCTTGCATTAGCCTCTCATGTTCTTTGAGTATTAATCTCTCTCCAACTTGATTAAAAACTTCTTTAGTGCCAAAGCCAAACTGTGCACTTCTTTTGGGTCAACCACACAATATGCAATACAATGCTGAGCAAATAGTAAGTCCCCTGGGGGGGTGGGGGAATATATATATACATATATATATATATATATATATATTTGTTGACACATATTTAAAACACAGGGAGGAGAGAGGATTTTCATTTATTCATTTAAAAAATGTTTTTGTGTAGCCACCCCATAGCCTGGGCTGTAAGTAAACAACAAAAAATAAGCTACAAAACCTAGAGCAATGGTTTTCAACCAAGATCAATGCTACCTCCTAGGAGATATTTGACAATGTTTGAACAGTTTCAGTGGTTGTCACAGTTGGGGTGGGGGTGCTGCTGGTATCTAGTGGCTAGAGGCAAAGGATGATGCTAAACGTCTTACAGTTCACAGGATAAATCCCCCAACAAAGAATTATCTAGTCCCAAATGGCAACTATGCCCAGGTTGAGAGACCCTGCCCTACACTGCAGGGAGTTAGAAAGTGAAAAGCAATTTTAATACAAACTTTTAAAAACGGTTTCTTCTTTCCTCACTGATCTAAAAGGAAATACTTTCAATACCTGCATCTCATTAAACAATGTGACACTGGTAATGATGACTTTAGATGTAGACATACAACAAAAACTATAAAAAGGAGTTATTGAGAAGACTTTTATTATTGAGAAGACTTTGTGCATGGGGGTATAAACTTCCTTAGAATAGAAGTAACATATTCCTCATTGAAAGAAATAAAGAAGGTAATAGTAAGTGAGATTAAGTTTAGAAAAGCTGTATTTATACAACCATCGTGTTTCTGAAACTGCAACAGCTAACAGGGCTGCTCAACAGCTTAAGATCAGTTAAGATTGGCTAAGACCCAAATTTTTTTGCTCAAGGGTCTTGAGTAGAAAAATAATGTTCAATAATTTTATATGGAATAATAAATTTATAATCTAATAATATTTCTTTTTTTTTTTTCTTTTGAGACAGAGTCTCGCTCTGTTGCCCAGGCTAGAGTGAGTGCCGTGGCATCAGCCTTGCTCACAGCAACCTCAAATTCCTGGGCTTAAGCGATCCTACTGCCTCAGCCTCCTGAGTAGCTGGGACTACAGGCATGTGCCACCATGCCCGGCTAATTTTTTTCTATATATATTTTTAGTTATCCATATAATTTCTTTCTATTTTTAGTAGAGACGGGGTCTCTCTCTTGCTCAGGCTGGTCTCGAACTCCTGACCTCGAGCGATCCACCCGCCTCGGCCTCCCAGAGTGCTAGGATTACAGGCGTGAGCCACCACGCCCGGCCTTATAATATTTCAAATGAACAAACAATATCCAGTTCACTTACCGAAATTTTTTAACTAGCTAAAGATGAATCATAATAAAGCAGAATCATTGAAATTTTGCAACCTAACCTTCTTGCCAGTGTTTCAAAGTTTAGTTTGAAAATATTGTGCTCAGTAGATTAATGCAAACAAACACTTGTTAGATGTTAAGATCTTTATTAGAAGACTAGGATTGGGGAAGCCTCCTGTGCACAACCTATTAAAAAATTGTACGCAACCCATGGAGAAAGTGTTAAAAGGCAGCACCCCATTTATGTGTATTACTGCAAAACTTCAGTAAAATATTAATTTTTATGCCCATCAGAGATTGAAAGGATTACAGTAATAAAAAGTTTTGAGGATATCCGTTGCACTATCTTTCCTACATGAGAGTTTCTAAGTCTAAGAAGCATACTTATCTTTGTATGTTGGTGTCTGTTTCTTTCTCTGTCTTTTTGTATCTTGGAGAATAGAGGTGAAAGATACATCCTTCTCTTAGTATCTCTTTTTATACTTTACTTAGTAGAATTTAACAAAGTCCTCATCTTTGCATGTTTGTTAATCTCTTTTCTGTTTTATTCTGAATACTTTGTTCTTTAGAGATCTTTTTCACTCAATTGACCATTCTCGAGAAATAAACGTGTTTTCCTTGTTTTAGAAATTGAATTATTTTACATTTCATTGTAAGTGTTCATGCATTCATTCCACCAATCATTTAACATATAATTATAGAGTATATACGGTATTCCTGGCTCATGTTAGGTACTAGGAATATGACAATTAACAAAATATATAGTGTCCCTACCCCCACATACCTTATAGTCTTTGGAAAAAATAGACAAATAACCTGGCAATGGTAAGACAGTATGATAAGACCTTCAACCTTCCAGAACTAGAGGTCCACGAGAACAAGGAGAAGAGACACTTAAAAGTTTTGATGTCCAATCTCAAATATGATGAGTTAGGAGGTATCAGCCCAATGGGCAATGGAAGAATGATTATTCAAAGTGGTCAAAATAGCGCCCAAAAAGTGACAAGGTTAGATGTATGATTTCTATCACTCTCTTTTCCAAATGATACTGCAGTGGGGTCAGGAGTGGAAGCAGGATTATTAGCCAAAGGACAATGGCAGTTGTCCCTTCAAGAGGTGATATTGGTTGCAATAGAAGAGATACAGAAAAACATCAAAAGAGATAAAACAAAATTATTATTAGTTGGGAGTGAGGGCAGGAAAACTGAGGCTAAGCCACGGTCTCTGACTTGGACAATGGTGGTGCCATTCTTTGAGCTGAAGAGCAGAGAAGTAGGAGAGGGTTGAGGGGTGGGAGCTGGAGAAAGAATAGGATGAGCTCCCTTTTAGCCATGTTCTAGCTGAGTTTCCTGATGAGCATCCACAGGGAGGGGCCCGGAGGCAGCTGGCTATATATATGGGTCTGAAACACAAGAAAGAAGAAATTACAGCAGATAAATTTTGGAGATAATATTTTTTCTTAATGGATTGAATACATTATACATATAATAAGCTAATTCTTTCAAATATGAATCCAGGAGTAAAGAGTAGTCTAGCCTAGTCTTTGACATGTATCCTTAAAGACTTTGAACATCTCTTCCCCTTATCACTATGCACTTGCATTTCTTATTACTGCCTTTGCCAGAAGGTTAAATAATATTATTGTTAACATAATATTAAAATAATGTTATTAATCTCTTACATTTGTACAGTCCTCCACAGTTTACTAAGATTCTTTCTCATACAACTCTGGACAAAGTCTCAAGTCTGTGAGCTGGCATTAGAGAAGCAGCCGAGGGCCAGGAAACCAAGATAGAACCACAGACCAGAAGTTCTAATGAGGTTGCTGCAAGTATTTATTCTGGGGTCACAGCCAGTGTTCAGAACCAGAAGTCACAGAGTTAACCAAGCCAAGGCCCAAGATCTAAGCCAAGAGTTGGAGCCAAGACTATGGGCAAAGCCAAGAAGCAGTCACAGGATTAGCACATCGCTACAAGCTCCAGAACTGCTGTTGAACCCATGGTCCTTCCTCAGGCCCTGTGTCCTTTGGAGGCATTCTCTGTCCATGGCCTTGCACTCTCAGAGGAATGCAATCTACAAGGTGGGAATGGGGCAACTGAGGATTTCCTCTGCCTTCATAGGAACTTTGCCTTGGAGGACATAGCAACAATCCCACCAAAAGCATCTTAACTACTTTCTGCACATTCTTTTAAGACAGAGGAGGTTATTTAAAAAAAAATAACTTTGAATAATGTTTATGAATTTATTAAATGCCTGGATGTATAAAAATCATTCTTTTACATTAAATTAAAATCAGTGGGAAAATATATAATGACTCCAAATTCAATTAAATTTCTTTCAAAGAATGTTGAAAACAGAAAATCCCAAATTCTGTTTTAGTATGATATCTTATGATAGGTTTTTCCTCATTCAACCTCTTCTGGGAAACTTCAGTGATGATTTCTAGATTTCTTATTTTGTCAGCTTTGATGTAGCCAAAAGAGCCTAAGAATGACCTAGATAAGAAACCTAAACTTTTTCTAAACCTGTATTCTCAGAAATGAATGTAGCAAAACAGATTTTTATATTTAAATATAATTTTGAATATACAGTACATTCACATGGCTCAACAATTTCAAAAGTGCATTTAAAAGGTATACAATGAAACTTTCATTCCTACTTCAGTTCCTCCTCTGTTTCAGTACCCCAGCCACCCCCCTTGAAGTAACCATTGTCATGAATTCCTTGCTATTTTCCTTCAGAATTTTATAACGTACATATAAGCACATACAGAAATATGTTCTCATTTCTCCCCTTTCTAATCAAAACATAACACACTGCTCTGAACCTTGCCTTATAGTTATGTGAAGAGAGTTTGCCTGTCTTTTAGAGTTACATAGTATTCCATTATATAGGTTTACTTAATGTATTTAACCAGTCATTTAATACAGACAATTAACATAGACACTTAGGTTGTTTCCAGTCTGTTACTGTTACAAACAATGTGGTAATGGATAGACTGTTTATACATCTTTTTGTAGAAAAAAATTGCCAGAATTGAAATTGATGAATTAGGAAGTATTGCATTTATAATTTCAATGGATATAGCTAAATGTCTTTCATAGTGTCATACTAATTTCTACTTCCCCACAGCTTTACCAACAGAAACTTTAAAAAACATTTTGATTTATGCCAACGTGTAAGTGAAAAACTATAGTATCGTAATATATTAATATTTCTCTTATTATAGGTGTTATTGAGCACCTTTGCATGTATTTAAGAGCCAAAGGTGTGTTTTCCTTTTACATTTCTGTTTATTTCTTTTATTTGTCTTTTTAATCATTGACTTCTAGAAGAAACTTATGACATTAGCTCTTTTTCTACAATATGAGTTGTGAGCAATTTTCCCAGAGTTTTAATCTTTTGAGTTTTATATCATTTTTGGCTATCCATAATCTTTTTTAACATTTTTTGTGTCAAATTTATTAATCTGGTTTTAGCATCTAAAAGAAAAATGCCCAGCCTGAGCAAGAGTGAGACCCCGTCTCTACTAAAAAAAAAATAGAAAGAAATTATATGGACAACTAAAATATATATATACAAAAAATTAGCCGGGCATGGTGGCACATGCCTGTAGTCCCAGCTACTCGGGAGGCTGAGGCAGGAGGATCGCTTGAGCCCAGGAGTTTGAGGTTGCTGTGAGCTAGGCTGAAGCCACGGCACTCACTCTAGCCCAGGCAACAGAGTGAGACTCTGTCTCAAAAAAAAAAAAAAAAGGAAAAAAAAAAAAAAAAAGAAAAATGAAACAAAAACACATGAATACCTCAAGATGATAAAAATATCTCTCTCTCTTCCCCAAATTTTGCATCATACTTATTGGAATACACTAGATATAAGAACAAGAATGTTCAATTGTCCAATGTCACCACCATAATTAACGTCATATGAGAGGTACTGACCAAGAGAACAGGGGGGAAAAAAGAATGAAAATGGAGGTCAAAAATATACCTAGGCATAACCAAAAAAACAAATGTGGAAAATCCATATGAAGAAATCTTGTAAGGGGTACTGAAGGACAAAAGTGAAGACTTGAATTAATGTAAAAACCTACCTTGGACTACGATACTCAACATCATAAAGATGTCAATTTGCCTTAAATTAACTCATCCATTTTATGTACAAACTTCCCCAAAATAACAAGCTTTCTGGTGTTTATTTTTGCTTGTTTCCTTGTTTAACTTTATTTTTTCTTATTTTAAGAACTAAACAAGAAAATTGTAAAATTCATTTGGAAAACTAAACACACAAGAATATCTAAGAAAACCCTGATACAGATGAGCAATAAAGGTAGATTAGCTTTATAACATATTACAATATATTCTAAATCCTCAATAATTAAGAGTATATTAGTATTGCATGCAAGAATGCCAACAAACCAATAAAATATTATAAGAAATCCAAAAATAGGTCCAATATACACAGAAATTTAGTTTATGATAAAGACATCATCTCAAATCAGGGAAAAAAGATGAGCTATGTCACACATGTGCTACAACACCTGAATAGCCACCTACAACAAAATATTGGATCCATGCTTTATACACTCCAAGGACCAGGCAAATTTAGAATGGATCAACATTCCTGTAAAAGGAAGGGTGGCAGGGAGGAAGGAAGGAAGGACTAAAGCACTAAAAATGCATTGTAGGTAAGTTCTTTTATAATCCTGAAATGAGAAAGACTTCTAACCATGAAGCAAATAAACATTTTAGTGGTTTTTAAAAAATGTTCTATGCAATTCTAAAACTTTAAGATTTTTTTTCTTGAATAAAATACCAGCCTGTGCCAAACCTTGAGCAGACATTTTTGAGAAATAAATGAATAATCTTTCAAGTAGATATGAATAGATATGTACAAAAATATCAGAAGACTATAAACACAGAGAAGGAATGAGGTTTTAAAGGGCTTCTGGTAAAATTGCTAAAATAAAAATTCTGAGCGATCTTTCAAGTAGGTATGTTAATCTCGTGTATATTTTAGAAAGAATGTGGATTACAGTGATTTACAGCCAGAATATACAGGTTCAAGTTCTTTTTTTCTCACTAACCAACCATGTGACCTTAGAAAAATTACATAATCTTTCTGAAATTTAATTTTCTCATTAACAATTGGGATTAAGGGGATAATTTCTATCACTGTCAGCAGATTATTGTTTTGATCAAATAATCTAATACATCTGAAAATACTTCATAATCTGTAAAACCTATACAAATATTCATTGTTATATAACAAATTATGTATTTAAGCACAACAAATGTATGTCTATTTTTATATAAGAAATTTAGATTAATCAATTTTACGGGGACACTCTACATAGCATCTTAGCAGTCTTGGAAGTTATAGAGAAGTTAGACCAAGTTTATTACTGTCTGTCAAACTCCACTTTATTGATTTGAACTGTATTATTTAAAACTAAGCTGGACGAATGTGTAAAAATAATTATTCCAAATGGCGAATTGTCATCTGCCTGAAGTCAATGGGTAGAAGCAGCAGCAGGTACTATGAGGAATCGAGGCAGAGGCAAACCCCTGGTCCCTGTTACTGAAGCCAGTCCAAGTGGCAGAGCACATGATGGAGATCCTTGGCAGGGGGACCTGAGCCACAGACGAGGCACAGAAAGCAGCCATCTCTCTGGCCATGCAGAATCACCACTGCTGAGCCCAAGCCTCTCCATCAAGAGCCTCAAAGGGGCATGCTCTCAGTAAACTGGAATATGATGGTCTCTTTTCCCCTCTGGGTTTTTGTAACTCACAGGAAAGAACTTCCAGATACAATGTGTAACGCGCTCTGATGAGAAACGAAAGCACTTCAAATGAGGATGCTGGAACAGAGGAGTTGCTTTGGTTTTGCTTTGTAATCTTAACTCTAAGGCGCAGGCAGGGCCAATTCAATCCAAGCAGCACTATGTAACAATACCCAGACAGACTCTATCTAGACAAGAAAATGATTTGCTGAGGATGATTAGGCCAGCCGTCTGTGATGAAAAAGTTATATAGCACTATACATACTTATACATTTTAAAGGACAGAAAGTCTATTCTGATCCCATTGTCTGTTTGCAAGAACAAATCTAAAAGTACAAAACATTTCTTGCCTCTCAATAAAAGAAAGAAAAAAAATTTGTGTGATTAGGAAATATTTCTTGACCAAATTAGTAAGAATCCTTTCATTATGTTACTCAGTTTTCATACCACACAATTTGTTATTTTCTTTAAGGTCTGTGTTGCTAACTTTAGGAAATTCTTTTCCTGTATTTATTCATTTGCCCAAAGGATGACTTCTATCGGTTGCATTATTTGAATGGTCCTGAGCAAAATTCTATATAGGACTAAGCTGTCCTGAAGATGCTCCACAGATTGTTTGCACTAGTGTTGACACCTAGAACGATTAGGTGTAGCTCTAACTTGAGGGCTTTGCATCTTGGTTCCACTTATTGCCAGTGGTGTACCGGAGCTGGCTTGTACACTTGCATCTCTTCCCAGTTCCAAAACCAATTGTGTCCTGGTGGTAGTTTGAAATCAGCCATGACAGGAGTATTTACACTACGGAAATGGGCAAAAGCTAAAAACCAGCTCCCTGTCCCCCTAAAAGCCATTTTCTAGTACACTTGATTATCTGCTATATTTTTTGCAGAGGACCACTGTTTTCTGACCGGTTCTTATAAACAGGGTGCTTTAAGCACATTTTGGCAGGGAGATTTGTGTGTACTCACAATACAAACTGAAAATGAGTGCCTTCTCATTTCAAAACACAGAAACCATGTTGCGCCCGGAATAATACCATTTGACATATCCCAGAGGCAGGGCCATGAGCTATATAATGATCTATATAATCACTTTATGACACTATTGGGAACCCATTCTTGAAAGGCATTCACATTTCTTGCTGGCACAAATTGAGCGCAGTCTTTTTTGTAGTAAATAATTTGGTTGATGGGTTTGTTTTTAAACTTCCCCTCAATGCACTAAGAGCACCAGGATTTAGTGGTAGGTAGCTGAGGCTGAAGTTGACAGGCTGAGTGAGTTCCGTCAGATAGGAGAATGCTTCATAGTGTGACTATTTTCCGTGCTACATTATTTGCAGCAAACCAAGAGCTGAAATAGTGAGTGGCACAAAGCTTAGAATGTGGAGAGTGGGGATATGGAGAGGCCAGATTGCTGATGTTTAATGATCAATTAATGAATTAGAGAACATGGTTCCAGAGCAATAGTGGAGGAGTAACGTTGGTTCTTTTTTCTCTGTACCTTGTCTCCCTTCCCTGCCTCTGGCTTTCAGCAAATATGGTGGTGAGATGGTCCAAAACATGTTCCCTCTCAAATTCCAGACAATTTGAAATCTTCTTTCAACAGATGAGCCCTATAGCATTTGTCATGGACTGAGTTCTGGACCCTAAGAAATCATATGTTGAAGCCCTAACTCCCCTGTATCTCAGAATGTGACTATTTGGAGCTAGGACCTTTTAAGAAGTAATTTAGTTAGAATGGGATTGTCAGGGTGAACCCTAATCCAATATGACTAGTGTTCTTATAAGAACAGGAAATTAGGACACAGACAACAACATAAAGAGACAACAGGTAAAGATACTGGAAGAAAACAGCTATTTACAAGCCAAGAAGATAGATCTCAGAAAAAACAATCCTGCAGACACCTTGATCTTGGACTTCCAGCTTCTAGTACTATGAGAAGATAAATCTCTATTGTTTCAGCCATCCAGTCTGTGGCATTTTGTTTTGGAAACCCTAGGTCTAGTTAGTTTGCCTTAGCCTTAACTAAAAAAGCACTCCTCTTTGTTATGGACTGCGCTGAGTCCCCTCAATCTCAAATTCTTATATTGAAGACCTACCCTCTAACGTGGAGATAGGGCCTTTAGGGAGGTAATTAAGATTAAATGAAGTCATGTAGGGTGGGGCCCTAATCTGACAGCACTGGTGTCCTTATAAGAGGAGGAAGAATTACCAGAGTGTTCTCTGTCTTTCTTTCTCTATTTTTTCTCTCTCTCCATGTATTCAGTGAGGAAAGGCCATATGAAATCACAGTCAGAAGGTAGCCACTTACCTACAAGCCAGGAATATAGACCTTATCAGAAACAAACTCTGACAGCACCTTGATCTTGGACTTCAAGCCTCTAGAACAATTATAAAATAAACTTCTATTGCGTAAGCCACCCGATTGGTGGCATTTTGTTACAGCAGCCTGAGCAGACTCATACACTCTTCCTTTGTATGTTTTGCTGCTGAATAGGTATCAGAGTAGCATCAGATGAATGCAGTTACCTGTGAAACTAAATCCAAAATGGAATCTGAGGAGAAAATAATACCTATTGATTTTCTAAAACTGCAAGTATATTTCAAATGAGAAATGAATAAGAAAAAGATTACAATTCACTCTCCTGTGGTTTTCAGCTTCTAAAGGCTTCATTACAAAATTAAAAGCAAAGATTAAAGAGACATTTAGTGACTGGTAGATACTGACCCTAAAAGAGGATACCTATTCTGCTCCTGGGACATAATTCTTCACTGAAGTCATTCAGGAGTGCAATTATTTAGGAAGAAACATGAGCACTTCCTGACCACTAGGTCATCATACGGTCTTTGAATGTCAGAGTCACCCAGATGTATGGTGAGTTACTGTGATGTTCCTTCAGCCTCTGCACCTGGAAGACCCACCTCTGAATCAGTGCCTAGCACTGAAGAAGAAAGTAGAAAGAGAGCTGTACTAAATATTTTTTCATAGCCTTTCCATATCTATTCTCCATCCTTTTTCATACTGCTCTCTGCCTTGGGATGTGACCAGTGGATGGGGTCAAATTCTGTTGGCGCCCCAGCTTCTGGCTGAGGTTGCCAGAAGAGTATATCAAGGACTAGAGGAGAATGAGATTAAGTATTTATTCCCCCCACTGCCCTCTCCCCCTTTCCAGAGGGCTGAGGATTGGTGGTGTTTCTACTACAGATCACAACTCCAGTTAGCAACCCTCTCCATTTAGATACCCTCTTTGATCTCCCAAAACCTCTCCTTCTGTTTGTAATTTTAGGCCTAGGTTGATAAAGTCTCCCTCCTCTTCCTAGTGATGGGGTACTGCGCCAACCCTTGTTCATTTCCCTAAATACCGCCCACAGCTTTATGAGCAGTTCTTTCAGTAAACTCTTCTGAATTAGCCATTTTGACTGAGCCATCTTCTTTTCTGCCAGGATCCTGGCAAGTGCAAGAGCTAGTGAGGGTGAAGGATCTTGCTGAACGAGGGGACTCCAAATATAAAAACCAACTCTTCTGCACATCCCCAACCCCAAATAACTATGCTCTAATACATTCCCACCTTGGGGTATTTGTGCCTGGTGTTTTCTCTTCTGAAGAACTCTTTCCATTTTATTTCACATGACTGGTTCCATTTCATCATTTCAGAGAGTCCTTTTCTGTATAAAAGAGGTCCCTCCCTCTCCTTATTATTGCTCCATTTTGTTTCTTTCTAACATTGATCAGAATCTGCATGCATCTTTATTCATCCAGTTTACTGTGTATCACCCATCTCTATGCAACAGATTCCATAGATTGGAAAATGGGGATCATGGCTGTATTACCACATCTCTGGTGTCTACAAATGTGCCTGGGACATAGTAGGCTCTCAATAATTATACACATCCCCTTGTCAGTCACTCCCTTCTTCCTCCTTCTCTTCATCTACACAAATGCACACCCTCATATGTACTCTCTTCACCATGCACAATCACCTTTAAGATTATATTTAACCCATTTTAATAGCTAATTTCAACAGGCTACCTGGGATGCTATTTTAATTGGATTACATATATAAAAATCATTGGCAGGGGGCAGTTGGCACACGGTCTGATTGCTCTATTACCCAGGTCCTTCAGGTTCCCTAGAAATATCCCCTAGCTGAGGCAATAAAGCAACAAATTATGTTATTAACATGAACTGCTTCATTCCCAAAGAGGGAATTGGGCACAGGGGAGAAACGGTCTCAATCATTGATTCATTCAGCCAATTTCTATTTCTTTAAATAAAAAATGGTACATCAATAGAAAGTTTAAGAATAATGATGGAACACTTAATATTAAGTGAAAGAAAAACCAAGGAGATGTGGATGAGATTTGAAACACTTTGAAGTTTGCATGAGGAGGACTTTGGACTTTTGCCTTCTACCTAGAATACATAATTAAAATGACTTTGGCTCCAGTGGGGCACATGGGGACTGCAGAAGGATTGAACATTTTAAGGATTTAGAACATGTCTACAGTTGTCTTTGCCTTAATTACATAAGGGGAAAGCTTTTATTTTAACTCTGGCCAAGGAAACCCTAGTCATGAAACTGTTTTTATTTGACGAAATGTTTACTCTCACAGGAAAGAGGCAGGACTGAGCACAGTTGATGAGCCAACACTGAAGTGGTTATACATGAGGGGAGGAAGAGATCCAAGGAATGGGCATGGAAAAGTTGCCAAAATTATCATGACATTGGGGTCATAGATCAAATCCATGACCTTATTGCAAATCTTGGGAAATTTGTGTTTACAAAACGCGTGGCACAATCATGAAACTTCTAAAGACATTCTCCAAACATCATATATTACAAACTGCTAAATTGTATATCTCAGTGAATAAGATGTTAATATTTCAAAGACTTTAAAAGCAAACATGTTTATGTATGCAAATTGCAGTAACAGAGAAACCCTTGTCCTAAATCAACTGTGCATACCTTTTCTTTGCACACATGTAGCCAAACTGCCAGGCAGCTGAAAGATAAAGACAAACACTGAGAACAGAGCAAGCACTAGAGCTAAGAGAGATCTGATTCATGTTCTGAGGGCCCATACCACTTCTGACTGCCCTGAAATGTTTACTGCTCGTGAAGGACAGAGGGAGTGAACATCCAGTATGAGCTCGCTTGAAAGTCTCTCACACCCAATAAACTGTGTTGCATTTAGGGGGTCTGGCTGGGAACAGCTGAGACCATCCTATATCAGTATCACTGCTCTGGAAGTTCTGAGGTCATCTTGCATATTCACAAATATTATTACTTGATCAATAAAAACTTCATTTTGCCATGCTGGAATGATGAAGATAAATAATACATGCACAATTAATGACAGTAACAGAGGTCTGGAATTCAAGAGCCTTGAAGACTAGTCTCAGCTTGTCTGTTGCTTTACTGGGAAATGCAGGGAGTAGAGTGTTCATTCAGTTCCCTGACTCAATGTCATTTACCTGCTCTGTATAAGCCACTTTGCTAGAAGAAGGGAGAGACCAAGATGGATAAGAAAGTCAATGTGCAATAAAGCTTCTAGCCTAGCCACAGTAACATAAATCAATACCTACAGCATGGCAGACATTAGGATAAAAGAGTCACAAATATAAAGAGTCACACAGTTTTAGAACTGGCTAAACACAAATGATTCGTATATCCAAACCTTCTGTGTTGAGCTCAGGGGGGAAAGTATAATTTAGACTTTTTTAAAAAACTCTTGCTTTGTACTTGTTGATTGCTCACATTTGCTTGCTACTTTAGTGAAGGCACAGTTTTTACCTTATACAAATTTAATTCTGATAAGGACCCAATTTGGATTTTGATGAGGCGCAAACCATACCATTTCTAGAGAAAGAAAAAAATGGTTCAGAGATTAAAATTATGATAGAAATTGTGTAGCAAATAACATACCTATGCAACCTTGTCAATTGCTACCATAGCGTGGCATTTAGAACTTCATTCTCCTTTGACTTATACTGCCGACTATATTATAAATTCTTAGAAGACAACAGTCTGAGATTAACACCGATGTGTTAAGAATGGCTAGCACTGAAAATTAAACTGAAAATTTTTTGGATACTCAAAAAAACGTTCAACAGTGTTGGGTTCTCATATGAACCTACATCCACCAGTGTAATTTCTGATTACGGTGAAAGTAAGAAAAAGTGTTAAGGTAAATCAAAAGAAGTTTAATGAACATGGAAAGGGAAATTAATTAAAAACTAAGAAATGGAACAGTAAAAATCCTGAACTGTGTCTCTGTGCATACCACTGAGCCTCCCGCACCTAGAATCATGAGTACACATGGCACCCTTTAAATATTTGTCCAATGAAAAAATGAATTAATTGTTAGTCTTTCTCTATAGCAAATGGTGAGTACAAAGGGCCTCAAATATCAGATAGGTTGGCCACACCCCATGAGAGAAACAACATCATCTTTTTGGCTCAAAGTGATAATACAAAGTCATTCATTCATCACTCACGTAGCTAGAATAAAGGGTACATAATAAAAAGGAAGTAAATAAGTGAAAAGAATAAACCTTATGGAGGACTTACTATGTGTTAAGCACTTTGCTACGTCCTTTATACAAAAATTCTTATTTAATCCTCAAGACAACTCTATCAATTAGATGCTATTTTTCATTCTACAGATAAGAAAATTCAGTAATAAGGGTAAAAAGCAGACTCATTCCAAAGAAATAGAGAAAAGTGAAACAAGGTGTTGTGTAAGACAGAGATATAAAGCATTAAATTTTCCTTCAAAATGTTAACATAATAATTTAACACTGTTACTAAAAAATCACAAGCAAAATGCTTACTTAAGAAATGTACATGTATATCTGCACACATATGCACATTTCCAGTGGATGATAAAACTAAATCACACTTTGGAAAAATATAATGAACAAATCCAGAAAACTGCTTCACCAAAAACCTCCTATAAATGATCTCAGTTCTGTTTTGGAAGAAACTACTCTCTAAGGAGAAATGAAATAAGTTTTAGTTTCAACATTCACTGTCTTTTTGTGCTGTTCAGGAATAAATTGGGCTAATTGTTGAATGTGAGAAGTGATGGTTTTATGATATATTTATATTACTGCCCCAAAATTATTGGTTGCTAAATTCTTCATCTTTAACCAACAAGTTAGGCTGAATCTAGAAGAAACAGATATGATTCTCAATGTGTAGTTCTGTACGCACTTTGCAATCCCCGCATGTATGTGCAACAGGTAACTCCAGTAATTGAGTCCACAAACCTGAAACACTGAAGGGGTTTCAAATATCACATAACACTTCAATATTTAATATGTATTTTAAGCATATCAATTTCTGCATATAAAGAGTGACTAGCACATCATGCATTACAATGTCATACTAGTTCTGAGGAACAACAGCTTTCAATTTAAAGAATAAAACACCCTCCAGCTGAAGAAAATTCTCACATTACAATATGTTTAAAAGAATCTATTCCAGTTGTGGTTGGTTGTCTATGAGAAATCTTTTTCATACGGGGAAAAAATTGAACATTCCCATGTGAAAGTCTTTTTTGCAAGAGAAAAAAAAAACTGTACATTGCATTTTATACAAACTAGGTGAATTCAAAATGATGGATCATTTCAAAAATATTCATTATACTATTTACTTACATAAATGTGGTTGTATAAAAAGTAAAAAAAGGAATGCATTCACAATTGGTTTAAGTAATTTTCTCTTGGCAAACCACCATATAAAACAGGGGCGTCATGGCGCCACAGAATTCTGAATTGTGGTAGAGCATCATCAGTACACATGGCATTAATCTTTGTCTCGTTGCAGGAGACACCCTTGCTTGCATTAGCAGGCTGCCTCTTAAAATGTAGAATGGTGTAATGTAACTCAGGTTTAAATAACACAATAAATAAGATCTATTTCTCTTTAGTCTTTCTTACCAATCTCTTCCAAGACCTCATTGTGAAAATGCTTCATGGTTTACACATTTTAATGTCAATAGCAACATTTTTGGAGAGGTGGGGGGACTTTTCCAAAACAGCATGGTAAAGAAAGATGCTCCAGGGGTTAATATCAAACTTTATTATTTAATAGGTTAAGCAATTAAAATAATTTTTTAGAAAACCATATGCATGTGTGCATAGCATAATTGTTTACCCTGCTTTCTGACTCGTTTTTTAGCAAACTGACAGTCCTAATATTTTGGAAATCTCACTGCTTTACATCACTTCATGCTCCCCGTGACAAGGGGAACATTTAGCTGTCTTTAATGTCTTCTAATTAAATACTCAAAGCATTCTTAAAGTCTTCTTTTTCCAAATATAGATATATTTTAAACAAATTTTTCCAAATGCATTTTTCTATTGAACTGAGAAGCTTTCAGAAACTGTCCCCACTGAACATAATGACTATTTAAGGAAACAAGCTATTTATGTGGAAATATTAAGAGGGATGATTTTGATAACCCACTCTCAAGGCCAAAATAAGGATCATTGGGACTTTTACTGAAGAAGTTAATGGAGGCCAGGCCATTGGCAAATGACCTTGAAATCCCTCGATGTAGCCTCAAATTGGCTTCAGCACAAGCTTATTATTAATGCAGACAGCTAGTTTATACCAGGAAAAGCACATGGTATCTCTCTCTCTCTGAAACCATAGCTGTCACTCAGACACCCCCAGATACAAATAAAAGCATCAGTGTGACAGCTTTCTTACACTTTTACATATTTTTAATAAATATCACAAGTTTATTCATCAGTATTTTACATTGCCTAAGAAAATTAGCATTCATCTGCCTTATAGTAGCTCCACATGTATATGTTAAAGAATTATTGTATAAAAGTATTGAAATGAAACCCATTACCTTACAACACTTGATTCAGATTTTAAATTGTATTTTTCTCTCTGATTACTAAAGCCCCAGAGACACATATCAAAAACCTTTTTATTTTTTGGTACCTCAACATGTTAAAATTATTTTCTCTAATGTTTTTGAAAATTGATATGATATATTTCAGAACTTATACACACACACAGACACACTTACTTACTCCTCAAAGTCAGAAAGGGATTGTTTTCTCAGTTTGAAGATATGAAATCCTGAGTGACTGGGTTTCACTCTGGGAAATTTGAGTACCATGTATTGTTAATGTAAAATAAAGAAATAAAGCCTGGGAAGTTAGAAGATTATTTTTTTTGGAAATGCATGTTTAGAACTTAAAAAAGAAGAAAAAAGAAAAAAAAATCTTCTAATGGCAAAGCACTAACAAATACTTTTTCATATGAATAAAATCTGTAATCAGTTAGATAAGAGCAATGTGCCTTTTTTTGGCATTTAATCAAACAATGAAATCATATACACATTTCCTGACACAAAAGACAAATGATGTAATAATCTGAAGGAGTTTCTCTATCTCCTTGGAACTTTGCATACTTGACTTGTTTTCCATATTTTGTGACTTTAAATGGTGGGAAAATTATATTAAAATGCTTGTAGCAGTTCCTCTAAACTAGCATCCTTTTTGTTTTATTGTATTTAATATAAAAGCAGCAATTATTTGATTTCAAAGTTATGAAAATATGTACCTTATGAGAAAACAAGCAATTTAAGCTTTAATTGGTGTCATTTTTCACAGAACTGGCAAGATTCTTGCATCCCTGGCACGTTGTTTTTCTATAAAACTGCAGAGCTGCCTTCAATGAATGTTTTACGAACGCAAAAGTTGTTATATGAAGGTATATGCAGAGATGCTTGGAAATATAAGATTTCTGGTGGGAGTTATTTACAAAAGATGTATTTCATTTGTTACTGTGCGAGTAACAACTCCTATTATTCTAAATGTTTCTCTCTTCTCAATAAGACTGTTCTTAGCTCATGTCTATGAAACATTAGGGCCTATGTCTAAAGTAGAATAAAAGCGGACGCTTTGATGAGGGAAAAACAGAACACTTGTGATAAAAGTCAAAAGAAATTATAATTTTGACTGAAAGAAAGCCCTGTTGTCATATATTGAAAAGCTAATTCTGGTTTTAATCAGAAGTAAGACAATATAGCATGTATACTGGCAGGCTTGCCTTATATAAATTACATATATGAACCACAAAACTTTCTATTTTCTGAAATGATGGCTTGCCATGAATATCTTTATTTATTCTTTTCATATTATGCATTTCTCACATTTTCCCAAATTATACTTTATTCTGAAGGACAGCAGTTTTATATATTTATTTTGTTAATGTCATCTCTAAGAGTTGGTCTTAGTGATTTCCACACCTGGGAGGTGTTTGTTTCTTGTTGTTGTTTTTAATGCAAATTCCCAGAGCCACTCACTGCCAAGGTTTCAAATCTACGATCAGCTACATTTGAGGAAAAGTGCAGATTAGTGAACTTTATGCAGAAAGTCCGTGCTGAGGAACTGGAGAGTAGGATGAATAAGATTTCTTTATATCATATTTTTATCTTTGTCTTTTTTTTACATGTTGGCAATTTTTGTTTCTAACCACGGCTGATACATGCTCACTGTTCCTACATGCCAGGCACTGTGCTAACCACCTGGCAGACTTACATCCCAACAGTCCTATAAAAAGAAATAGTTCATTCTCTTCTCTTTAGAGGTGAAGAAATTGTTTGTCAGGGAGTAATTTACTATAGTCACATAGCAAGTAATGAACAAGTAAGCTCTAGAATCTAGGTCTATATAACTCTACGGGTCAATTTCCCAACCGCTGTTCTATACTGTTCTCTTTCAAACAGAAAGAGAACTGAATGTGCTTTGAAAGCCTTTTCCTGTTGGCTACCCAAATGATTAACAGCATTAGGGATGATGTGATCTGCATTATTGATATCCTTGTTATCATTACTATTATTGGTTTAATTCCATTTTTATTCAAACTGAACCACCCAACACTGAATAGCATCAGGACAAGCTATCCATTGCTGCCATTTTGCATGAATATCAGCATTAAAAGCTTTTAAATAGTAGCTCAGTGGGAACAGAAGTATTTAATGTGTTCAATCCATGAATAACTTCCCTCTTTTAACTACAAATCCATGACTACATGAAAACTACCAAAATATGAACAAAGATACTGGTGGGGTAGTCAAAAAGATTTTTTTTCCCTAGGAAACAAGCGAATGCCCTTCCAATGGATATCAATGCATTGTGCATCTTTCAGGGATGTCCTCTGATCCTGGAAGTTTTCCACGATTCTTCTAGTTTTGGTTTCAGGTCCCCTAGTACTCTGGGCTCAGCCCATTCAGAGCATTGGTCTGTGAGCCTCTGAGGGGCAGAGCTTCTGCCCTTTTCTCTCTAACCCCAGACGTAAGCATATTGTTCTGGACATGCTCCATGCCATGCTCTACGTATTTTTTTCTGTAAAGAGCCAGACAATAAATATTCTAAACTTTTGTGACGACTCAACTGTACTATTGGAATGTGAAAACAGTCACAGACAATACATAATGAATGGGTGTGGCTGTTTCCAATAAAGCTTTATTTATAAACACTGAAATTTGCATTTCAAATAATTTTTATGTGTCACAGAGTAGTATTCTTCTTTTGATTTTTTCCAACCATTTTAAAATGTAAAAACTGTTCTTGGTTCACGGGCCATACAAAAACAGTCAGTGGGCCATAGTTTGCAGACCTTTGCTTTAGGCAATCAATACATTTTGGTTGACTGGTTGACTAGCTAGGTAATTAACTGTGAGAAATAGACTCTATTTAGGCTGAACACATGATGGGACTATGCCTATGATAAATGAAAACCTGTATCATGACAGTCAATTTCCAATATAGAAATATTTATAAAGAACAGAAAAAGTACTTCTGAGGTAGTAATTAACAGGCAAAGCCAAAATGAAGGAAGGTTACATAATTATTATCAAACTAAAGGTTTCTGGATAAATGCAAAGTGCATGTAGACTCACACAGCATAAAACTCTAGCAATCTGTCCTCACCAACAGACAGGGACTGTGGTGGCCTTTTAGCTGCTTCTGTGATAGCTTGCTCCCTGTCCCGTTTGATCTGGCTTTGGGGCTCAAGGAGCATCTCTTCCCACACCTGGCTCTCACTCTGTGCTTCCCACCTGGGCTACATTAATTATTTAATTATTTGAGCAAACCGGCTTCTGTGCTTTCAAAACTGCCATTGTGTGACTTTTTGAGCACATCTGATGTCTTTCACAAATAATTGTTGTGCTCTGGCATTTTTCATGTTACTATTTTAGGGTTTAAAGAAAATTTTAGCTTATGATGAGAAAGCATCTTGCAGGACTAAGAGTCTATCCAGGTGGCTCTAGGATGGTAATTGCAGGGCTGCACTGGTGCCAAAGGTGAGGGTAAGGACTGGGGCAATGGTGGAAGTGGGCACACTTTGTCCTTGCTTCCCTCCTGAAATCTCTAACTTCAGAAGAACAATTCATCCCTCCACCCCATTAATCCCTGCTGAGAAAATTAAGCAGTAAGATTTCACATTAATATATTGCATCATGTTCTAATAGAGGTTTCTTAAAATGGCCACTCTCGACAACACAATACCTTTCTCCTCTTCTGACATTGCCAAGATACCTGAACTTCTTTCTAAGAGACAGAGAATCAGGTCCCTGGTCCTGTCCATGTTAGCCAGACCAGGTCACCCATGTACTCAGATGGGATCACTTGTCCTCTCAAACCCGAATCATTCAGAAGCAAGAGAATGCATGAATACTTGCTGGGTTTACTAATTAGGAGAAGTGACATACCTTATTTTTAAGTTGTTATTTGAATTTTATGAACTAGTGCATGATGCTGTTTAAAAATAATAGGATTTATACTCCCCTCTGACCTGAAAATATTTGACTCAAAGGAAATGGTGGATGGCGTTATGTTATAGGGAGACTTAAGACACATGCCCATAGAAGTTGTCATCAACAGTAAATGTGATCAAATATTTATTTGCTCCAGTACTTCTACCTATTCTTTGTCACCTCCTCTAGTCTGTGAGCCTCATAGGAGTTAGGACTGTGTCGGTGTCCACACAACAGTGTAAAGCAGAGCCCAGTATACAGCGGGTGCTCGATTAAAATGGATTGAACAAATAAATTGTTAAAATGACAAACTCTAACTGACAAATGATCATAGTTGCTTACTTATAACATGAAATATAAACACACTTCCTATCCTATATTATATCACAGTGCTAGGAAAACACTCAGTGTCTCAGCCTACTCCAGGGTTCTCTCTTCTCAAGCATGTGTGTGTCAGCTTCTGCTCAAATATTCACTCGTGACTTTGACCTCCTGCTCTACCCATCTTATACACCACCTTCCTTACCAGAGCCCATATGACCTCACTGGCTTTCTTCCCTCATCTCTGTCTTCAAGTGCTTCCATAGCACTTCTAGGCCCAAATAATATCTCCAACTCCCTGAGGTGACACTTCCATGAGATACAACAGTAGTGAGGATGTTACTAATTGCCCTAATGCTATTTCTTTTAGAGTAAGTAAAGAGGATGACATTTATACATGCATGTATGTCTCACTCCTTTTAACACTGAAATAATGCTGTCCCTTCATGGTACATGCCAGTTGGATGTTCATCTGCTTGTGAGCATTGGTCACCAACCCTAAGTCTCCTGTCATATGTCAGGGTATCAGAAATACTGGGCTGTGGTGACCAGACTCCTCAGGAGTTTGAGTACGTATGTTAAGAAAGCAATCACAGGCCAGGCGCAGTGGCTCACACCTGTAATCCTAGCACTCTGGAAGGCCAAGGTGGGAGGGTCACTTGAGCTCAGGAGTTCAAGATCAACCTGAGCAAGAGCGAGACCCTGTCTCTACAAAATAATAGATAAATTAGCCAGGGGTGGTGGTGTGCACCTGTAGTCCCAGCCACTTGAGAGGCTGAGGCAGGAGGATCACTTGGCCCCAGGAGTTTGAGGTTGTAGTGAGCTATCATCACCCCACTGCACTCTAGCTGAAGTGACAGTCTGTCTCGAAAAAAAAAAGGGGGAAAGCAGTCACAGAGGTATAAGGATATGAATACTGGATAGATTGTAAAGGAAAAACACTATCATTTCCCAATCAATTCACTAACTTATGCAAAGACAAATTAATTAGGGTGTTGTGATCAATTGTTAGAAACCCTGGTTTAAGTACTTTGTGCAAAAAGAATGTTTATTATAAAGATGCTAGGCTGTCTTAAGAAATCCAAGACCAAAAATGCGGCTGGGCCTCAGGGAAAAGATGCAACCAAAGACTTACAAATATAGGTCTGTCTTTCTCTGTCTCATCTCTTCTCTGCACATGTGTTCAATTCTTCTCTGTTTCTTTGCTTTTCACAGTTTCTTAGACCATATGGCCTGCTTATATGACAGTGGACTGGTCCAACCACTTGCGGTTCCACATCCGAATCTCTGGAAGGCTGTTTTTTAGTTCAAGTGCTTCTCCCTGGACCAGTCCACTACTGAGCTGTAGTCATGCAGAAGAGAGTGAGTGAGCGAGTGAAGGAAAAGTTATGGAAAAGGTGCCAGTCGAAGGGTACTTCACAGACAATGTCATGCAGAATGGAGGCTAAATACGTCTCACAAACCCCTGATTTCAAGATATGAGAGAACTTCCCTGTGAATTGAGAAGACTAGGAAACAGAGAAGGTCTCAAGGGACAGATCAGCAATTCTCTCTGACCCATGTCACAGTGAAGGGGAGTTCTGACACTGTTAGTTTACTCTAAGATAGCAAGGATTATTGGTGGGTGAATCATTAGAGTTCCAGTTGCTATTTCGTCTCCTATTCTGCTCTCACTAAAAATCAGAAATGATCACAAAATGTATGTTAGTTGGGACTAAATAAATTAGACAAATCTGGGCAACTTCTCAAGGAATGTTGTATCATAAGCTCAAACTGGACAATGAACAGATTTCATTTATTGGTTCTGCATTTATGTTCCATGTTCAGGCACTGTGCTAATGACTATAGATACCAAATTAACTAATATGAGACCTCTTCCCTAATGAATCTCAGATCCAAGTAAATATCTATGAAACTGCATTAACTGCTATAAAAGAATTACATACACAGAGTTATGGGTTCACGGAGGAGGACAATGTTAATTCAGCTGGAACATCAAGAAAGACTTCCTAGAGGAAGTGGCATTTCATTTGAGCCTTAGCAAACGAGTAGGAGTTCATCAAGAGGCATTTTCTATGTAAATTTGCATAGAATTTGCACCATTCTATGCAAATGGTGCAGCACAAACAATATTTGGCAGTATCATGTTTTCTAGTTTGTTCACTCAAGGGACCAAAAACCTAACAAGGAATAATTAGATCTAGGTCACTTAAGGCCAGATATCAATCCACAAGAGTTGTGGCATTTTATGAAGACAATGGCATAGTAGACGAAAAGATTGAAGCCACTCCATGGAACCAGAAAAATATATACAATTCTCCAAATTACAATTTTATCCAGCAATCTCTACGTGCTGGTCTGAGTGTTGGGCATGAACACTAAAAGACTTGTTTCTGTTCCAGCCTGGCCGTCTCTGCACTTTCTCATTCAACCACTGTGGATCCTCCTCTATGAGCCTCCAACTATTCTTGCCCCTCCCTAATAGGCATTGGTCTCATGTATCATTTGTTGTTATTTATAGGAAATCATTATATGTTGTAATGGTCACATTTCACTAAATACCAAGTCTGCCATGCCCTATTTAAGGAGGTCAGGTTTCTTCTAATACATTCTGTAAATTATTTGGCCTGAAGGACAGTGTCCTTTTTGGACATCCTATGGTCCCTCAGCTTGGAGTCTGTGTATCGTACCTACTTGCTCAGGCTGCCATTCTGTGCCCCACCTTAGAAGGCAGACTATCTTTTCCCTAACCTGTATTTTGTCCCTCTGTGCTCTGTATGGCACAGACTGAACTGAAAACAAAATTCCCATTAGGGCAGAAATAGGACTGCCACTATATTTCTGGTTAAATGGTATTACAAATCCTACCTAGCTGCAACATTGCAGCTATATATTTTACCATTTCACTCTGCTAGTCGTGCGCCCTACTCAAAGGTACAGGAAAGTGATGCATATACACGTTTTGTGGGAAAGTGAATGATTATAATAATTTTCTCTGAGTTTGTGTGAGTGGTAGAGGAAAGGGAATGTTTCAGGAGGGATAAGAGAGGGAAAGAGTATAAATGGTGATTTTCAACTATAGAAAAAGGGGGTGGTAATATGAGTCTTCGGACCATTTTTAATATTCTTAAGATACAACCAAAGTTGACTAGAGCTAAAATTAGGTAAGAAAACAAACGTAGAGGAACTATTTTCTGTGTGTGTGTGAGTCTACAAGGAAAATAAGTTTTCAAATATTCAGAGACTTTTGAAATAAATTCTATTTTGTAAGGGAAAATGTTCATTTCTCATTAGATTATCACTAGGACAGAAGGAATAAGTTTTACTTTTTAATTAACACTGGAAAGGAATTCAGTGAAAAAGAAACAACTAACTGGAAAGCATTGCATTGAGATTTGAAAGAGTTTGAAAGAGTATGAAAAGATTTGGGCTGAATTCTGTTTTGTTTTGTTGTGTTGTGTTTTTTATAGTCATCCCTTTTCTATAATCACAGCCATGAATCTGCATGCTTCTAGCAGTGAAATGCTGTGTATTTTCAAAGCTCTAAAAATTCCTCGAAATAGCTCCAGTGGTTCAAATTATGCAGGATAATCAAAATATCCACCTATAAATACTGTGGGTCTATCATGTGATAAATAAACATTATCAAATATTTGTACATTCACATATGTATATTGAGAGAAAGGAGAGAGGAGAGGAAGCAAAGAGAATATTTCTGTTAATGCTTGCAACTAGTTGGCAAATATATATCCCACAATATGACTACATTGCATAGGACTTATGGGAATATGTCTTTCTGTATTGTATACATACACATAAACATAGAAATTGGAATGTTCATATGTACACATGCATACATAGTTTAAATAACATTTTAAATGCAGTTTGAAAATACATATGCATATACATACTCACACACTTTCTGAAATGCCATCATTCAACATAATTCATGATGTGTATTGAAATGTATCAAAGCAGAAACACATTCCAAAAAGAAATACTCACTGGTGCAATTAAATCATAAAGGAGTTTAATTTGTTCGCTTAGTAGCTAAATGTTTATTTCAACATTTTGGCCAGCAGTTTATTTAATGAGAATGTACCTGGAATGAATTAAATTCAGTTATTATTTAAGCTCATGAGTTAAAGTGTTTCTTCGGGGAGTGCACTTATGCTTTGATGCATTTCAGTGAACATTGTTCTTGAAAATGCCTGTTTCAACTACTTTGAACTAGAAACCTGAAAAATATTCATGATAATCTGGTTTATGAAACTGATTGTAGTATCTGTGGACATGCAAGATGGGCAACTCACTTTTTTATGTAACAGCTTTATTGAGATATAATTCACACAGCGTACAATTTACTTGTTTAAAGTATGTAATTCAATATTTTTCAGTATACTCACAGAGCTGTGCAACCAGCATTACAATCAATTTTTAAACATTTTCATCACCCTAAAAAGAAACTGTGTACCCACTAGAAGCCATTTCCTCCTACCCCATCCCATCCTCAGCCCTAGGTAACCTCTAATTTACTTTCTGTCTCTATGAATTAGCCTATTCTGGACACTTCGTATAAATGGAACCATACAATATATAATCTCTAGTGACTGGCTTCTGTCACTTGGGATAATATAAAGGTTTATCCATATGGTAGTATATACATCAGTATTTGTTTTTATTGCTAAATAATATTCTACTGTATGGGTATAGCAAATTTTATTTATTCATTCATCAGTTGGACATTTGTGTTATTTCCACCTTTTGGCTATTGTCAGTATTGCTGCTATGAACATTTGTGTAATAGTTTTTGTGTAGACATATGTTTTTATTTCTCTTGGGCATACACATAGGAGAGTTATATACACAATTACTGGGTGATAGAGAAACTTCATGTTTACTCTTTTGGGAAATTACTAGACTGTTTTCCAAAATGGCTGCCCCATTTCACATTTCCACCAACAGTGTATGAGGATTGTGTGGTCACCATTCTTAATTCATCAAATCAATGTGGTTCCTATGCTGGACTACGTGCTCTCCTGTGTCCTCCTGATGGATTTTTGTAAGCCTAGCCACAACAGACAAGATAGGAGCCCCCTGATTTCCTACTCTTGTATGCATGGCCAAAGCATGCTGTAGACCCAGAAGCACCAGGTCACCTTCAACCACACCATTAAAGTTGTTTCAAGGAACTGTATACACTGAGTTTTATCAAATGTAAATGAAGGACATTGGTCCAGAGTGAAGTAGACCACTTCCACAGTCATTTGTAGAACTAGTTGTTTCCATTGGAATCCTATTTGGCACATCTAACTCCATTAGCAAGTTAGGCATGGGAGGAGGCACAGATACAATTTTAGACCAACTTAATATATTTTAAAAATGCAAACGTGAAAACTATTTAAACAGTAACCTAGCAGTTGAGAAAATGTATCAATTTTGTGAGAGAAAAATAACACTAAATATAGGTTGTTCAATATCTCTTAAATATATACTCTCCAATGTTCTCAGAAGAGACTTCAGTCTTTCACTGCTAGATTAATTTTAGAAGCACTATTGATTACTCTTTCCAAAAATTATTATATGGCACATGCTTAAAAGGTTAAATGAATTCTAATTTACTGGATTATGTGAATGTTCCAATTTGTTTTGCTATATCCAAAACAATCTTGAAGACTGCATAAGAGAAACACTAATGAAGGTCAATGAACAATATAATTAACTGAACTATTCACTTTTTCATGTTTTTAGTATACTACAGACACACGATCTCATTGAATAACTAGTGTATACACCAACCCTTACCAACCCTTGGAATTTTAGTGGAATTTAGGTCTAGATTAAGGTCTAGAACAATAATAATTATAATGATAATAACAATAACATTCCTAAACACATAGTATGTGTCAGGAAACATGCAAATGATTTTACATATATGCTGTAACTTAATCTTCACAACAACCCTCTCAAGTCGATGTCATTAATATTCCCAATTTACAAATGAGAAAACTGAGACTTAGGAAAGCTAGATTACCTGTCTTTACTAGGAAGAGAGTAATGCTGGGCCAAGGCCAGATCTCAGGTTTGTCTGATTCCAGTGTAACCTCCAGGCCAAGCCGCATCCAATCAAAAGTGCTTTAACCACTAATAAGATGAGGCAATACCGAAATATAATTTCTACAGCAGTGATGCTCAGCATATTAACCCCAGTTGAAAAGCCCATTATTTCAGTAGGTCCCTGGGAACAAAACACTGTAGATTAGAGAAATGGTATAGGCCAGGTGTGGTGACTCATGCCTGTAATCCCAGCACTTTGGAAGGCCAAGACAGGAGGATCACTTGAGACCAGCAGTTCAAGAACAGCCTGGCAACATAGCAAGGTACTGTCTCTACAAAATATATTAAAAAAAAAACAATTAGCTGGGCATGGTGGCACGCGGTGCAGGCTGAGGTGAGAGGATGGCCTAAGCCCAGGTGTTGTAGGTTGCAGTGAGCTATGAACACATCACTGTACTCCAGCTTTGGTGACAGAGAGATACCCTGTGTCAGGAAAGGAAAGGAAAGGAAAGGAGAGGAGAGAGGGGAGAGGGGAGAGGGGAGAGGGGAGAGGGGAGAGGGGAGAGGGGAGAGGGGAGAGGAGAAAAGAAAAGAAAAAGAAAAAGAAAGGAAAAGAGATATTGCTCACACCAAAATAGTTAAAAATATTAAATATTTTTCAAATATATGAAATACATGTAGAATCTGTTAGGTTTGATAAAATACAAAGTCACTACTACTAAATTATACTATTACATAGTATATTACATAGTCTATCTACTCCTATGTAATATTTCAGTAAACAGATAATGAAAGCACAGCTACCAATATGTTAGGATTTAGAAAATTATACTATATGGGAAAGGGAGCTTCATACTTGAAAATGCTAACACCTATAGAGCTAAGGCATTTTCATAACCTTAATGAATACAATGTACTTCTTAACATAAGGAAAGTAGCTATTTATGCTTGTTAATAGAAAATTGTTATAACTCCTATAAAAAACACTATGTGCTTGAAAATCACCTACTTAGTTATTTCCATTTTGTAAATTTGGACTCTAAAGTAGTGCGAGACTATTTTTCTTGGTTTTAAGAGAATATGGAATTATAATCAACTGAGAACTGCATCTTGGATATTCAGAGTCCAGCTCCTGAAGCATACTAGGAATTTAATCAGTATTTGTAAATAAATGTTCAGTTTGTGACTCGTATTCTGTGCTACCCTCCAGAGATCTTTTTGTTTATTCTGTTAAAACCTAAATGTCATTCTAGTTTGCTAAATTCAGAGCAGCAGCACCTTAGAATTGCCCTTAATTAAAATTCAATAAAACCTCTCAATTTAAAAAGTTATCATGATCAAAACTGTGGGTGAGCTGTGCAATGCAGGGGTAAAGGCAGTTAAAGCACATTTAACCACCTGTGAGGTGTCATAATCACGCTGAAATGCACAGCCCAGAGCGTTTTCACTGCTCTTATATTTTAAAATTAAACATACACAAAATATTAAGGGGACATTTAGATATGACCATAAACATATTATCAAATAATTGACAGCAAATAAGAAATCGCTTTTTTTTTTTTTTTTTTTTTTTGAGACAGAGCTTGGCTCTATTGCCAGGGCTAAAGTGCTATGGCATCAGCCTAGCTCACAACAACCTCAAATTCCTGGGCTCAAGCAATCCTTCTGCCTCAGCCTCCTGAGTAGCTGGGACTACAGGCATGTGCCACCATGCCCGGCTAATTTTTTCTTTTTTTTTATTAGAGACGGGGTCTCACTCTTGCTCAGGCTGATCGCGAACTCCTGAGCTCAAGTGATCCTCCTGCCTCAGCCTCCCAGAGTTCTAGGACTACAGGTGTAAGCCACAATGCCCAGCCAGAAATCACTTATTATCCTAATGTTACCCAACATTTCAAAACAAATTCAAAATTATTTCTTAGAAAATTTTTGAATTTATGAATTATATACCTATAAGAATGCTACCCACCTGTCATCTCAATAGCATATTCTCAATATTAGAAGTAAAAAGATCTAAAGAGATCATTGGATCCAAAAGGGACTTATATCTGAATCATTCAAAGGTTTGTTGTATAGAATATAAGATTTGGTTGAAGATAAATCCTTAGGCAATTCTACAGTTTCCTTTGAGAATCACAGTCAACATAATCATAACATAAATTTAATCTACTGATATTCACTCATCCAGTATAACTTTGTGCTGGATATACCTATGTTCTAAAACATTATTTTCAGCCTTGAACAATATTCATTGATTAACAAATATTTATTGAGCATATACAGTGTAGTGCCATGAAGTGAATGGTGTTTTGAAAGACGCTGGCCCAGAATCCAAAGTTATGTCTCTGTACCTAGCTGTATCTGAGTATTCATGACCTAATTTATTTGAATTTAGTTTTCTCATGTATGAAATAAACCAATTTTACTCACCCTATGCAGTTATTTGAAAAATTAAATTAAATAACAAATGTATGTGAAAATATTTTTTAAACTGTTCAATACATCACAAAATTGGCTAAATCAATTGTTTGTCCTCTATTTACATGAAACACATTATTGCCTAATTTTTTAAAACAGTTTTCAAACATCAACTTTGGCAAGCATAAATCCAAATATATTTTCAATAGGACAAAATAGTTGGTATTTACAAAAATTATTAAAGAAATTTTTAGTCTCAATTCATATAAGTAGAGAAGCCTCAGTTCATGTTAGTAGGGAAGAATGGCTTTCAGTCAGCTAAGTCAAGCCAGAATTCGTCAGTCCACAAAAATATTTTGAGTACCTACTAGATACCAATATCTTGTATAATCAGATGGTATGGATATTTTCTTTACTTTTCCAATTTTCTTTTATCTACATGGTATCAAAATGACCAGTTGTTTCTCTTATTACACACAGCAAGGAATAACAAATTAATTTTATCTCTAGCAATTGATGACATAATTTTATATGAGAATCCACAATCCTAGATTACTAAACAGAATTATGAAATCTTCTTAACACTCTTCAATCTCTTATTTTCTATGAAAAATTAAACTTTCTTGTAGAATTATTCATATGCAGCTGATCTGATTTAATCTTGGGAACAATTAAAACATGGAACTTCTAAGTGACTTACCAGATACGGCCTTCTGAGATGGAGGTATAGATGACCAAAAACTATGAGTAAATGACAGTGTTTACAAAGGAAGAATAAGCAACTAGAATCATCTGTAAAATTGCTATGAGTGCATTTAAGATATACAAGTGTTAAACTCGTAAGCATATTTATTAACCCACTCAATAGATATTTGAGGGTTTTCTGAGTTGAGTGATGTGCTAGAAGCTGTAGGAATATAAAGGTAAATCTTAGCCAGACCATGCACTTAAGGATCGTGCATTGGATAATGGAGCTAAGAAAGACACATCAAATATAGATGCTGATAAAAATACTTTGATGTAGCTGTATATAAGAATTATACTATAAGATAGAGATTGGTGTGTCGCAAAATACATAAAAATATAAAAACTTCAGGATTGCTTACTTAAGTGGAAGGATTGGGGAAGACTTCATGGAATATACTGCCTTGGCTCTTGGAACAGCACGGCCCCACAGCATGTGTTACAGTGGGGAAGGCAGGCTTGGTAGGCCCAGGAGCAGTAAGAGCAAAGGCAGGACAGTGGGACACTATGAATTGAGTTTGGACAATAGTGGGCCCATTTGGCCAGAGTAAGGGAACCTAAAAGTAAGCATTAGGAGATAAGTTTGCAAATAAAGTAAAGCCAAATCACAGGAGGGCATTGAGAGTATCCAGTTAAGGACATTTGGGTTACATGGCAGATTTTTTGAAACTTTGAAAAAGAGGTATGACATTGTATATTGTAGGAGAGCTTTCATGGGCATACGAACTTGGCAAATGTCCCTAAAATGAATTAAAATGAGAAGAGGCTAGAGAAGGGAAGAACACAGAATTCCATAGGAGAAAGAGGCTGTGGAAATGGCAAGTAGGAAGTTAATGAGGCCTGCACTTAGCTACAAGAATGACAGAGATAAAGAATGCTGTAAGGATATTTCAGAGAAACGATTGGCAAGGCGTAGTAACCAGTTGGATTTAAAGTTAGAAATTCTATTTTTTTCCCTTGGCAAGTATTACCTGGCATTTATCCTGTAGATTTCCATGTCTGTTAGAGCTATTGGGGTAGCAGAGTAAGGAGGAAAGGAGGAGGAATGGTGATTTATCTATTCTTTTCCACCTTTTTGAGGCACATTGGATGGGGTGAACAATCCCAGAGTACCACGTGCTCACCTTCCACCTAACTTTTCATCCATCTACTGACTGCCCATTGTATTCTCTCCACCCCACCCCCTCTCAATTAGAAAACATCTCTGCCAATGAGCTGGTGCTCTAGAATACCCAGGAAATGAATAGGGATGGAATGCCCACAAACCAAGGTTCAAACACAGCAGTTTGCAATAGCACCAATAAGCAGCTAAATGCCACATTTTTAAATGTTCATTGTAGCAAGACACGTTCAGGTCCTAGGCTGATTCCTTAGATTGAGATTGAGATATTGTTTCCACATTCATGCTTGTTTCCCTGCCCTTTCTCATTCCAGATGAGCCTAGGGACACCTGAGCACAAACAGCATCAGAGGCTTTAACCGGTGATGTCAGTGATCAAAGTGCCAAATGCATGGTCAATGTCTCCTTAGGTCTAACAGCCTTGATGTCTGCCAGTCTCTTGTGTTCTTTCAAGTCTTTGTGTCGGAGCATTTCCTTTATAATTTTCTTGGGAAATATTTCAAGTTCATGATATTTAAAGATATCCGTGGGTTCAGAGAAGCCTAGCACTAAAAGATATACTGGCGCTCTAGCATGATAGGGAAAATTAGTCCTTCAAATTGAAAAATAAAAAACATATCTAAAAAATAGGGGAAAGTGTGGCGGGGTAGAAAAGGGTCAGATGAGCTTGGTAGATAGGAGGAAATGGTACGTTATCAAATCTTCCCTAGCACTGTGTCTTGTTTGGATCATGCAACTTGAGCAAAACTTGGGGGTCAGGTTTTGTTCTCTTCTCTCCCACTTTTAGAATCGGTTTGCCCAACATTATGACACACATGTTCCCAGTTACCATAATAGACTACATATGTAACGTTAACTACATCATTTCAGAGCTCCATTTGCAGATTCTACATTTTATTCGACTCGAACTGCCCCCACCCCAAAGGAGACAGGCTGTTAATCCCTGTCCTCTGTGGGAAGCTTATGCTATGGCTGGCAAAATGTGAGAAAAAAGGCTTTGTATTCCAGTTGCCATGTTAGCTGTGATACACACACATATACATTTCATCTCCAGTGTTGCTCTTCATTAATTCATTTTGGAATTTGTAATGCAGCATTTCAGCATCGTCTTAGGGAAGCTCAGAGCAGATTTTTCTAGATGTGCAATGCACTCACTTTGCACAGTGGAGTTTGCAGCTATAGTGAATAAGGGCATCTAAATTCGTACTCGTTAGGCTGAATCTTAAACTTTGATAAGCCTTGCATGAAAACACATGCTCAGAACTTATCACAGAGACTCTGAGCCTCAGAGTACTGAGAGGAACAATTTATAGAGATTGGCTCTTTCCGTCTATCTATGTGATATGAAATCCAAGTGTAACAAAAAAAGGAGAAAGTTCTAAATCACATGAATGAATACAGGAAGGGACTCAGTCATAGAAAACACAATATTTTCATTTAACATCAATACTTTCTAGCAACGTTCAACTTGGGTATATCTTTCTTGGTGACAGTGAAGAGTTAGTGAAAATGACTGCTTGTTTCTGTGTAAAAATTGGTAAAAAATGTGGTTAAAGAGACACATATCAGGAAAAGAGAGTATAAAAGCCAAATGATTACCAAACGGGCTGACAATTACATTAGAATATCAGCACTTTGTATTTTGACATTTTAGAATGAAATTTAATTCACAAAATAAGGTTTGTTTAACTAGTTCTGTTTGAGCTTTGTTCCAGGAAAGATTGCTTTGTTTATGACTTTTTAAAAATTTATATAAAGATGAGAAGAATGTTAAGAAAAATTATTCAAAATAGATTTGTTCTTCTGACTACAGGAAAACTTTACATATATTAATGCTTTATATACGAATGCTTTCATATGACAATAATTTTTTTCAGCTATAATAAACGCAGTTTTCTGAGGAAAAGCTTTTTTTGTGAGACAATATCTATGTATTTCTTCTGTAAAAATGAATAAAAGAGTCATCAATTATTTCCATCCTTCTCTAATCATTCCCTAAAAGTTCACCTTTAGAAATTCTTTCAGTAGACAAAAATGACAGTTTTCTTTTCAGGTAAGACCTTTATAATTTCTAAGTTAAAAATACTTTATTAATATGCAATTGCAACTTGTTATGTTAAGCAGAGGAGAGACCATTCTGAAAAATCTTCTACCTTTTACCTACTTTTGCTCAGTTCTTAGGGGACTCAATGGTGAAATTATTATATTCAACAACATGATTCCCGAGACCTCCAAAACATAAAAATACTTTTTTCCTCTTTTAAAATTATAAATGTCACAACAGTAGACACATGAAAAATTTTCATTTTAAAAGTGGCATCAAACAATATGTAAAAACTCTGAGGCAGCCTTGAAAAATCTTAAGAGCACATGAAATTAAATAGCAACTTTCCAAAGGAAAATAAAAACTAGGAAACATGATTGTGAAACATTAAATTTTAAAAACTAGCAAGAATACTACACAATTATTTGAAGTTTTATTGAATCATTTTTACTTTCAGAATTTAATTTTCATACAAACAAGAAAAATGATGTGAATACATGCAGAAAAGTCACAGTTTTATGGGTCAAATTTTCTCTCTGAAAGTGTGTATTACCCCTGTTAATAGTAGCTGATCAACTTCATTTGCATCAATATCAGACAGAGACTCCTATAATTAAAAGTCGTATACTTTTTCTTTTGAAATGCTGCTTGGAGATTGGCAGAATTCCATACTGTACATACCTTATATCTATTCCTCTCATCTATCACTCTGCATTTCATATCAAATTGATTTTGACACATCATATTTGAATAAAACAGTGGTAGAACATGCATACTCATTTACACTTCAATATTAATTGTTACACTTTTTATGCACTAAATAAATGTACATAATTGTTAAAAATGCATGAGAATTAAGTCAAATTAGCCAAATATACATTGTAAAAAAAAAGTATTTCCCTATATTATGCATTGCTATGTATCAATATATATAGTAAGATGTAAGCTATTTATTATAGAAAAATGATTTACATCTCCATGTAAAATCTTTTACATAAAATAAATGTGTTTCCCAATATAGTAAAATACAATAAACTTTCATTGAGCTTAGATCAGAGCTTAGAAAATATGATTTGTCCTTTTCTATAACTGGAAAAAAATGATTTTCTACACTGAGCACCATCAGGTAAGAAGGTCAGATCTTGTGCACTCAAAGTCTACAAAGAGTTCAGGCAGACCCAAACCTTAGGCAGCAAGATTCTTTTTGGGGTTAGTGACCTTTAACTATTGGAAATCCTATGAGAAGTATTAGGCAGGGATCAAATCTGCAGGTGGCAGATACAGGCCAGGAAGGTGGTTCGTAGGGGTGGAGCAGAAGGGGGTTGGGGGGAGGAACTGTAAGAAAATGCAGCTAACAACCACAAAGAGCAGGAACTTGAGGCGTTGAGGCGTACACACCTGTGGAGCTGCAACTTTGTTATAAGAACACCTGTCAATCATGTATATCAATTATCCGGTAACATCCCACACTTCCCGTAGGCCCTCCCCCAGACCAGGCCAATAAGAGGAAACCACCTGGGAGTCCTCAATGTCTTTCTCCTCTCATGGAGACTGGCCTGTTCCTCTGTGGAACGTACTGTCACTTTGTATAACTCCTTTTTTTTGTATGATAAAAGCTGTTTATGTGGAATTGCATCCCGTCTGTGGTCACTCGGTCTCACCAGCCCTGCTTGTGAATTTTCCAAGCAAGGAGGCAAAGAACGAGAACAGTCCACCAAGAGGCCAGACCCAACAGAAGTGGTGAAGAATAATGAGATTACAGTCAATTAACTTTCGATATAATCTCCCTTAAAAATAGCTACATCACTATAGACATTATATACTTTTGTGGGTCAAAATCATGTTTCCCCAAAGAAGGTGGTCAAAAAAAAGTAAGAGAGAATTGCTCAGTTGGCCACCAATTTTCCTAATACTATCCAATCACAGTAGAAAAATGTCTTAGGACTTAAACAGTTAGGTTGCTGCTAGCATTAAAAGTGGTTTTGAATAGAAATTTGAAAATCCTTTAGAAACATACTACATGCCACACTGTTTATACCAGAATGCTATATTTTTTAATGTAGCAATAACATCTGAGCCAAGTAACTACAGAAGAGAAAAAATGCAAACTAATACTCTTTAAAGGAAAGTTGTATGTACATACAGGTGTTGTATGCATTAACTTAAAGGCAAATAGTAATGCCTCACTCAGCTGGATGTCAAAGGACCTCAATCCAGGAGAACATTTTTATTCTTAAGAAGTAAATGTAACAGGCACCTGATCTTACCAATGACCATGGACCAGTACACACTTTTTTTTAACAGCATTAAACAAAGCTCCTGGGTCTTCCCTTAGAGTTTATTAACTTTTCCACAATCCTAGAATAGTGTTTCTCAATCTTGACAGTATTGGCATTTTGTCCCAAATAATTCTTTATTGTGGAGGTCTTTCTTGTGCATTGTAAGAGGTTTAGCAGCACCCCTGACCTCTACCCACTAGATACCAGTAACGTCTCTTCCACCCCAAATTGTGCCAATTAAAAATGTCACAATTGCGAAGTGTTCCCTTGGGGGCAAAATCACTCCTGTTGAGAACTTCTGTTTTAAAGGGAAGATCAATAACTAAAGCAAGAAGCAATAGCTGACAGCTTTACAGTGAAGGAAAATACTGAGAAATGAGACAGGACAGTGACAACAACTGATTGCTTAGCGTCGGGGGTAATTTAATATGGGGACTTCAATCACTCCACCAAGTGTTACTATAGCAATTTATTATTACTATAATAAATATGAATAGCAAATATTTTATTCTGCCTAACACAGAGAGGCCCTAGAGTGAGCACATCCCTATGTCTGTGCCAAATAAGATAACTGCTGTTCACTGCAGTGATCCTCAGTCATTAAGAAACCGTTAGAAGACTTTCTTCAGTGCACCCCATCAAAGAGGACAGAAAATATGTAACGTATTTGAGGAAGATTGCCATCAAAAGATTAAACTTTTCAAAATTCAGATCAATTAATGGTTACCTGAAAAAAATGCCTCTGTGCTAATATACACATTAGATTTTCCAAGACAATGTTAACTAGAAATATTTTCTTTCATTGGCAGCTCTTTCTTAATTTACGGATCAGGAAAGAGATACCACTCATCAAAGGGATGCCTCATTCCCTGGTAAAATCCTATTATATTATATCGTGTGCCTAATCTGTCTCACAGGTCTTGTCAAAGATAAATTCTGCCAGCTCCTGCCTGGTCAGGGATGCCCATGAGAATCTAGAGAGAGGGTGTTTGGGTAAGAAGAAGTTCTGGGGCCAGTGTCCAGAAATCAGGTCAAAGAAACAACGTGGAGGGAGTCTGCAATGCAAAGTCAGTGTGCACAGTGGAAGAGGGAAACAGAGAGGGCCAAACAAGCTGACTACAGCCAAACAACACAATGGAAAGCAAAAGAATGGTGGCAAGGGTCGGGTGGGGGAGGCTCGAGACCAGATAGGTGTGTCTACCTCAAAGTCTAATTTTGCAAGAAGTTTTGGAAATTCAACCTACAATAATTAAATAAATGAGTGAGCCCAATTCTAAAGTGTGGGTGGCAGTCTGCAACAGGATTATGGGAGCAAGAAAAAAGATAGGACACGTCTCAACCTTTTCATCTGATGTTCAATAGACCTCACTCCTCCCTGAGGCCAGGAGGAGAGACTTGGGATAAGGAGATTCCAGTAGGACGCAGTAAAGGGGATTGGAAGGAGGTCAACAATTATGCTCTCTATTCACCTGTGTGTTAGATATTAAAATCAATCAGCAAACACACAGAGATAGACTTCAATTTGGAATCCATCTCAATCACTAACTATGTCATTTTTGACAAGTTGGTCAACTTCTCTGATCCTTAGTTCTCATACAGGAAATAAGCACACACCCTAGTAAAATGAACATTCACATTTGCTCACACTACTGGTGATTAACTGTCAGTGTTCACCCAGTCCCCATTCTCAAAGGCAGGTGGGCCAGACAGGACTGGGGTTGCGTAAGTCATCTGGGACTCTCCAGGTCAGTATTTTGTTACTTGTTCATAATATACATCTCGGTATCTTAAGTTTTATGCTTCTTGTGATAGAACAAACCAACTAAGAAGCATCATTTTCATTAATTTTGCAACAGTATAATCCTGTATTTTCTATGATTAAATTTTATGGACACATTTTTGGTATTACAGGGATGTTTTACAGCAGCTGTCTTATAGGGCCAGGCAAGGCAGATCTAGTTTCGTGGGGCCTGTGGCTTATGCAATGCTTTGAGGAAAAAAAATACAGATCTATAGAAAATTATTAATATAATACTAGGTATGAAAGAGAAGGCTCATTTAGAATGAAAAGAGAATTACATATTTTTAATGAGAAATTTAAAAACAGGGCATTGGAAGGAGCCCCGGTAAGTGAATAGCCCTGAAACTTAAACTTCATTTGCTTCGTGGTACGTCTGCTTCTGGGGCTGGATGAGGATTAAAGAAGATCATGCATGAAAATACTTAATACCTGGTATTAAGAACTCATCTTCAGTAAATGTTAACATTATTATTATCATCAAAATAATCAATTATAGTGATTATCTAGCATGTAGCAAGTCACATGACACTCAAGGACTTGCGAGATTTGGGAGGAAGCTGAGATAATGGAGCCCAGCCATCCTAAATCCTGTTCTTTGTCCTCTCCCTGAGAAAGCTGCCCTCAGCTGCCCAGTGTGAAGTACAAGGGGATGTTACCCAGAACCATGGAATAAGGAATGAAGCCATCCTAACTGGCCTGAATAGCAGTCAACCTTGGGAAGTCAGATGTCAAAGCCAAATTGTCTCCTGGGCTGTTAAAAACAAGAAATTGAAGATAGAACTCTTTTAAAGTTATAATAACCACAAATATAATTACAATACAATGTAATCAGATATAGATATAGACATATAGATATAGATATATAAATAGAGATAGATGATTTGATAGAGTATAGAAGGACCAATAAAATAAAATGGGCAATTAATTTTGTCTAGCATCATTAGAGAGGGCTCATAGAGGAACAGACATTTGAATAAAGTTCCAGGCAGACGAAACAATGTGCAAAGGGAGATGTGTATGAATAAGTGCGAGCCAGGTGAGAAAAGCAGTACCCCAGACTCGGCTAGGGTGACAGAAGATGAACCTGCACAGGTAGTTTGAGCTGGAATGGCTTGCCACGTCAAGGCATTTGGCCTGAGGGAAACAGAGAGCTAATTAAGCACTGATGTTTTCAGCTTTGTGATAACAAATTTGGGGAAGTTGTGCAACAGTCACTCCTAGAGGGATAAAGGTTACTATTAGAGAGAGCACCCTTGTGTAGGGCTGTGCAGGTTGTGCACTGCACAACTCTGTGAGAGTGCCGTTCTCATGGACTACAGTGGGAACAACACTTCCTGGAGTTCTATGCAACTTGCAAGACAAAAACCCACATGAGGAACAATAAGCACAAGCAGATGCAAAGAGGATGAAGAGCAGATACCAGCACCAAGAAATATTTCTGAGAGGCAGTTAGGAAGTGTCAGAAACTGTATTTCTCTTCAGTTTCTCAGGTAGTTGTTCCTGCTTTAAGGAAATACAATTGAAGTTGGAGTCAACCTGAAAATAGAAGCCAATAAAATTTTAAAAGCACCTCAGGAAAGAATCACTTCTCCTTGGACTTAATGTTGACCAGATCATCATCAGTGCTAAATAAATGTTCAGAATTAAGCATTGCAGCAGATGAGAAGCTGCAGATTCAGTATGTTTCACGTTGAATGCTCAGGATACTTATGAGCACTCCCCCATCCAGATATTTCTCGCTTGGAAAAACAAAAACAAGACAAAATAAACAGACAAACGAAAACATCATTTGTTTCCATTTACAGGGAGTTCAGGAAAATAGCATTTGTCTTATTTTTCTCACCAGTTTCATTTACTACGGATTTATAGAACTCATGTTCACATCACTTTTAGAGTTCAAAGAAATCCATGGGCATAATAGAATGCCAAAGCACAGGAGGAAAGCGTCAAGTGTCTACAGACACTAACCATGCTCAAAAACTATTCTGTCCATTTACGTAAAACCAGAGTCTTCATCTTCTCTCGATCTATTTCTAGTCAACACTTACCTGGACTAAACTCTAATTACCAACAAAGCCCCAGAGCAGTAATATTCCACTGGCCTGAGATTTTCTTATAACATTTAAATCAGAACAATTCTCTTATCTTCAACCGTATCACCCAGACCTGAAATAAGACTAATCTGCTTATCTATACATCCCCAGCAAGTTCATGGCTCATGTTCTGTCATTTCTTCCTTATCAAACTCATTATCAACAACCAGAAAATAAAGTCAACTGCTTAAAAACATTGGTCTTTTCACCTCCTCTCTGTTCCTATCTTGTAGCCTTTATTTTCCTATCATCACATGGCTCCCTGATATTTAAAAGACCTAATAGACTTTGCTGTTTATATTGTAATCTCCTGGGAGCTTTTCAGAAATGCAAGATCTCAGGCTTCATCCCAGACCCACTGAATCAGAAGTCTGTGTATTAACAAGCTCCCAGACGACTGTGGTGCACAGTAAAGTTTGAGAAGTGCTGTTCTAATCTGCTTCATGGTAAATGAAGCTACCCAGGTCCCAGGCTGATTAGCTACGTTAGCAAAACCAGTTCAAATACATATACATAACTAATAAACCAAATGGAGTGCACAAGTTTTCCAAACAAAAATAATTCGGCCAGAGGAAGTCTCAAATAAAAGTGTGAGACAATGAGACACTCAGTGAAGGAAAAAGACCACCAAGATCATGGGAAAATGTAGACTGCAATTAGAAGCAATAAGTTTCCAAGTGCTCAGGCTGATTCCAATAATTCAGTTCCTGAAGACTGCCCACAACATGCAGAGAATTTGGTTCTTCCCCTTATTTGCATGAGTAAATACCTTCCAGTGAGGGCACTACTCACCTCATATCGTATTTGAAGATGATTATAGACAATCTCAGGTGGTTAAAGTCACTTAGCCTTCAGCCTTGTACCTTACACACCACCTGAGGCAGTTGTGCTCCTTGGAATGGGCCACCTGTTTTGCCTTGCTGCTTAATTATTTTATTAACATATTGAAGCTTCCTTTGAATTAGTTCTTCTCCGTGAGTGTGTTTAGTCTATAGAAAAGCCCTTCAGTGATTTGCAATGAAGGTAATTTTTCTTGTCAGCTTACTTCAAAAATCCAATAAGTATAAATCCAATGCAATTTGAGTTTTGCCAACATTTTGCTTCCATTTCATTCTGTTTTGTTTCCTTTGCATCTTTTTCCCCCCAAGTGCAAAGCTTCATTTTCTGAATGCAAAGCAGGCTGCAACCTTTCCCATAATACACAGTGCTATTTTCTGCTCTGGCTTCTGAGATGCTAGGCACCTTTGCCCACGGTGGGCAGAATCTGGCCTGCCTGGTACCGCTACATCAGAGCGCGCTGTGAACTCTGGCCCATTTGGCAGAGGTTTGCAAGTTGACTAATTGAAAACTGATGGATGTCCATATCCATAAGCATAAAGCAAGTGAACAAAAGCTCTTTTGGAGCATTGCATATATAAAACTGCCATCCCCAAATTCACAGTCTTCCTTTTTCCTGTTCCGTAAGTCTAACTCTTTGGGACGCTAGTAAGAGAATCTTGCTCAAAAAACAAAATAAAACAAGCAAACAAAAAAGAATGGAATATTCTGTGACATTCCAAGTTAACACTCACTTCTTCTCTGGTGAGAGTCCTTACAAATATTAAGTCCTGTTTCTAATTCCTTTAGCCACACCCTACAATGTGTCTTCCTCTAAAATTTTAGCATATGGTAAGGACTGAAGTTACAGAATAAATGTTGGTTTTATTAGAGCTGCGTGCATGCACTCATGATTATTTGTTGCTTAAGATTCAGGATTCAGGGGAAGAACTGCTCCCCCCACAGGCTGTAAGTTCAGCCAAAGCAGAAATCATATTTTTTTAATGTTTGGAGCCCCCCTCTCACTAGCACTTAGGCTAGAGCTTAGTACCTGGTTCCTGCTGAAAGAAGCTGCTGAATTGTGAACCTACTCTCAACTTTGCATCAAGAGGCTCAAATTTCTTTTTAGCTATATCTGACATGAGAACAACAATAAAAAAAAAATAGTAAAAGCAAAGACCTCTGCCTCATCACCAAATTCAGGGTGCTAAGTATTAATAGATGAGGTATTTTAGTTCATTAACTTATGTCCACCCCACCCAAGAAAACTCCTAATTGATCCTTCCTAACTCTGTAAAAACTTTTCCATAAATCCCTCTCTGTAAAAGTGTCTCCTAAATGAACTATAATCTTGTTGATTTATTCTGTGGATTTTTCCTCTTCTCAATGTTACAAGCCCAGCCCAGTGCCCCATCTAAGTGGAACAGTGCTTTAGATGTGCAATGTCATTTTTATGACTGAGAGCTACTGTCAAGTTAAACAAAATGGCTTTTGTAATGCAAGATCTCAGGGGAGAAAGTAGAAGACAAATGAGCAGTGGCTACTGAACCACAGTGCAACCTCATTTTAATCACAAGCATTCACCCCTCCATGTGCACAGCTGATAGGTTGGGAAGCGGACTCAGAACAGGTCAGTTCCAACCAAGTTCAAATAAAGTGGTGGCAGCTAGCGATATGGTGGTGCAGTTTGGTGGTTACAAACGTGGGCTTTGAACTCAGACAAGCCTGTGGTCCCTGAGTTATCTTGTGTAGCACTTAAGAATAAAACACAGAGGGAGATTAAGGACAGAACCCTCAGAGAGGGCTATTCCAATGAAGAGCAATGAAAGAATCAGCAACTGGATTCATCATGGACTTTGATCTTCTATCTGCAGGTTTCAAGTCTCACTTATTTTTTATTCCTATTTCAGGGCAATTGAACGATAATTGAGTGCCTACTTTGTGCCAGTCACTAAGGTCTCTGAGCTTCTCACAGTCTGGCTGGGGAAAAAGACACTAAAGTTCAATAAAATAACTGCAAAGCAACAGGAAACAGGACAGAGAAGGCAGGGGTACAATGTGAGACAGATAAAGAGGCAGTAAATCTGACTATGAATAGAAGGGCATGTTGGAGGTGGGCCTTCAAGCACAGGAGGAGTTTGCTGGGCACACAAGGAGAAAAATGAATTCTAAGTGGAAAAACTAAAAGCAGAGTCAGAGACAGCTTGGCAAGTTCCAGAAATCATAAAATATCCTGCTATATTCAGAACAGAGAGGGAAAAGAGACAAGGCCAAAAAGATAGGAATGGGATGAAGGCTTTTGCAGAAAATGCAAATGAATTTTGACTGTCTTTAAGGTGATGATAACTGTTTAAGTAAAACATTGATAAGACCAAATCTATGTTTGAGACAGTTGTATTTTTCCCCATAAGATCATTAAATTTAATAATGATGCCAAGTCATATATTTCCTCGGCAAGGTCTTAAATATTGGATCTCCCTCTTTTATTTATTTATTTTTTTTTTGCGTTACAAATACTGACATTAGTTTGGGCTTTCATTATCTCTGCATGTCTAGCATAACCTTCTGATAGATCACCAGGCTACCCATCTCTCTTCCTTGAATTCTTTCTTTGCACAGAGGCCAGGTGAATTTCAAACTTCAGTGACTCGCTAGGTCTTAAATTGTGATTGCATTTTTTTCCCACAGTCATGACAGCTCTACTTAGATAGACAGATAGATAGATTTATATGTCAAGAGATATATGTATATATACATAAGATATTATGATATATATATATCTCGAGAAGCACCAACCATGTGATTACCATAAAGGCCACAAGTGGGAAAAAAACCTGAACCTGCCTACTGTTAGGGTCAGAAGCCTGGCCTCCTCCTGGATGAATTTGTAATTCTCAGTGGGCCTTGGATAAAATTAACTCCTCACCAAATATTCTATGTCTTCTCCAAAAAGGCCTCAGCCATCTTCTTTGGGGCTTTTTTTGTTTTGTTTTGTTTTGCTTTTACGTTTTGTTTTATTTTATTCCTTTCTTTAGAGTTGGAGGTTTATTTTTAAGTGTGTGCATGTACTTTATTTAATTTTAATTTCAGAATATCATGGGGGTATGAACATTTAGGTTATATATATTGCCTTTGCATAGCCCGAGTCAGAGCTACAAGTGTGCCCATCACTCAGACAGGGCATACAACACTCATTAAGTGTGAATATATCCATCCCTTCTCCCCCTCCCACCTGTCTGACTCCCAGTGAATGTTACTTCCATTTGAACACATAAGTGTTGATCAATAGTACCAATTTGATGGTGAGTATATGTGGTGCTTATTTTTCCATTCTTGTGATACTTCACTTAGCGAAATGGGCTCCAGCTCCATCCAGGATAATACAAGAGATGTTAGTTCACCATTGTTTTTGTGGCTGAGTAGAATTCCATGGTATACATATACCACATTTCATAAATCCACTCATGGATTGAAGGGCACTTGGGTTGTTTCCACATCTTTGCAACTGTGAATTGTGCTTCTATAAACATTCTAGTGCAGATGTCTTTATTGTAGAATGTCTTTTTTCCTTTGGGTAGATGCCCAGTAGTGGATTGCTGGATCAAATGGTAGTTCTACTTTTAGTTCTTTGAGGTATCTCGATATTACTTTCCACAGAGGTTGTACTAGTTTGCAGTCCCACCAACAGTGTATGAGTGTTCCTATCTGTCTGCATCCCTACCAACATTTGTTGTTTTGGGAATTTTTCATAAAAGCCAATCTGACTGGAGTTTAGTGATATTGTTGTTTTGATTTGCATTTCCCTGATGATTAGAGATGTTGAACATTTTTTCATATGTTTCTTGGTCATTAGTCTACCTTCTTTTGAAAAGTTTCTGTTCATGTCCTTTGTCCACTTTTTAATGGGGTTGTTTAATTTTTTCTTGCTGATTTTCCTGAGTTCTATATAGATTTTAGTTATCAGCCCTTTATCAGACATAGAGCATGCAAACATTTTCTCCCATTCTGTAGGTTGTCTATTTGCTCTAGTGGTCATTTCTTTGGCTGTGCAGAAGCTTTTTAATTTGATCAAGTCCCATTTATTTATTTTTTTGATGCTCTGATTGCTTTGGGGTTTTCTTCATAAATTCTTTGCCTAGGCCAATGTCTAGAAGAGTATTTCCAACATTTTCTTCTAGAATGCTTATGGTTTTATGCCTTAGGTTTAAGTCTGTTATCCATCATGGTTGATTTTTGTGAGAGGTGAGAGTTGCAGATCCTGTTTCAGTCTTCTACATGTGTCTATCCAATTTTCCCAGCACCATTTATTCAATAGGGGATTATTTTTCCCAGTGTATGTTTTCGTCTGCTTTGTCAAGGATCAGATGACTATATGAGGATGGTTTTATATCTGCATTCTCAGTCCTGTTCTGTTGTGTCAGTACCATGCTGTTTTGGTTACTATAGCCTTGTAGTATTGCTTAAAGTCTGGTAAATTGATTCCGCCCAATTTGTTTTTGTTTCCTTTTTTGCTTAAGGTTGCTTTAGCTATACAGGGTCTTCTCTGCTTCCACAAGAAGCATGGAATTATTTTTTCTAGATCTGTGAAAAATGATATTTGTATTTTAATAGGGATTGCATTGAATCTGTAGATCACTTAGGGTAGTATAGACATTTTAACAATGTTGATTCTGCCAGTCCATGAGTATGGTATAGTTTTCCATCTGTTTACATCTTCTGTTGTTTCCTTCCTTAGTGTTTCATAGTTCTCCCTGTAGACATCTTTCACCTCCTTAGATAATTATATTCCTAGATATTTTATTTTCTTTGTTGCTATTGTGAAAGGCGTTGAGTCTTTGATTTGGCTCTCAGTTTAACTGCAGTTGATATATATGGATGCTACTGATTTGAGTACATTGATTTTCCAACCTGAGACTTTGCTAAACTTTTTATCAATTCCAGTAGTTTCTTGGCAGAGTTTTTGGGATTTTCTAGATATAAGGTCATATCGTCATCAAAGAGCAATAGTTTGACCTCTTCTGCCCCCATTTAGATGCCCTTGATTTCCTTCTCTTGTCTGATTGCTCTGGCTAGGACTTCCAGCACTATGTTGAATAGAAGTGGTGATAGAAGACAACCTTGTCTGGTTCCACTTATAAGCAGAAATGCTTTCAATTTTTCCCCATTCAGTATGATGTTGGCTGTGGGTTTGTCAGATATGGCTTTTACCATTTTGAGTAAGTCCTGTCTATGCCTATTTTGTTAAGCATTCTTATCATAAAGGGTGCTGAATTTTATCTAATTCTTTTTTTCTTGTGTCTATTGAGAGGACTGTATGTTCTTTGCTTTTACTTCTGTTTATGAGGTGAATTACACGTATAGATTTGTATATGTTGAACCATCCCTGCATCTCTGGGATGAAGCCCACTAGATTGTCATGGCTTACTTTTTTGAGGAGCAACTGAATTAGAATTGCTAGAATTTTATTAAGAATTTTTTCATCTATATTCATAAGGAATATTGGCCTATAGTTTTCATTTTTTGTTGAATCTTTTCCTGGTTTTGGTATTAGGGTGATGTTGGCTTTGTAAAATATGTTGAGGAGGATTCCTTTCTTCTTAATATTGTGGAATAATTTCTGCAGGATTGGCACCAGTTCTTCTTTGTAGGTCTGGTAGAATTTGGGTGTGAAACCATCTATCTAGTCCAGGACCTTTTTTTTTGTTTGTTTGTTTTGGAAATTTTTTTATTGCTGCCTCAATTTCAGTACTTGATATTGGTCTATTCAGGAGTTCTAGTTCTTTCTGATTAAACCTAGGGAGGATGCGTGCTTCTATGGACTTGTCTATTTTCTCCATGTTTTCAACTTTATGTGCATAGAGATTTTTATAGTATTCAGAGGTGACATTTTGTATTTCTGTGGTATCAATTGTAACTACTCCTTTCTTATTCCTGATTGAGTTTGTTAGAGCCCTTTGTTTTCTGCTTCTGGTTAATCTAGGAAGAGGCATGTAATTTTGTTTGTCTTTTCAAAGAACCAGCTTTTTGTTTCATTAATCATTCATATGGTTCTTTTATTATATATTTCATTTAGTTCTGCTTGGATCTTAGCTATTTCTTTCCATCTGCTGGGTTTGGGATTGGTTTGCTCTTCTTTTTCCAGTTCTTTCAGTTGATTCATTAGATTATTGATTTGTGATCTTTCCACATTTTGGCTGTAGGCATTTTAAGGCTATGAATTTTCCTCTCAGAACTGACTTAGCTGTGTCCCACAGATTTTGATAACTTGTGTCCCCTTTATCATTTAGTTCAAATAATCTTTTGATCTCCCTCTTAATTGCTTCCTTGACCCAATAATCATTCAGCAGTAGGTTGTTTAGTTTCCATGACTTTGTGTAGAGATGAGTGTTTCTGTTGGAGTTGATTTCTAGTTTTATTCCACTGTGGTCTGAGAAGATGCATGGTATAATTTCTACTTTTTTAAATTTGTTGAGACATGTTTTTTGGCCTACGATGTGGTCAATCTCAGAGAATGTCCCATGAGCTGATGAGAAGAATGTGCATTCAGTCAATTGTGGGTAGGAAGTTCTGTAAATGTTTATTAGGTCCATTTGTTCTAGAGTTCTGTTTAAGTCCATTTTTTCTTTGTTTATTTTCTGTTTGGAAGATTTGTCCTGTTCTGTCAGTAGGGTATTGAAGTCCCTGGCTATTACAGTGCTATTGTTTATCATTTTGTTTAGATCAAGTATAATTTTCTTTATGAATCTGGTGCACCTGTGTTGGATGCATAAATATTTAGAATTGTTATGTCTTCTTGTTAAGAAGTTCCCTTTACCATTATATGATGACCATTTTTGTCTTTCATTACTTTTGATGATTTTAAGACTAAGTTATCTGATATGAGAACTGTTACACCAGCTTTCTTTTGGTTTCCATTTGCATAGAATATTGTTTTCCATCCCTTCACCTTGAGTCTGAAAGAATCCCTATGGGTTAGATGTGTTTCCTGAAGACAGCAGATACTTGGCTTGTGTATATTTATCCATTTGGCCAGCCTATGTCACTTCAATGGGCAGTTCAAGCCATGCACATTTATTGAAAGAATTGATAAGTGAGATGGGTTTCTGTTCATCCTGTTGAGTAGAACTTTGTTGCTTTGTTTTACGTCTTCAGCCATTGTGGTATCTGGCCTTTGACCTTTAGCTTTTGGATGATTTTACACTGGTGAGTGTCTATTGTGCTTATCCATGTGTAATGCAGTTCTGAGTACTTCCTGCAAGGTAGGTCTTATTTTGACAAATTTCCTTTGTGTTTGCTTGTCTGAGAAAGACTTTATTTCCCCCTCATATATGAAACTTAGTTTTGTAGTATACGAAATTCTGGGCTGGGCATTATTCTGTCTGAGAAGCCTAAGAATGGGGTCCCAGTCCCTTCTAGTTTGTAAGATCTCAGTTGAGAAATCTGCAGTTAGTCTGATGGGTTTTCCTTTGTAAGTTACCTGCTGCTTTTGCCATACGGCTCATAGGAGGGCCTCTTTCATGTTTATTTTGGCCAGTCTGATGACTATGTGATCATGGTGTTTTCCTCTTTGCAGTGAATCTCTCAGAAGTCTTTTGAGCTTCTTGTACCTGGATATCTAGATTTCTAGCAAGGCCAGGGAAATTTTCCTCCATTATTCCCTAAAATAGATGATCCAACCCTTATGTATTTTCTTCATCACCCTCAGAGATCCCTATGATTCTTATATTAGGCTTGTTCACTAATCCCATATGTCTTGTAGGCTTTGCTCTTTTATCTTATTTCTCTGCTCTATCTCTGTGACTGACTTGTTGAATTGAAAGGTGTTGTCTTCAAGCTCTGACATTCTTTCTTCTGCTTAATCTAACCTATTCTTAAGGCTTTCCACTGTGTTTTTTAATTCCTTGAATGAATTTTTTATTTCCAGAAGTTCTGTTTGATTTTTCTTTAATATTTCAATTTTTTTAGAGAATTTTTCATTCATTTCCTGCATTGTTTTTGTGGTCTCTATGTGTTGAGTTTCCATTTTATCTTGCATTTCATTGAGCTTCTTTACAATCCATGTTCAAAATTCTTCATCTATCATTTCAATGTTCTGATTTTGGCTGGTATCCATTACTAGTGAGCTGGTATTCCCTTTTGGGGGTGTTCCTTCACTTTGATTCTTCATACTTCCAAAGTTCTTTCGCTGATTCCTTTTCATCTGGAGTAGCTGTTGCTTGTTACCTTTGGATTTCCTTTTGTTTAGATAATGACATGCCCAGTTTAATCTCTGAGCCAGTAGGTGGTGCTTGTGGGTGAGAATCAACCACACCCTGTATGATAAGTCAGCAAATGCAGTAAGAAGGAGTGCAAATTGACCTCCTTGTCAGTAGGTGGCACTTGCTGGGAAGAACAAGATGCAATGAGGTTTTTGGGTCCTGTGACCAGCTCTAGTTCCTCAGGAGAAGACCTCTAGTGTCCCAGTTGGTTGGGGTGGGGGGGCCTGAAACTTCCAGGTCGTCCTTTTTCTCCACCTCAGCAGGGTTCGGTTGGGGAGTGAAGGTGGGTATGGCTCGGTTGGATGAGCCTACCCTCAAGCTCCACAAATGTTTTTAGCAGGGGTCAAAGGTCTGTTCACTGCCTTTGGGAAAAGCTGCCAGGGAAGGGTTTAAGTGGCCCCACTCAACCAAAAAGTCTGCATGTGGAGGTGGGGCTGTCTGAGACTTGCAGTCTGGCAGTCTGGAGCAGGCTTCGCTCTTTTCCACCTCCCCTATTCCATGGTTTCTTCCAGGCCTCTACCAGCAGGAAGGACCTCAAGCTAGCTGAGCTCCTTCATGACTGTGATGCAGGCTGGGAGGTTCCCTGCCCAGGATCCTGGCCTGAGATGGAAGCATGGCCCTCCTGTGGCAGGAGGGATGCCCAGCAAGCATGCCGCAGATAGGACACACTCTGCACTCTCACCCATGATCTACCCCCACAGGCACCCTCTCTGCAAGAAGCACTCTGCTCACTGGCAGCAGCAGTCTCTGGACTTGTTTCGGCAGAAGGTCTCTCCAGCAGCTGGGGAGTCCACCAATAGTACGAGGCACGAGGGAGGGGGATATTAGCCAATCCACCTACTCTTCTCACTGGTCTCTGAGCCTCTCAGGGCTTAATCCCCACTGATGCCTTTCTCCTTCCCATTCTTCTCTGCAACCTCTTCCCATGAGTCTCCTGTAGGTTCAGGTACCCTTCCTTCAGACACTCATCCAATCTATGTTTGTCTGTCTCTTTTTTCTCTTTCATCTAAAACTTCTCCTTCTTATAGAGACTCTCTGGCTGGTGATGTCTTTGGTCTGCCATTTTGTCATCTTCTTTGGGCCTTTTTCCTTTTTATTCATCCATTTGGACCACATGCTATTAACAAACACACTCATAATTTTTCAGCCTCATATCTTTTTAAACACTGTCCCCAAGAAGAGGAATGCTTGCATCTTACACACTTACACCACCTGTAAAAATTTTATTCAACCTTCCGGACTTAGCTACCATCCACATGGTAGCATACCATCCATCCACTCATCTAAGTTTAATCACCTCTTCCACACACATATTGGTAATACTCAAAAAACTTTGTCCCTCACTTACCTTATTTATTTGTAGTATAGTCATTGGTGACTACCTTGATGGCACAGGCTGTTTTTTCCCATTACTGTATTCTCTGCAAATTTACCAATAATGTGTTTGACAAACAATAACTATTTATTAATTTCTATCATAACTGCTACTTGGAAATTGTATTAGATATCTATTTCTGTATAACAAATTACCCCAAAACTCAGAAACTTTCAACCACAAGAATTTTATTATCTCACACAATTTCTGAGGATCTGAATTATGGGAGCAACTTTACTGGTGGTTTTGACTCAGCCTCTCGTGAGGACTGTAGGCAGTACTGCAGTTATCAGAAGATGCAATGAGGCCTGAAGGGTCTGCCTCCAAATAGATCCACATGGCTGCTGGTAGAGCCTTGAGTTTCTCCCTGGCTCTTGGCTGGAGGCCTCAGTTAAGTATTACGTGGGCCTCTCTCTAAGGCTATTCCTGACCTAGAAAATTACTTCCCCTATAGTCAGTGAATCAAGAGAGAAAACAGATTGAGAGAGATCAAGACAGAAACTCCAATGTCTTTTGTAACTTACTCTCAAAAGTCAGATACCATCACTTCTATAGTATTCTGTTGGTCAGATTAATGCTGGTACTATGTGAGAGGGGAATGCACAAAGGTGTGAATACCAGGAGTGGGGGTTATTGGGGCCATATTGAAAACTGGCTACCATAGACAGCTTTATACCATACAGTAGAAAACGGTCAATTCAACCTTTGACCAGTTGGGAGAATAATACTATCTTGATATTCTTCATGTTTAAACAGGATCAGATTTCTCACAATGACTTTAAAAAATAATTTTAATAGGAATAAATTAATGACTGGGATTATTTTACTTTTTTAACAAGCAAAAAGTTTCAACAGATGTGTTATAAATTGTTCAACAATCAATCTTAATGATGAGTAGCATGAACTCTTTTTACATCTCACCAAAGAAAACATATTAATCCATTTTAAGTCAATTTCAAAGTCCTTAGCTTAAGCTAGCACTTCCCAATAGAAATTTCTGCATTGGTAGAAATGTACCTTATCTGCATTATCGAAAAGAGTACTCATTAGCTACATGTGGCTATTAAGAACTTAAAATATGGCTGGTGTGATTAAGGAAATAAATTTTTAACTTTATTTCATTTTAATTAATTCAAATTTAATCTTAAACAGCTTCATGTGGCCAGAGGTTACCATATTGGATAGGGAAGGCCTAGATTAACATTTACTCCTTACTTTGTTTTGATATAGATGTGAAACATAGATTTTTTTTTTTTTTTTTTTTAAGGATGTCTTGGGACAAATAATGAAGATTTAGGGTCAGATTAGTTGGATTCTAATCTGGGTTCTTCATTTACAAGTGATTTGAATTTGGGAATTGTACTTCACTTTTCTTCTATTTTCTTTTCTTTTCTTTTTTTTTTTCAGGGCCAAGCACTTACAGACCAATGTACTTCACTTTTCTTTGCCCCAATTTTCCCATTGGCAAAATAAAAGCACTTACCTCTGTAGGATTATGGTAAGGATTAGTGCTTTACACATAATAAATGTAATAAATATTATCTGTAATTATTATTCATGAACATATACTCTTTAATACCTTGTTATTCTTTGCTAACACATGAAGTCTCCAAAACTAAGTATTATTTAGCTTAATATGAATAACTGTATAACAATCCCATAACAAAGAATAATGTAGTTAGCCTAACTAGTACATTTCCTACATAGCAGCTTCAGAAGAGTTTTCCTTGAAAGCAGGCAAGCCATTAGCTGCAAAATCTTTTCTTCTTTCAGTTTTACATCAAAGTTTTTATTGTTTGTTTTGGGGTTATTTTTGCAATATTCCACCATAACTTTGATGATCATTATCATGAAAAAGATCAGGAGAGTGGTGTTAACTAAATTTATAATGTTTGCAATTGTTCATTTACAGTAATTGTTACTTGAAAGATGAGAAAAAATGTGGCCTTGTTCCAAAGGAACAATCCCCTACCTGTGAATATGAAGATATTTTATTTGCACAGGCTATGTAATAAACATTCTTAGTTTCTGGGAGAATACGTGTAGTTTAGTTGCTGGCATTAAAAGTAGAGCAGTCTTTTCAAATAACATAGATCAAGATAAATCCAGAGTAAATATATATTATATAAAGGAAAATGATTATAATGTTTACTATAAAATGGCACACAGGACCATGGCTTTTCTATGCTTCTATCATCACACACACATACACACACATGCTATTTTAAATCAGGGGACTGACTGAGCACTATAGAGTATATTTGAGTTATACGTTTTCCTTTCACAATATATTATTGATCCACTTTCACTATAGTTTATATTATTCCTCAAGGGAAACTAAGAACTTCTTTATCAATTTGGTCAAAATTTTTATGATTACCCTTTGTCTGACTTATAATGTAGCATAATATATTCTAACACATCAATCCATAGTATTATCCCCATTTCTGTTTTAAATATCATGCGTGCTCATACCATGATTCAATTTAAAGAACCTTTCAAAAGATCAATCTAAATAAGTAACAAGTTAGCTTTCAGGCAAACAAATACATTTGCATTTTTTTATATTCATCATAAATATTTCACTTAATTACTGAAGTACCTTGTTTAGAAACACAAAACAACATTATAAATTAATCAGCACTGTCCCTGCTGATTTTTTAGAAGTTCTGTGGAACGTAAAAGCCAAAAGTAAAAGCAGGCTGCAAAGCCCAACCAAAGCATACATCATATGCAAATACTAAAGTCCACAAACATGTCACAGTATCATTTGTAAGGTGTATTTTGAACCGCCAAGATTTTGTCTTTTATCAGATGTTGCCCTGTTTATTTTCAAATTCAAGTTCAAAGAAAACCTCCCCCCTTTTTTATCTTTTGCTTTATACAATAGAAGACAAAAACCTATGTTATCTTGAAATTGATTAAAGGAGGTATTTTTCTCTCATTGCAGAATAATAAAATTATTACATTAGTAAAATGTAACAACATATTTTCAAAGATATGGAAAATCATCAACAGTGTAAAACCAATGTACTCTCAATATGTAAGTGTTGCAGATTTCAGCATTTAATATCAACATTTTAATTCCATTTAATATTATTCAAAAGCAAAGGTAACACATTTTTACCTTAACTAATTATAACTTTATAAGACTTTTTGCTTAAATTATTACTTCCAAAGAAATGATAATTTATAATATTTCCAAGTGGCAGTAACATAGCCTCAGAGAAAATAGGAAAAGTTCATAATTTCTGAGCATAAACCTAAAACAGCAAGGTGTCCATATTTTATTAAAGTACAGCCATAATATTTTGTGAAAAATGAATTTAAATGTAATTCCTACAGAATGTGATATAAATATCAAATTAGTTCCCAATTCTTAATGCTTAAGCCCATTTTAAATTTTTAAATGCATCATTATAGAAGTACTATTTAGGTTTTTTTTCCAAATGATCTTAATTATATATAACATCATTATAAAATACTTGAGCTTTTTCATTACTAGACATTAAAGTATCTGCTAATTCTTTACTGAAATCCCTACTAAAGCAAGTTGTTTGCCTTCTTGGTGAACTAACAACAGCCTGAAGAAATTAGTGCTTAGAAGAAAAAGTCAAGAAAAACAAAAATATTTTGTTTGACCAAGTAAAAAGCATCAAAAATGGTTTGGTTTAAATAATGCACTAATTCGTAAATTAGGTCTGATTCTGCCTGATTTAAACAGCTGGGATTTTTTTCTGAGTAGTTGAGGAATCAACTGAAATCCCTCTGCGTGCATGGTATCTTCAACATGCCTTTTTTGGCAGTACTGGTGAATGTTTTATAAGGGACTATGGTAAAAAAAACAATGCTAGTTAACATGAAAAAAATTAAAATATGGATATTTTGTATAATTTGTACATGCATTAGAAGTGAGTATATGTGCAACATTTGAATGAAACTAAGAAGCAAATTAGAATCTCTGTTTTGAATGAAGGACTAAAAATAATAGCACAACACATGCATAGGAATCCCTGGTTACACTCTCTGACTGACACATTTCAACCTCCGGAAACAAGAAAGAGTCAATTGATAAAATTTAACTGCAGTTTCATGGTAGTTCTCCCAGTTGACCACTGGGTAGTCATCATGCTGACAGTTTCAGAATCATCTTTCCTAGGCATACATGGAGGAAGAAAATTGGATAAGTGGCTAATTCATTGAATTAACATATCCTCAGTTTTTTAAGCAGATACTATGCTGTTCACTCAGAAATACCAGAACAGTCTCAGGGCTCATATCACCCGACCTCTAAATCTTTATCTTGCCACGTTGTGTCTTTGGGCATGTGGTTTCTGTTCTATCCAAGGCTTGCGTGAGGCTGCTCCATGAAACCTAAGTCATTCTGCTCTGACTTTTCTTAATTTGAGGTAGCTATTACCCTTCCAGTCGTTTGCAGAACATAATAGCCGGCCCTAACAAGAGATTGAAATTGAGAAAGAGAGAGAGAGGAGGAGAGAGAAAGAGAATGAGAAGACTAAATAACAAGTTAGATATATATTTATACTAATGACTGAGGTAAGAGGCCTTTTAGACTATTACTGCTATAAAAATATAAATTGATACTAGTAAAATTTTATACCACTACTTAATTTTAAAAGGTTTTCCATGTTACTGGACTATCATCTAACCTTAATGTTATCACTGACAGACATATTAAGCAATGACTGACAAACAAGTAATAATCCTGAAGGGTAACTAGCCAATGATTGGGATATCATTTTGACTATAAGCAGAAAGTGCATGCTATTTTTCTCTGAAAAAGGTAAACAATGAAATATACGTTATAAAAAATATGTATTAAATACCTAAAAGTATATGTTGTTTTATACTATTTAGAGGATACGGGGAAGATTTTTCTACCCTTTTCTTAAATAAATAAATAAATAAATATCCAGCTTAAAATGGAACTTAAAATGGAAACATATATGTTGCTAAAATCAGGCATGTATATAATGGCGTACTCCATACTTCATGTTGTTTCTCCCTTTTAGTATCTTTGAAACTTCACCTAGCTCCTTGGTCCACATGGGATTTCTGGCTCAATGAGAGAGCATGATCAGCTGATCCCAACACTGAGCAAGGCTCTACAACTTCACCTGGACCCTCACAGCTGCTCAGAAAGCTCTTCTATACTGCTGTTAATAATAACAGTCCCTCGGTAGCTTTCCAAACCATCTCCCTTCTCTTCAGTCTTCAACCTGTCTTTAAATCACTTCATTCTCCTTATTCTGACTTCATTTCTTTTTTTACTGAGAAGAATAATGCAATGTGATATATGTTCTTAAATTCCATTCTCTCCATCTCAAAACTACCACTGCATTACCATGCTCTCTGGCCTTCATCCTACCATTTTTAGGGGAAAATACATAAAATGTTTTTCAAAATTTAATTCTCTCTTGTGCTTCTTATCCTATTTGATCTGACATCTTTTATTCATTCATTCAATCAGTCGCCTGCTTTGTCAGCCAACAAATATATGTAGTATATATGTAGTACATAGTATATATGTAGTATGAAGCCAGAGGTGGATTCTAATACCTCATCTGTAATTTTGTAGCTACCCAAGCATAGGCAAGTTTCTTAATCTCTCTGTCATTCACTTTGCTCAGCTGTAAAGTGAGCAATATCTTCTTCATGTACCAGTTTGAAGATAAAATGAGAAATGGCAGATTAAGCATTTAACACTGTGGTTAGTACATAATAATCTTTGTGGCTAGCAAAATGGCAGGTTCTAGGGGTATATAGTTGAAAAATACGGTCCTTAAGGAGATACACATACACACACACACACACACACAAAAGTGTATGTGCATATGCAAGGGCTGTCTGGAAAGTATCCAGCCATGAAGTATGTTCTCATTATATTAACAGTGGCTGGATACTTTCTGGAAAGTCCATATATATATATATATATACACACACACACACACACACACACATATACATACACACATATATATGCATACACACACGCACCTCCTGAAAGTTTGAATAATGCAATATATAACACAGAGTAGAAATAAGTTGTATAACTATTATAAATGAAGAGTAATATTTATCCCTATATGCAGATTTTATGATTACATAACTGGAAAATCCATAAAATCTATAAATTTAGAATTTTAATTAATAAAAGAGCTAAGTTGAGAGCCTAAGTGCAATTACATTTACAAAATCTAATGTTTCTATATTATGTAATGACCATTCAGAGGTTAAAAAGATTTTATTCATAATCACTACAAAATATAATATAAAATATATAGGAAAAAACTTGACTTGAAAAATATGAGACATATATAAAAAAAATCAAGGTTTGCCAAAGGATATAAGAGTTTGGAATAAATCAAAAGACAGGTCCCCTTTCCTGAATATTATAATAATCAAGATATCCTAAATTCAGAATAAAATCCCAATGGGATTTATTTTGCATTTCAAAAGATTCCAAAATGCATCTGAAAGGGCATACAGGTGAGAATAGAACTGGAAATTTGAAAAATACAGGCATGTGATGGAAAACTTAAAGACATCATAGCAGCACAAGACCTAAAACGGCATGTAACTATCCCCCAAATCAGCAGACGTAAAATGGAATACAAAAAATAGCTCAGGAGCAAATTATAATTCATACACAAAAGTATAGAAGGCAAGAAAGGTGATCTAATCTATCAGCAATAAAATATTATTTACTAATTAATTTGTTATTTGGAACTTTTAAAACTCAATTATATATTTATCCTATAAATCAGCAGTCCCTAACCTTTTTGGCACCAGGGACCAGTTTCATGAAAGACAATTTTTCCACGGATGCATGGGGGGAGGGGGAGCTCAGGCAGTGATGCACGGGATGGGGAGCTGCTGTGATACAGATGAAGCTTTGCTGGCTAGCAGGTGGCTCACCTCCTGCTGTGCGCGCCCCACCCCTCAACCCTGTTTCGTAAGTTACATGGAAGACAATTTTTCCAGAGCCCGGGGTCGGGGGTGTAGGAAGCCATGATGCGCGGTTTGGTTCCTAACGGGCCACGGACCAGTACGGGCCACGGACCAGTACTGGCCACGGGCCAGGCATTGGGGACTGCAGCTATAAATAGAATTGACCATAAAACATTACGAGAAAATTCTTACATCAAGTATTTCATATCAAATAACACATATAAAAGCAAAACAATAGGCTCTGAAAATATTTTAGACAGATTTATTTTGGTCCTAGTATGTAAATCCCTCGTGCAAATCAGTAAGTAAAACCTAAAAACCTAATTACAAGAACAATCCAGTCACAAAAGGAGTACAAAGTGCTAATAAGAATATGAAAAACAATGTACAGCCTTATTAATTACAAAAGAAAAGGAACTGTAAGATGCTCTTTCTACCTGTCAAATTAGAAAGAACTAGAGTAACATAATATTCCGTGTTTATTAGGGTTTAGTTAAACTAATGCTCTGCTGTTTGGAAGGTAAGGTAGTACATGTTTTTATTTGTTCATTGATCTATCCATTCAACAAATATTTCATGAGCATTTACTCTTTATAAGGAACCATTTTGGGTAATTGGAAAGTTGGTATGAAAGATGTTTTAAATGTTTTTCATTTTTTTTATTCTATAAATTACTTCTAGCAATTATAATCATAAGGAAATAGGCAATGGTGAGAAAAACATACATGTAAAAAGATATTTATTATAGCTTAATAACAAAAAATTCAGACAGATCTAAAAACCCAAAACTAAGAATGATTAAATAAATGTTGATATCTCCATATAGTAGTTTGCAAATTATTTTTACAAAATTAAATGTTTCAAGAATATTAAGAACCTAAACATAATTAACAGCTGAATATTGCATATAGTGTAACCACAATTTTATGATACACATGCACACAAACACACCCCCTGCCCCAAAGATTAAGGCAGGTTGTCATTGGATGAGAAATAACAGGTTGTTTTCTTTTTTATATTTTTCTGTGTCTCTTTTAATGAGAAATTTATTACTTCTATTATCAAAAGATAATGCTATGCTATAATAAGGAAAGATATTCCCCTGAAAATATGCACAAGCCTCAAAGGCAGTTTTTGGACTCTATCATTATCTCTTCTCCTGGATTTTTAATCTTGCCTCTGCTCACAAATGAGCTCACTTCTCTCCAATTTAAAAATTACTTTCTCCTGTTCCTTTGAGGTAGCCTATATTTTCCCCACCTGTTACTGCCAAATTCCTTGAAAAAAAACTGTCAACTTTTCTTTTCTCACTTTGTCATTATTCATGCATCCTTTTCAAAATGGGCTTTCACTCCAGTACTTTTCACTCCAATTAATCGGCTTTGTGTCAGATCACTGATAAATCCATTCAGATTCAATTTTCTCCAACCTCATTAGACTCCTTGCTCTGTCTGCATTGTTTGACTTTGGTTATCTTTTGATAGTTTCCTAATCAATATTTACTTCATTGGTTCTACTTTCTCCTCCTACTCTTTAAATATATGATTTTTTTAATATTCTATTTAATATCTTGAGCCATCTCCTCTCTTTTTTTTTTATTTTCCAGTATTTTATTTTATTTTATTTTTATTTCATCTTATTGTTATGGGGGATACAGAATTGCAGGTTACATACGTTGCCCATGTACCTCCTTTCCCCCCAAGTCAGAGCTTCAGGCATGTCTGTTCCCCAGGTAGTGCACGTTGCACCATCATGTAGGTGTCTATCCCTCCCTTCCCCACCCCCCCTTCCCGAGTCAGCACCTTCAAGCGTTACCACTCCCCCAACGGTGCGCAATGCACTCATTGTGTAGGCATACCCCCATCCCCTCCCCCACCCCCCACCTCAGTCTGATATCCGATTGGTGTCGTTCCCAGATGTGTATTTAGGTGATGTTCAGGGAAACCAATTTTCTGGTGAGTACCCGAATGTTTATAGCCATCTTCTCTTTTGACTTTCTAAACTCTTTTCCTTGAAGATGTCATTCACTTTTACATATTCGATTATTACCTCTCTGCGTATAACTCATAAATCTCCAGTTTTCATGCCGATTCTCCCTTGAACCATACTCATGCGTTTTTTTCAGCTGCATGCTAGAGATTGCCACCTGGATGTTGTCCATACATATCAAATGCAACACATCCAAAATCAAAATATCCACTTTACCCTTAAAATTTCTTTCCTTCTATGACTTTCCTATTTCTATTTATTTTTTTCCACAATTTTTGTGCATGCCAATCTCAAAATTTTGGACTGCATCTTTGTCTTTTTCCTTCTCATCCAGTTGGTTGTGCAAGGTCTGTCAATCTTTTTTCTCATAGCTTTTTATTTTCTTTCTCATTCTTTCCAACTCAGATATAACTGCCCTTACCTTGTGCAATTTAGTCTGCTTCCATAGGAGTAAAACTCTGGTCTAACTTCTTCCACATTCCATATGCCCAAAATGTGGCCAGATGCATCTTCCTATACCACCGCTATGATTTTTTCACTACCTGCTCAAATGGCTACCAGCTGTCCTTCAAATTAAGTGAATGCTCTTTCCTCTGGCATTTGAGATCCTCTTTAATGCTGACCTGGCTTTCTTTTTTCACTACCACTGTACAGATATTCTATACTCTAAGATGGACCATTTTCTATGTATGGGTTGAACTTTCTGAAACTGATAAAACCTTCCTAAAGGCCCAGAATAATTATCACCATCACAGTGCAGCCTTCCCTGGCCATCCCCACTAGCTCCTTGTTTTCACCACTTTTATGGTGATTACTCAATTCTATTTGTTATAACGGGTGGAAATGCCTTTCTCCCAAGCTATACTGGAAGGTCCTTGAGGGAAAACGTAGCAAATTAGCTTACAATATACCACAACACAGTTTCTTGCATATATGCAATACTCAAATATTGTGAAATAAATCAATACATTTACAGGCAATAAACTAATACGATTTGGTCATTGTTGTATTTAGGTGTTTCCGTTAGTAATTAGACTTTTTGGTATCCTGTGTGAGATTGTTAAATCCTTCAGAGCAGGAATCATATTCGTCCTTTAATAACAGATAATCCATCCTTTGAAAAAGTCAGGGTGACGTACTATATCCAAAGCAATTTCACCAGGTATTATACCTTTGCTTTGTTTTTAGGAGACATATACAATGAAAAATCGATGTTATTTTTTCCTTATGATTTGCTAGTGAATAACCCATAATTAAATCTTGATGATTAGGGTTACCACTAGGGTTAAAGCTATTTCTTTATCCAATTAAACCTTTGCAGGAAAACATAGGTGGATACATAAGTTCTTAAAAATAGGCACAACTAGATATCCCCAGTGGTATATGAATCAGGTAACTCTTTTATTTGGCAGATATTTGAAAGAAAAAAAAAAAGCATCAAATGACTATTCACTTCCCTGAACGCCTCTCTTATTTTAATAGCTATTACTCTTATCCCACGCTCTTCTCCCCTGAGATACTGTGTTGGATACTTTTCCTGACTAAGTCTTTCGAAAATTAAAGATAAATACCAGTCTCAGAATACCAACAACAGTTCTCTCTGAGACATTGCTTATCTGTTAAACCAAAACAGGGTGACGCTGGAGCCCAGTCTTGCTCAGATCAGGTGAAGCCTTCCCTGGGTAAATCTATTACACAAGACCGTTCCCTCAGCCCTGAGCCAAAAGAAACAAGAGTAAAAGCACAATAATATGGTAATATCATTCCAAGATCCCAAATGTATCTGTAAAACCTCAGCTGGAAGTTGATTTAACCTCTCTGGTATTGTCACGTGACCCCCGAGGTGGTACCTTCCTTCTCTGAGTGAGTCGAGCGATTACCATTACCCGTGGAAGCCAGAGTTCCCCAGGGACTCGGAAGAGTCTTGAGAAGGGATAAAGTTTCATAGCTTATTGCAATTCTTCCAGCGCTGAAATCTCCTGGAGCTGAAACTCATTCAGAAATGATGAGGCATTTGAAGCTGCCTGAAATAAGGGCTCTCTACTAAAGTGACTGGCTAGTCCATAGCCCACCTGAGAAAATGATGAAAAATTATGTTCAGAAAAAAAAAAGAAACCCCTCCAATGGAGCAGAGATAGTTGTTATTAAACTGACTTTGATTCAGGCTTGTTGAACTCTTTAGATTCCTAATAGCCCCTCTGTACTGGAGGTTTTCAATGCTGCATTGATCTTTTGATTTCTCCCATCTGATGCCTGTGACAACTCCTGTACTCTGGATAGATAGGGAACTGAGTAAACAAATCGCCACCCTTCCAATATCAGGAGAAATGCATCACTTCAGATTTACCAGACCTTACAGAAATCTTCTTTTCCATAGTGCAATCTCACCATGGAATCTCTCTCTCAGCAGTTTCCCACATTGCAGAGTAAGGGGGGAGATGTTAACTTGTGGGGATGTAACTGAGGCTAACCCAGAATTTGGCTGTCATCCCACAAGAAGCAAAGCAGGAATGACAGGCCCCCTTTGCATGCACAAAATGCTTGTTGCCACGTCTGAATGGATTTTCAAGTGCGATGGTGATCATTGGCTCATGGGCCTCCTTCTCCCGGCTCCATGGGGTACATACTGTGCGTATTTCAAAATGGGTCTCGTTCAGTCAGGCTGGTGCTAATGGCATTTCGTGAAGCACACTTTCAGCTCCAGGACAAACGGCATGAACTGGGGGGAGGCTCTCAGCAGAGGCCGTGTGTGCAGCGGGGAGGACACACAAAAGCGGAGAGATTTGTAGCGACAACAACAAAAAAGGAAAGAAAAGAGGAACATTCACAGAAGAGGAAAACAAACAACTGACTCACACAAAAATTGCAAACGAAGAAACTAAACAACTCGAAGATGATTTAGTGAGCAATTTAATGTAGTTGAAGTGGAGCAAAATGGCAGAAGGCTGAGGGAACCACCTACCGTCCAGGAATGCATCTGATGGCCTATGTGAACATTCACCTGGCTCCCAAGTGAGATGCTTTCATATTAGTTTGCCCACTGGAGGTGAAAAGAAAGGGAAAAAAAAAAAAAAAACAGGAAAAGCAGAAACAGAAAATGGATGTTTAGGGCAACTTGTAAGCCCACATGTGAGGCCACTGTCTTCTATTGGTGACCTTCCGTGGGCACTGCCATTGTGGGAACAAGCAACAAGCTGCCTCCAGGAAAAGACAGCAATTTTAAAAGAAACAGAGTGATTTGATGATTTTTTTTAAAGAGCAGAAATGCGAAGGACAGAATTAATGGGTTAGAAAGGCATATTCAACTTTTTCAGAACTGTGAAATGAGGAACAGGGGGAGGGAGAGCAGGAAAGAGAAAGGGAGGAAGAGCTCGGGAGAAAGAGGAGAGCCTACCAAAGGAACGAGCCCCCCTGTACAGACAGCCTGACGCCAGATGGCTTCTTCTAATAAATATTCAACCTTAACTCTGTTCCCATGTAACTTTGTTGTAAAGCTGCCAGCACACCCACACAGATCTGGGCCAGCAAAATGATTACAGTAGTACAAACAAAATAGTGCAATAGAGGAAACAGACAGACAGGGTCCTGTCCACAGACAGGCAGGGCTGTAAGATGTGAGTTGATGAGACTTTAGATTTAATGCCTCGGAACTCATAATAATAAGTGGCATTGGAGGGGAGGCACCTCAAAAGCGAGCAAACATTTAACTCTTATCTTCGCTTCGCTTCAGGTTTCAGCACTTGAGAACATGTACAACTTCTTCAGAGATTACAAATGAGATACTATATCTTAAATATTAGTTTCCAACATTTCCTTTATGTTCAACCACATTTAAAGAAGGAACAACCACGCTAAAGCCCCCCCATATGTTGCTTTTTAATTGCAACAATATATGAGACTTGGTATTTTAATAGTTGCCCCACCAGTTGGATAAAAATAGATGATTCACTATCACTTTTTCTTTATAAAACAGAGCAGTAATTCTCTATAAGTGTCTTCCTCTACCCTCCCTTCCCACCCCCTCAAGAACTGTTTGGTATTTAAATTCTATTTATACATAGATACCTCTTGATTCTAGCAGAGTGGGAGGGACAGTATATATTTCAATGTTTCTTTGGGAGATAATTTGAAAATAATGATGATTGAATAAAATGCCATATTAATGAAGTAATATATGAAGATTTTGAATCAAATGATGCCAAAACTCAGCTTAAGGAAAAAGGTGATATGGTAAAACATTTTGGAAATATATACTTTGGAGTACATTAAATTGTCATGTTAGGAACCACTATCAAAGAAAGATATCAGGCTTTTGCCATTTAAGTTTTTCAGTGATATATATATGAAAAGACTAAACCAACTTAGTAATGAAATATAGCAATTTGGGGGCAAATCATCTAAAATGCTTAGTATAAAAATGGAATTCTAACTTTTTTTTTATTTTCTATTTCTTGATCTGATATCTGAAATTGTCCAGGAAAAAAATCCCTAAAAGAGTTCATCATAAAAAAAGGTTTCTTTTACCTCAAAATCAAAGATATATTTCATGAGGTTATCTGCGAGTACTGATAACTCTGCAGGAATGGAGATGTAAGAAAAACCAACAAAACAAAAAAATTAAACACCAAGAGCTAGATAAGTTTCGTTAAGTGCATACTGTTGTTTTGACAGTTTGAGAATCTGCACAGATTTTACATTTTATTACACTGACATCAAAAGCTGTATTGATAGGAAAGGACCACATTTCTAACAAAGAGAGACAGATAAAAATTAGCATTTATCTTCTGGTGATATTGAGCTTTCTAATGGTAGTCATAGTATTTCCCTCTTTCTGCGGAGAACTCTCTCAGGGAATGGAAAATGCATTGGAAAGTTAAGCCTTCCCAATTAGGGACATGATGGAGACCAATACTTGAAAAGATGTGTATAAATTGCACACATGATATACAAATAATGTAAACATATCTGTATACAAAATATGCAGTTGTGCATTCAAAAAGGGTAATGGCATGCAATAATGGGAAATTATTTGAACATCTGTTTGCACATTAATCTGCATATTTTTGCACATGCAATCATCCATTTGCATCAACATATTTTGCATGTCGCATGCACACGTTAGACACCTGTTATTAAAAACCAGGTCCATAATGTGCTGCTGATTCTTTTGAATATAATTCCAATTTCATGAGACTTTTCATAGAATCCAAAGGGCAGTACTTTTTAAGGAAAGTGGATAATATACACAGGATATTAGTGAAGTGCTTTTGTGTTTCTCCTTTATCTATCTCTAAGCAGTAGACTTTAGAGTTCAAAGAACCAGATTGGTAGTGAATGAAAGCCAAACATTATGGCAGAGATGAATCATGACACAATCCAGCTCCTTTCTTCTGGTACAGAAATTATCAACTCTACCAAAGTTATCAAAAGAGAAGGAAAAAATAATCAACAACTGAGGAACAAATTGAGATGTCATGCTTATCAACTGTGCCAAGCACCACGTCTACTTTGCACATAGTACATGGTCAACAAATATTTGGTGATTTCTTGGATAAAAAGGAATATATAATTTAATTAAATGTCACATTTAGTTAATCATTATAGAGGTTAGATGATACATCAGACTCCATTCTGACTGCCTGTGTTAGCTCATTTGGAAAAATCCTTTGACAAAGTATTGAGAAACTGAGCTAAAAAAGACTGGGCTCTGCTACTAACTAGGAACATGATCTTGGACAAATTTATCTAATTTTGTAAAATGGGAGACTGTGCAAAGTAGGCAAATAGGTGGTACATATGGTGCTACTCTCCCCTTCTTTAACCATGGTAAACATTTAAAAAATATATCCCGGCATTTTTCCCCACTAAGTCTAGACTTAGCCATAAATTCTTTCATGACACAGCTCTCCAGGCAACCATCATTAACTGATCAAATTTGGCACACAAGATGAATCTATTTTCTGCCTCTGGACTATATTATTTCTAGGGTTTCTTCCATAAACTGAATCAAGAACTCTTACAGACCACTACAATCCTATATTTTTAGGATACTGTATTAATGATTTGGTTGTTTTCTAATTGCAATGTATCAAATACATTCTAAAACTAGTTGACCATTGTTAAGATTTAAGAAATACTTGCTCTATATAAAATTTCACTGTAGTAATATTTTTAATGGATTTAACCCGTGAAATATGCTAAAGCAAAATAATGTTCAATGTATTTCCGTCTTTTAGATTATCCACGAAAGTACTTTCTTCCAGTCAGTTATGCAAAGCGGATCAGGAAAGCAGCATGAAGCAGTATTTTGCACAGCACAGCCCTCAGTATGGGAAGAAAGACAGCAGCCGTGGTCCCAGCTTCTGCCAGACAGAGCGTTGGTGGTGTGAGAGAAAGCACAGAAACCTGGAGGTACGTTAAAAGGACATATTCAGACTCCTCAAGTAATATGGAAAGATGAGAAACAAATGTAGCTCTCAGTGAGGATGGGTTTTAAGAAAAATTTCTGAGAAATCCCTCAGTGTGATAAGCATTACAAACAGCTGAAATGAATCCATCGAAAGTATATAGCATTTGCTTTGTGTCCAGAGCTGTGCTATGTTCTTAGAGAAGTACAATAAAAGACTATAATACAGTGCCTGCTTTTGGAGAAATTATATTCTAGTTGGAAGAAACAAAACATAGATAACATTACAAAACTGCTCCTAAGCCAAGGATATGCTTTATTTCCCAGCTATGACTAGAGGCACCTAGACAACATTTCAATCAACCATATCACTTTGAATGGCATGGCTCCAACAAAGAACGGCCTGAGAACTCTTTAAGTGATAGCAAAATGCCCCTGTGGGTGGTTTTCCACTTGGGTCCCTTTTCTTATGTCATGCCTCTTCAATGCATAATGGTGTTGGAGACATGCTCTTTTTGCCTGCACATCACACATTCCTCCTGCTTCTAGACTCAGCATCTTACCTTGCCCTTAAGGAAACCATTCTCCCACTCTTCGTCTGTGTGTGTTATGTGGGACCGATCCTCACATGCTAACTTCAGGTTGGGTCCTTGATCCAAGATGGATGATTACAGCCCTAGAATTTGCTAGGATCACTGAGAAAGAAAAAATCCATATGGCTGGTGGCTACAGGTAGAAGTTGACCAACAATAAAACCAAACAAAGGAAAGCAGATCTGAGAGACGAAAGCTGACCGGTCCCTAGTAGCATAATGTGAGCACCAGGATGTGGCAATGTTTGAATCTCGCTGTATTCCTGAGACTTTTCAAGCTAATAAATTCTTCCTTTCCACCCACCACCCAGCTTAAACCGGTTTACATTGCATTTCTATCACAAGCAATCCAAACAACCTGGCAAATTCAATCCATAGTACGGGCAGGCATTGAGGTAGGCAGTCAGTCCCATTTAACAAAACCCACGCAAAAAAGAACTTAAATCACTTTCCCTAAATCATGTCATGAAGATCAACAGAAGTACAGGAAGTAAAGACTCAGTTTTTAAGAACAAAATAAGCTGAAACACCACATTGTTATAAATTATTTTCTATAGCTATTCTCTTACCTTTGCGGGGACTGCTAACTAGACCCTGTTTCTCTTCACATTGCACAGTATTCTCCTAGTATGCTCTTTTGGAAAATATTAGGAACTGAGATGACTGTCATAATTGCCCTTCATGGTAATCTTCCCATGAATAAGGATTCTTTCAAGTTACTAGTAGAGAGGCTTTATGAAAACAGAGTAATTATTGGAAAGAACTATCAGAACTCCAAGGTCATTTCTAGGTCTGTGTATGGAACTGTTAGTGTTAATTCTCATTGTAGAGCCCCTTACCCTCCCGTTTATTTCTCCTATGAATCCAGCCAGCTCTCCTTGAGTCCCTCAGAGGGAGATGCCCAAGTAATAAGGATTTCACCTCAGATTTCCAGGTATCACCTAAGGACAATAGTCCACGGGCACTCTTAAGGTCATCTCAGGATACCAGCAGGACAACAAGGTATTTTTGCCTGACTCCAGGAAGTAATTTTTGCAATGGCGTGATCTAGCTGGTGAAAATGAGTATAAAGAAATCACCAAGATGAAGACGGGTTAAGTTCCTCATGCGTAATATTTGAGTATCTACCTAACTGACCCACCAAGTCCCTTGCTCACTGCCTAACCTAGGAAGTCACCCTGCTGTTTTAATGAAACTGAGCTGTGGGAACATCTCCATCACAACATCCCTGCTCCTGACAGCATTTTTAAACTAAGCATTTGTTCTTTTCAGTCTACTTCCTGTTTAGAAATCGCTTCTATTTTGAGCGGCATGTTTACTTTTTCACCTTTCTGTAAGAGAAATTGCATTTTATTAGCTAGAATCCAAATACAGCTAAATGAGGAAAACTCAATAAAGGGAAAGAAAAAAAATTTTCAGCCAATAAATTTGCTGTGAAATGCCAAGTTTGTGGCTGAGCCTGCAGTCATTTTAGTTATAAGACACATAGTAGGAAACAGTTTTGGGGTTTGTAGCCATTAGTTTATAAATTGAATAAGATAGATGTGTTCATTCACATGAAGTAATATAATTTTTCTTGGGAAAGTTTAATATTATACAAATCCATTAGCATATTTACAAATTAATCTTCCCTTAGGAAAAAAAGATTGAAGATTTACAGAAGGAAGGACTTTATTACTTTAAAACTGCATTTTTAAAGAAAATAAAAGAAAAGGAAAATTATATTGAACTATAAATGCCTTTTTATGACTAACAGTTTTCTAACACCAAAATTTATGAAAGGAGAGGAGAGTAGAGCAGAACATAGAAAGAGTTTTCAAGGAGCTCACAGAAATTGCAAGTCCTATATCACAGATTGCAAACTCCTATAAAATTAAACCTGTTTATGTGAATACAAAAAATGGCATTAAATTAATTAGATACTTAAGGCTATTAATGTGAATTTCCCCTAGATAATTTTTTTGTCCAAATTCTCTAGCTACTTGTTCTAATTTTTGACAAGGTGGGATATTAAACCTTCACAACCCTAACGACAACAAAAACCTGTGTTCATTTTAAATTCTCCATGATTTGTTAATTTTGAACAAGTAGCTGACAACATAATTAATTCCTAACAATTCATTGTCATAAAATAGACTTTCCTACAATAGCAGAGAGAAGCTTGGAGTGTTGGGTAAAGTCTCAATCTACACTCAAATGACTGATATATTATAGAAAGGAAGAAAAGCAATATGATTTTTTTTCCCAGGTACTTTCTTTTTTGCTCATCACTAGCACTTACTTTGTGAATGTCCTCTTTATTAAGAAAGGGTAAAATGGACTTTCTACACAAACACAGAATGCAGCATAAATTAACAGCAATTCTATAAATAAGATGCAAATTTTAATGATTTATTAATAAACACAATTCTAGCTATGGAAAAAAACTACAGTATTAGCTATATTAAGATATTCTTCCACAGAAACAAATCTGTTGCAATGTTTTTAGAATATCATCATACAGAATTCTTTAGGTTGAAAGTCATATGGCAGCAACAATATTAATAATAATAAATAGATACTATTCATTTATTGATCACCTACTGTCTTCCAGAACTGTACTACATGCTTTATTTTTATTTTTTATTTTTATTTTTTGAGACAGAGTCTCACTCTGTTGCCCAGATTAGAGTGCCGTGGTGTCAGCCTCGCTCACAACAACTTCAAACTCCTGGGCTCAAGCGATCCTCCCGCCTCAGCCTCCCGAGTAGCTGGGACTACAGGCATGCACCACCATCCCTGGCTAATTTTTTCTATATGTATTTTTAGTTGTCCATATAATTTCTTTCTATTTTTAGTAGAGACGGGGTCTCGCTCTTGCTCAGGCTGGTCTCGAACTCCTGACCTTGAGCGATTCGCCTGCCTTGGCCTCCTAGAGTGCTAGGATTACAGGCGTGAGCCACCGCACCCGACCATGTACTACACGCTTTAAATTCATTATCTTAGATAACACTCACAGTAAAGCTATCAGGTAAATACTGTGATCATTTGTATTTTATAGATGAGAAAATTAAGCTTCAAAATATTAAATATCAAAAACATCCATCTAGTAAATGATGGAATCCAGAAGGAAATTTCAATCCTGCTGATTCCTTAACCCAACCCCATACTTTGAAATTCCAACTGATGTAACTTCTTTCTCAAAGTTCTCAAACATATTTAATAAATTAACTATTAGCATCCACTAGAATAATTTCAGTGATATGGACCTCATTGCCATCATTTAACAACAACAATTATTAGAAAGTTTCCTTTCGTTATATTCAACCAAATTCTACTTCCGTAATGTATATCCACTGGTTCTGTGTTGTTTTTCTTTGTCTGCTGATTTTTGTTTTTTTTCCTCTGGAACAATACACTATAATTGTGAAACCATCACTCCCATAAAGCATCTCATTTCCAGACTAATCATCCTCACTTCGAATAGCAGTCCCTCAAGTAATGGTCATCAAGTTCTCTCACTGTCTTTTCTTCTGCCTGCCCCTAGCTCACTGGTCTTCCAAGTACCTCTTTAAAAGGGGCACCTCAACTCTAGGCACAACCCTCCCTAAAGATTTGCTCACCAAGGGTAGTCAGCCTCCTAATTCTCAGTGCCAATCTCTTTCACTGCAAATCTCTACCATTATGTGTAAAAATATGTCAATGAAATTCTGAGATTAGCTAGAAGATGTATTATTTGCCAAATAGTAATCAAATAGTACCCCTGAAATGATTTGTGCCTTTTTTTCTCTTTGGATGATTCACTGGGCCAATGACTCAGTAATAGCTTTGGACAGGGACAAAACCGCTAGAGCAATCCTGCAGAGCCAAGCCTAGGAAGGAAGACACTTCCCTCACAATCCTTAAGTGATGGTCCTGAAATCCATCAGAGTGAAAAAGAGAAGTGGTGCTTTCTGTCTGGAGTGGCCCAAACAAGTTTCATCACAGTGATAGAATGGAAGCGCTTCTTGACCCTGTGTATGTGGAAAAGAACTGAAATTATGAAATTTCATGGGAAATACTTGAAGATCAGTCTGAAAGGACTGCCAGAAATTCTTTTTACCTCGACTGAAACACCAGATTCCTATGCCAATGATGCTGGACTCAAAAACTCATGGAAGACAGATATGAGCATAAAGTGTGATATGTGTTTGTATAGCATTTCTACCTTCAATATATCACCACTTCTTATCAATACGTGAGCTAATAAAGGGACTGCTGTTGGTTCTCTTTATTCAAGAGAGAAACTGTGAGCTGGAATGGCTGAATAGCTTTTTATATCTCACCCAGTAAATAGCAGTGCAGGCGAGAAAAACAAGGCTGACTCTCTAGATTAATACACTTTTCAAATTTCCTCTCCTGAAATGTGCTGCAGTCCATCACACTTAACCTGTGCTCTCCACACCTCCAGAAGGAGATACCCACAGATATACCTATTTACTTTGGCATGAACTCAAAGAAATAAGCTTGCAAAGCTGCTCCTTTCTTTGTGCATTAACTTTAATTTCTCCTTTCCACACATACGCTGCAAGAACATCAGGTAGATCCATTTATGTCCACCCCCTCATCCCACTGCTCCTCCTAAAGTGACATATTAATTATGGCTCATTTGAAATTTTCTCTTACAAATGTAGGCTCAGACTTCAACACCTAAATGAATTATATATACACCGTGCAAGCCTGTTTGTTCCAGGTTTCTTAAAAGGAGAAAATGAATGCAGTGTATTAATCATCAAACTGATGTCTCTGATTGAAAAATAAATTATTTAAATGAGTAACACTTTGGGTTTTTTTTTTAATATGCTACTTTCTAGAAATTTTTTTCAACATTGCAAGTGGAAAAGGATGAGGAAAATGTTACAGTATACTACCAAGATGATACAAGGATGAAATTAAAGCTGTGTAGAGGCCACACAGTCATAGTCAATCCAAACTGTTGGGTCTTAGTATAAAATGGTTCTGCAGTTATCAAATTTACTGCATGGTTATCCATATTAGCTTATAAGAAGGTCTAAAAGTCCAGACTGACTGCTCCAGATCTAAATACATTTTATCTCTTCACACCCAAAAACTATTGCATCCCTAACTTAATGTTTTTGTTTAATCTTAACTTTCAAGTGTATGGAGTCAGCAATACTAGTGGGATAGCCATACCACATGTTTGTCCAGTCTATATTCACTCTGTTTTAATTTTCCAGGGAGCAACTTCCTTACGTTTCCTATTTTATTTAAAACCACATTACATATATACAATGCATACAACTAAAAAATTACAGAGGTGAAACTACCAATAAGATCAACTACAAGGAGAACGATATAAAACTCAAGAGGAGGAAAAACCACCTTGAATAGAATGCAAGTCATCTGTGTAGTCATTGAAACCACCACCTAGAGTGTGCATGAATCAGTGGGAAAAAAAAAGGGAATACCCAGTGAGAACAATTTATTAAACTCAGCAGGTACAGGGAAGGCATTCAATGATGAGAGTTATATTAGTTAGAGGAGGCTAATTGCTTAAAAAAATTCTAGACAGAAAATGTGTAAGGGTGCAAATTCAAGAGAAATTTTGTTATTTAGATAATGGTACTGAGTGTATAAACACGTTGATGGGATGGGCCCTCCTCCATGTAGTCACTGGAGGACCGAGGCTGATGGAGGCTCTGCCATGTTCAACACATGGCTTCCAAGGTCACCATGGAGATTATCTCCTTCCCAACCAGCAGGTAAGAGAGAAAAGAATAGAGAAGTATTTCTTAATGGGCCAGGCCTGGATGTGACGTACATCTCTACTACTCACATTCTTTTGGTTGGACCTTGTCACACGACCACAATTAAATATAAGAGGCTGGGAAAAGTAGCTGTGAAAAGAAAAGACTGGATTTAAAAAAAAAAAAAAAAACAGCTAATAATCTCTGCCACTGTCTGCCCTCTGGTCACCATAGTCCTGTTCACCCTTTTCCCACACATAGAGCACATTCAAGAATACCCTGAAAAGACACAATCCACTGATTGCATCCAGCTCAAAGTCTGTGGGTCACTGAGTTATTATATTTCTCTCTATTCAAGCTCGAGATGGCTTCTTGTGATCCCATGACCTGTGAACTAAGAAGACAAGTTCTTTTTCTCCCTCCTATGTACATCTACATCAATGGTAAAGCAAAAACAAGATAACTCCAATAAAGACTCCAACTGTGAAAAGAGAAAAATGGTAGACACACAGCACACACAGCAATCACAGATCCATTGCAGTGATGAAACCCTGCTGCCCGAAGCCCCAGTTCATGAGAGTTGGGGAAGTTCCAAGTCCCTGATTCAACTCTTTAGGAGAAGCTCCTCTATCTGTTGTTCTCCATGACCCTGACTCCACCCTCTGGGTTATTTTTTCTTGTCCATTATCCTCCAAAGCCATATCTGAAGACAGCACACTTTTTAGTGAGCACACTTTCAATGACCACTTACAGAGGTCAAAACCAACACCATCCATTTTTCGCTAATGCAAGTTTGGGGCACTGAGGGTTGTTTTTTAATCATAAAGTTTTGCAAAACTGGAATTATTAGTTTATTGTCAATGTGCTTCTTTTAAAATCTTAGCTTCTAATCTATTTTTTTCCACTCAATTCTGTGAGTCAGCAATCATCTCCAAAATTCTTTTTTGGAATTTAAGATGTAGACCTCTTGTACTCGTTTGTTTAATTTTTTGTGTGTTTATTACCACATTTTGCTTTTTTAGAGCTCATGCTTTTCCCTTAACCTAATGACAGTTACTTTGGGTAATCTTAAACAACAGGCTTAGATGGAAAAACAACTCACTTCACTTTTTGCATCAACTCTATTGAGGTATAATTTCCATAACATACAATTAATTCAATTAAAGTGTACAAAGCAATGGTTTTTAGTATGTTTACAGATATTTGCAACCATCACTACAGTCAATTTTAGAACATTTTTATCACATCACATGGAAATCCCATGTCCTTTAACTACTATGTACCTACATCTCCATGCTCTCAACTCTCTGCAGTCTATTACTTTCTGTCTCTATAGATTCTGGACATTTCATAAAAATAGAATTACACAATATACATCGTCTTTTGTGACTGGCTTCTTTCACTAGCATAATGCTCCCAAGGCTCATTCATGTTGAAGCATGCATGTGTCAGCATTTCATTCATTCCTTTTTATGGCTCAATAATATTCCATTTTGCAGATATACCACATTTTGTTTATCCATTCATCATTTAATGAGTATCTGAATTAATTCTACCTTTTGGCAATTATGAATAATGCATTCATGTATAATTTTTTTTCTGTAGACATGTTTTCATTGCTCTTGGATACATATCTAGATGTGAAATTATTGTAATATATGGTAACTCTGTGTTTAAACATTTGAGGAATCACCAGAGTATTTCCCATAGTGGCTGCACTAATTTACATTCCCATCAGTGCATCTGAGATTCCAATTTCTGCACAGCCTCACCAACGAATGTTATTGTCTGCCTTTTTGATTATAGCCATCCTAATGAATGTGAAATGGTGTCTCACTGAAGTTCTGATTTGCATTCCCTGATGACTAATGATGTTATGCATTTTTTATGTGATTATTGGCCATTTGTATATCTTCTAGGGAGAAATGTCCATTCAGATTTTTTGACCATTTGTCAACTGGGTCTTTTATTATTGAGTTGTGAGAGTTATTTATGTGCTCTAGATACAAGTCCCTTATCAGATATATGATTTCTATTTTTTCCTATTCTGTGGTTTGTCTTTTAATTTTCTTGAAAGTTAGTTTTGATGAAGTCCAATTTATCAATTGTTTTTGCTGTTGCTCATGCTTTTGGTGTCATATCTAAAAATCCATTACCAAATCTGAAGTCATGATCCTTTACCTCTGTGCTTTCTTCTAAGAGTTTTATAGTTTTAGCACTTATGTGTAGACATTGGATCAATTTTGAGTTAATTTTTGGAGAAAATGTGAAGTAAATGTCTAATTTCATTCTTTTGCATAGGGTTATCCAGTTGTTCCAGCACCATTTGTTGGAAGAACTATTCTTTCCCCTTTGAATAGTTTTAAGATCCTTGTCAAAAATCAGTCAACCTTAGAAACATATTTTTATTTCTGGACTTTTAATTCTATTCCATTGATCTATATGTCTATCCTAATGCCAGTTCCACACTGTCTTGATTATTCTTGCTGTATAATATGTTTCAAAGTTGAGAAGTGTGAGTCCTCCAAGTTTGTTCTTTGTAGATTGATTGTTTTAAATTTGGTACTTTAAAATTCAATGTGATTTTCTTTAAATAAAATTTTGTAGGTTTAAGAGTATAAGTTTTACACTTCCTTTAAGTTTATTTGAAAATATTTTATTCTCTTTGATGCTAATCTAAATGAAATTGTTTTCTTAATTTTATTTTATACTAGTTATGGTAAGTGTATAGAAAGAAAATTGATTTTTGAGTGTTGATTTTGTGTTTTTACAACCTTGTTGAACACGTTTCTTAGTTCTAATAGTGTTCTAATGAATTCCTTAAGATTTTCTACAGAGCAGATCATGTAATCTGGAAATAGATACAGTTTTATTTCTTCCTTTACAATTTAGATACCTTTTATTTGTTGACTAATTGCTCTGGGGAGAGCCTGTTGAATAGAAATGGGGAGGCTGGGCATCCTTGTCTTGTTCCTGATCTTAGAGGGGAAGCATCTAGTCTTTCATCATTAAGCATGATGTTAGCTGTGAGTTTTTTATAGATATCCTTCATCAGGTGGAGGAAGTTCCATTCTATTTCTAGTATGTTGAGTGTTTTTTACCATGAAAAAGTGTTGAACTTGTCAAGTGCTTTTTCTAAATCTATTGAGATGATCATTTGGGGCTTTTTTCTTTTGTGTTTTATTCTATTTATATAGTGCATTACATTAATTGATTTTCGGATGTGAAACCAATCTTATGTTCCTGGGATGTCTCTCTTGGTCATGGTGATATTCTTTTTTATGTTGCTAAATTTAGTTTGCTAGTATTTTGTTGGAGATTTTTGCATTCATATTTATAAGCCATATAGGTCTATAGTTGTTTGCTTGTGCTGTCTTTGTCTAGCTTTGGTATCAGAGTAAAGAAATGGCCTCATAGAATGAGTTGCGAAGTGTTCCCTCTTCTTTTATTCATTTGAGGAGTTTGTGAAGACTTAGTATTAATTCTCATATAAACATTCAATCTCTCACTTATTATAGGTCTATTCAAATTGTCTTTCTTCTTGAGTCAGTTTGACAGTTTGTATTATTCCTGGAATTCATCCATTTCATCAAAGTTGTGTAATTTGTTGGCATACAATTATTGCATGTTTACCTTTATAATCCTTTTTGTTTATCTAAGGTCAGACATAATGTCTGCTTTCATTTTTGATTAATGTAATTTGGCACCCTTGTTTTTCTCCTGATTAACCTAGCAAAAGTCCCAATTTTTTTAGTCTTTTCCAAAACTAAGTTTTGCTTTCATTGATTTTCTCTATTGATATTCTATTCTGTATTTTATTAATTTGTGTTTGAATCTCTGTTATCCTTTTATTTGCTTTAGGTGTAGTTGCTCTTTTTTTTCAATATCTTAAGGTAAAAGCTTAGATTCTTAATTTGAGATCTCACTTCTTTTTAAATATAGGCATTTACAGCTATACACTCACCTCTAATCACTGCATTAGCTGCATTCTATAAGTGTTGGTATTTTGTGTCTTTACTGTCTTTCATCTTAAAATACTTTCTAATTTTCCTTTTTAATTCTTCCTTGACCCATTGATTACTTAAAAGTGTGCTGTTTATTTTCCATTTATTTATATGTTTCCAAAACGTATTTTCTATTTTTATTTTTAATTTTTATGGATACATAATAATTGTACATGTTTATGGGGTACATGTGATATTTTGATGCAAGTATACGATTCCATCATATCAGGATAATTAACAAATCAGGATAATTAGGATATCTAGTACCTCAAACATTTATTTTTTCTTTATTTCCAATTCCAGTCCTCTAGTTATTTTGAAATATACAATGTATTATTGTTAACTATAGTCACCCTATTGGGCTACTGAACACTAGATCTTATTCTTTCTATCTAACTGTACTTTTGTACCCATTAATCAATCCCTTTTGATCTTCTCTCCCCACTAGACTTCCCAGCCTTTGGTAACCAACATTCTACTCTTATCTCCATAAGATCACTTTTTTAGCTCCCACATATGAGTGAGTATATGTGATATTTGTCTTTCTGGGCTTGGCTTACTTCACATAATGTCCTCCAGTTCTATCCACTTTGCTGCAATTGACAGCATTTCATACTTTTTATGACTGAATACTATTCCATTGTATATATTTACCACACTTTTTTTTATCCCTTCATCTATTGATAGACAGGTTGATTCCATAGCTTGGCTATTGTGAATAGTGCTTCAATAAACATGGGAGTGCAGAGATTAACAGCTCTTTGATATACTTATTTCCTTTCTTTTCTTTATATACCCAGCAGTGAGATTTCTGGGCCATATGATAGGTCTGTTTTTTATAGTGGCTGTACTAATTTATATTCCCACCAAAAGTGTATGAGCATTCATTCCCTTTCTTTGAATCCTTACCAGCATCCATTAATTTTTTGTCTTTTTGATAAAAGCCATTTTAACTGGGGTGAGATGATATTTCACTGTAGCTTTGATCTGCATTTCTTTATGACTACTGATGTTGAGCATTTTTTCATATACTTGTTGAACATTTGTATGTCTTCTTTAAACTATCTACAGATTCAATGCAATCTCTGTCAAAATACCAATAACATTCTTTACAGAAATAGAAAAAACAACCCTAAAATTTACAAGGAACCACAAAAGACTCAGAATAACCAAAGCAAGCCTGAGAAAAAAGGACAAAGCCGGAGGCATCACACTACCTACTCAAATTATACTATAAAGCTATAGTAACCAAACCAACATGGTACTGGCATAAAAACAGACACGTAAACCAGTAGGACAGAATAAAGAACCCAGAAAACAAACTTTATATTATTTTTATTCTTTTAGCTCTTTTTGAGCTTTGTTTATGCCATTTCACATGATCTATCATGAGAAATGTTTCAAGTGCACTTGAGAAGAATGTATATTCTGCTGTTTTAAGTGGCATGTTTTATAGATGTCTGTTAGTTCTAGTTGGCTTATAGTACGGTTCAATTGTTCCATTTTTTGTTGATATTCTGATTTGTTGCTGAACCCATTACTGTAAGTGAGGTATAGAAGTTTTCGACAGTCACTGTTAAATTGCCTATTTCTCCTTTTATATCTGAAAATAAATTTCATGTATTGTAGTACTCTGTTATGTGCATACATGTTTATAATTTCTATTATCTTCCTGATGCTTTGACTCTTTTATCATTATAAAATATCTCTCTTTATATCTGGTAAATTTTATTGTTGTAAAGTCTATTTTATCTGATATTAGTATAGACGCTCCGGCTTTCTTGTGGTTGCTGTTTTCATGATATACCTTTTTCCATCTTTTTACTCTCAATCTGTTTGTATCTTTGAATATAAAGTGTGTCTCCTATAGCAACAAATAGTTGTATCTTCATTTTTTTTTAAATCTAGTCTGACAAGTTCTGCCTTTTGATTTTATTTATTCTATTAATAATTAATGTCTTATGATATAACAGTTTATGTCTTCCATTTTACTTCTTTGTCTGCCATTTTGTTCCTCTATTTCTCCTTTACTGCTTTCTTTTGTCCTAAGTGAATATTTTGTGTAGCATTTTAATTTAATAATTTTTACTATATTTTTTGAGTTATTTTTTTAATGGTTGCCCTAGGGCTTACCTCCTAACTTATAAGAAACAGCATAATCCCAGTGAAATATAGAAATCTTACTCCAATAGAGTTATATTCCCTTTTCCCTCTTTTTAGAGTATTATTGTTATATAATAATCTATAAATGTTCCAAACTCAACAATACTTTGCACTTTATATAGTTATGTCCTTTAAAGAAGTTAAGAGGAGAAAGAAGAGCGAGTATATATTTATTGCTTTTGTTATGTTAACCTTCTCATTTATCATTTCTGATTCTCATTTATTCTTGTGGATTCAAGTACCACCTGGAATCATTTCCTTAGACCAACATAGCTTTGCTCCCACCCACCTCCTTCTACAGTTGTTAGCAAATATATTATATTTCTATATGTTATGGGCTTAGCAATACATTATACACATGCTACTTTATACAACTGCTTTTTAAATCAGTATAATATGCAGAATATTGTAAATCAGAATAAATATGTACTTGTACTATTATAATTACATAATTACCTTTACCAGAACTTATCTTTACTCTATTTTGTTTAGATTTGAATTACTGTCTGGGGTCAGTTACTTTCAGAAATTTCTTTAATAGTTCTTATAAGTCAGTTCTGCTAGCAACAAATACTCTTGAATTTTGTTTATTTGGAAATGTCTTTATTTTAAAAGATAGCTTTGCTAGATTAGGGTTCTGGGTTGAGGTTTTTTTTTTGTTTGTTTGTTTGTTTGTTTTGTTTTTTTGCTCTTAGAATATGTTTTTCCACTGCTTTCTGGACTCCATTTTTCCTAGTGAGAAGTCTGCTGTAAATCTTATTGGGGTTCTCTGTAAGTGATGAGATATTTTTGTCATGGCTTTCAAGATGTTTTCCTTGTCTTTGTCGTTCAGTATTTTTCCTGTGATACATCTACTTTTAGTTTTCTTTGTGTTTATCTTAACCTAAAGAAAACTTTAGGTTTCTTTGAACTTCCTGGATGTATAGGTTAATATTTGCCAATAAATTTTGGAAGGTTCTAGCCAGTATTTCTTAGAATATTTTTCTACTTATCTTCCCATCTCTCTCTCTCTCTCTCCTCCCCTCCCTCTCTTTCCCTCTCCTTTCCTTCTGGTACTCCCACTGGTATGTGTTGGTGTGCTAATAGTGTCCCGTATTTCTCTGAGGCAGTGCTTACTTTTTCTTCGATATTTGTCTCTCTGTTATTTGGATTGCATATTCTCTATCAATCTACCTTAAAGTTTGCACATTCTTTCTTCTGCCAGCTCAAGTCTATATTGTGCCCCGCTAGTAATTTTTTTTCAATGTCAGTTATTGCATTTTCCAACTCCAGAATTTCAATTTGTTTCTTTTTAATAATTTTTATCTCTTTATTGATATTCTAAATTTGATGCATCATTGTCATCATACCATCTTTTACTTTTTAAACTATAGTTTAATTCTTTAAACGTATTTATAATGGCTATTTTAAATCTTTGTCTACTATATCCAACATCTTATCATTCTCACAGTTTCTGTCACCTGCTTTTTTCTGGTGTATTGGCTATACTTTCTTCTTTCTTTGCGCGTCTCATTATTTTTTGTCAGAAACTGTACATTTTAGATAATATATTGCAGAAATTCTATGCACTGCTCCCCTCCCTAGGTCTTCTTATTGTTATTTATTTGTTTACTTGTTTAGTGACTGGCTGTATTATTTTGGTAGAGTCTATTCCCCCCACCCTACCCCTACAATGTGAAGCCTGTATTGTTGCCCTTCAGGGAGGGCAGCCTCCTATACACCTCGGGATGCCCAGGGATATCAGTTGTTTTGGCAAGGCTACATTTGAGCATCTATTCCCTGAACATACCCAGTTGCTAAACTCCATAATTGCTGAATGATTGCTCTATTATTTTCACCAATGCCCTGTAGTATAAATTGCTTCACAGATTAACCTAATCAAAGTCAGTCTTCTTCTTCAAAGGGATGTTTCCTAGGAAAGTGTTTGAGATTTGTTCTGAGTCCAGGAGGGTTCTTCCCAGCTGTCTCCTTCCCCATTTCTCTCCAACAAACTAGCCAGCTTACAGGTTAGCCTACATAACCAAGGAATCTATTAAGCTTCTTTAACCACAACTCCTCCTCCTTTTGAGAGTGCCCTAAGCTTTGAACTTCTTCACACTCTGTTGCAAACAAGTCAGTTACTTGGGGGGAAATTTGGAGATACATGTTCTATGGCCTGCTTCTCCTCCCCTCTCCACCTCCTAGCCCCAGAAAAATCTCTGAGCCATGGCTGGGGGAAACAAGGACAATGGTACACTTCTCTCTGAGTGGGAACCCTCCTTCAGGAACTTAGAACTCAGTAGACTGCAGAGACAGGGAAGGGCATCAGCTCCAGGTCTTTTCCAGCTTGCCTCTCTCAGTGTGGAACCTGCCACTCTCTGAGCCAGGACAAGGGCAAGCAGGGTCCTAGTGTTCTCAGCAGGGCCACACCCAAGATGGAGCACTATCCTGTGCATGGGAGCTGGGCATAATATAACTCTCTTAGCTACACTTTCTCAGAATTTAGCTTCAACAATAGGTAACTGGAACAGGATGAGAAATATGGATATCCTGCTCCTCTCAGGAAGACAGACCACCAACTAGGAGCTGGGCAGGAAAGGCAGCCCTGTGTTCTTGGTTATGACAGTCTGGAGTGGAGTTTCTGTCTACCTGAGCTGAGAGGAGGAGAGAGGGTCCAGGTTTTGATTCAAATACCATAGACTTTCCCATTCCTTACCTAATTTTAGTAGATGTTCTTTAATAAATATTTCTTCATTTTCCATATGTCCATAGGGCTTATTTTCAGAGACCTTACTTTTATATTGAAATTTTTTGCCAGTTTAAATGGGAAGGAGGTGTGCAGAACCCCTCATACTGCCATGCCAGAAGTTGAACTCCCAAATCCCTTAATCTTATCTTTGCTATAATGTCAAGTCAGTTCCTTTCATTACAAAGTGTTATTGGAACTTTGACATTCAAAGTTGTTTTGTTTATTTTTTTTTTCCCTCCAGCCTTTTTGCTTGCTCTTTGGAGTATAAAAGCAATAGTACATTCCTAGAAGCAATTTATACTTACAAATCAGCCTATTCTTTCCTGAAATCATCTCATTCTTATAATATCTGGCCAACTGCAGCAAAGAGCAATACAGAACTATTCTGGCTCTTTCTAACAACTTTTCCTAGTACATCTGCCTTTCAGGTTGTGATAGACAATAGTTTTACCAAATGTTTATCACTGAATAATGTAGATCTCCAATATCTTTCCATTTGCCAATATTTGCTTCTTTGCTTTCTGCTGCCCAACCACTATAAGTTAATGCAGTTCAAATAAATAATTGAAGTTTATTCCTTGATAATATCATAAGACTAGACCAGTGATCAAACCAGTGTGGTAGTACTCTTGCACAAGCTAATACAAAAATCAAAAAAGAAAAAGACTACTTTATGAGTGAAGTGCAAGATATCATTCAGGCAACAAACAATCTAGAACATATTTTTGTCTTATTTAAAAGTAGGAAAGTCTACGAAAATTCTCCATCATGAACTTAGAGATTCTTGTGGGAATTTACAGGCACAAAGCATTGTTAGGTTAAAACCTTTTTTTAGAGGGAAGTTGCAGATATGTTGAGAAGGGCATTTATAGAACATGCTCACGTTAAAAGAGAGATTCATTTCCTGAAGTCCTTGCATTTCACACATAAGATTTGGGGAGAAACATACTGGTTCCTCAATTTTCATATTTTCACACAGGGATGGAATTTCTACTCTGCTCCCTAGAAGGAAATATTATTGGAGGAAATTAATATTTAGGTTCCCTCTGCTCCCCACTATGGTGTTATGGGCTAAATTGTGTTCTCTGCCGACCCCAAATTCATATGTTAAAGCTCCAACCCCCATACCTCTGACTATATCTGGAGATAAGGCCTTTAAAGAGCTAATTAAGGTAAAATGAGGTCATATGGGTAGACCCTAATCTAATCTGACTGGTAGCCTTTTAAGAAGAGGACTAATATTAGGACACGCAGGCAATACACAGAACAAGGGATGACCATGTGAACACTCAGCAAGAAGGCAGCCATCTGCAAGCCAAGGAGATAGGCCTCAGAAGAAACCAAATCTGCCAACTCCTTGATCTTGGACTTCTATTGTGTAAGCCACCCAGTTGTGGTGTTTTGTTATGGCATCCCAAACAAACAAACACATATGAGAAGAGGGGTAACGTACAATTGGTAAGTTTAGGAGAAGTAACAGGGCACATCCAGAATTTTCCATCAGTAAACAGTAGCCAGTGAGTAAGGCATTTATTTATTCATCCAGAACAGTACTACAGACTGGGTGCTATATTAGATGCTGCTAATTAGTAACAAACAATTCAGGTACAGTCCCTGTCTGCAAGAAACCTAGAGGCTAATGAAGAAGGAAAAATGAGGAAACTTTGTGTACACATCAGAGCCCAAAATATAGACAATAGCTGGGTAGCCTGGTGTCTTCCTATAAAGAAATATGAGCTGACACTCACATTGATCAATGTTGGGTAGCGGTGACCTGGGCAGAAAATGGAGAATGTGTGTCAAAACAGCCAGCCAAAATAATTTTCTGATATGCTGACCAGATTCTCTTGATCCTGTGGTGTTGAGGGGTAGCATACACTTGGATGGCAGTTTATTTTGAACACATGGTATGGGGCTTGGATATGAGCCACAGAGATAATTATTAGCCAAAGCTTTCACTAATTTTCAAATGAGGACTGTTTCTTGTAGCCATCACCAAAACCATACTGGTTAACCAAAGTATATAAACATATAGAGCAAACTCTAAATAATGTACAGTCAAAACTAATACAATTAAATAATTGCGTATAGTCTGTTTCTTAGTATGGATGCTATAATAGTGAGGAAAGCACAGGTTTTGGAACCTGGTTCAATGTCAGCTGAAACATATGCTTAATGAGCACTAGTGAGGTGCCAGCCCCTGCTAGGCACTGAGGAGAGAGCAGTGAGAGAGAGAAAAGACAGACATGTCCCTACCATTTGTGAACTTGGACAGGTTATTTAATCTCTCTGAATCTATTTTCTTGTGTGATAAATCAGGATCATGATAGCTATTTCGGATAGCTCCTGTAAAGATTAAATTTTTTTAAAAAGAAAAAGCATTTAAAAGTACTTAGGATAGTGCCTGGGAAATAACTATGTGCTAAATGTTATTTTCTTCACACATTTGTCCACCTTTGCTCTCTGCAAAAAAAGTACCACATTTAAAAAGCCCCCTTGGGTATTGTTCAAATGAGTTACCAAGTATCATAATCTTCATAGCCAAATTCTAAGACTTAGAGAAAGGTCTCTGAGTGAGACTGGCTCTTGTTTGAGTAAACCAGCCCTTGCATCATCATGGATAAAACTTCTAGAATCTTAAATGTATTCTTCTAGAAGGTACATATATGTGCGCTATTTCTTCTCTATTTTGTCACTCTGTCATCCCTAACTCTATAGTAGCCCTAACTCAGGGTAAAAAGCAAATAATTTGTTGAAATTCAATAGAAAGAGAATGTCACAAAGAATAACCTGCAGGTGTTAAAATAAAAATAATCCACCCTCTTAAAGCATTACAAGTAATCTTACATTTTTACATGCAGAACATGCTAACATATGTATTCAGTAATATATGATCATCTCCCTTTTTAAGAATAAGATAAAATCAATACAAGATAGAAGCTAAATCAGTCTCTGCAACCGTCAAAAACAGAATTGAAAATAGTAGGGAACGTAGAGTTCAGATAACATATCACTATGGGTATGTTATCTGTATTGTATTGAGCCAGATTCTCTATGTACCAAAGCAATTGTCAGTTTGGTTAAGCACTCAGGGAAGAACTATTCCTTCTTTTTCCCAACCTCAGGGAGTAGCTTCAAATACTCACAGAATCCAGCCTGCTTATTCATAATCTCAAAAGTTTTGGTTAGGTGCAAATTACTCTCAAATCCTATCTAAGTCAATGAATTGCAGACTCTAGAGGCAACATGTTTCTTTCTCTTATCTCTGTCATCCTTTCTCTTCAGCTAGTCCACCTCCCAGGAATCAGAAGAATTTTTTAACATGGGATAAAATGTTAAGTTTTTTAATCGGACTTCTTGCTTTTGTTCTAATCTTAAATTCTCCCCAAACAACTTTCCTAAATCTACTCCCTTTATTTTTGTGTGTGTGTGCTTGAAACAGAATTGGTATGTAATTAGATGTAATCATTTGATACCCATCATATGAATCAGTTATTTATTTTATTCAGCAAATATTGAGTCTACTCTCTATAGAGTAGAATGTTAAACTCTTTAGGAATGGCCAAGAAAAAAAGCACCAGGGTGATCATTACACTCAGATATGAAACTATACAACACCAAGTAACACTCTCACTTTTTCTTTATACATTTCACATTTGTACTTAAACTTATATTCCTTTCATTAAACTGTAGTAGTCTATAATTAAGTAATGCTTTAAAAAGTTTTGTCTTCAAAGCATTTGGCTGCACGTAAAATATCCATAGCTGTGGTACGTAATGAAACTACCCACTGTTTAGAGATCCCTGCAAAATCTGCATGCAGTGAAGTTCATTTAAGACAGAACAGTCACACAATTTGAACACAGTCTAAACAATATAATAAGCAGAGAACAATCTTCTGGGTAATGCCAAAGTTTACTTAAACAGATTGATAACGTCCCCACCAAAAAATAGCAGGCACAGTTTTCACAGTTTGTTCCCTTCTGTATGACTTACCCACCAAGCAAGATAGTACGATTAATGAACTTCTTTGTAAATGCCCAGACCCCCTGATGTGCTCTCATAGGAAATCATCCAATAACACAATGGCATTTCTCTCCATATCGCATAGTTTTTGTGGTTTGTCAGAAAATATATACACTACATTAAAGCCAAAAAATAAAAGGGGTTCATGTAGAGAACGCAAGGTTTAAAAAAAGGAGCACGTGATTATCTTCTCCAGCCTTAGTATTTTTCCTCTTTCCCACAGATCTCTTTACAAATCCTTCACCTAATGCTCATGGACGAGCTCGGCCAATGAAAATGTCTCAATCAACAGTAACGGGTCCCACAAAACCCAATATGATTTCCGCAACTCCAGCCATGACCTTTCACTTTTCCTCTTTGGTTCCAAAGCTGACTGAATGGTCATTCAAATCATGAAAGTGTTAAGTGGGAGCAGTCATAAATCAGCATTTTAAAGTCTGGGGCCAGCATGAACTCTCTATATTTAAAAGGGGTGGGGGAGATTTAAGACCACACTCAACGGGGCTTCACAGTTGTTAAATTCAGCTTTCTGGTGATCTGGAAACTCTGAAATATGATGGTTTTTTTTTTTTTTTTTTTTTTATCTGGCTGTCCAAATACAAAGCATATACAGTTATCCACACACACTCAATATTGGAAATAACAAACATAATGTGAGATAGTTTCAGAGTGAAATATCCTAAAATACAAACCATTTAAATTTAAAGGACATTTAAGTACAGGATTTTATTTGAAAATATTTGAGATATCTCTCTATAAAATTATATATCAATGCCTTTGCTTCTCTATTTATTAAAATTAAAATTCCTACATGAAAGTGTAGGACTACATCAAAATAACATGTAACTTGTACAATTAGGGTAAAACTCATTGGTGCATTTTTTCTGATGAATGCACAATGCATCCTGTGAGGATCCAATGATTGTACTACAAAGTTGAAATAAATTAATTTAAGATAAAATACAATTGCATTTCCATGCAAATTAAGCTTAGAAATAATTTTTTAAAATGAATTTGGCAAAATAAATAGTTTAGTAATTGAGCATTTCCCAAACAATTGGTTATTTAAATGAAGTCTACTTTTTTGGAGGATACATTTTATAGCATGTCTTAGGAGAAATAAAGAGCCAGATTATGGTGTCTGTCACTTCTCCAGACACATATACAGTTGAATATGACAAAAATTCCCTAAAACAGAGCTGGTCAGCTATTTACTAAAAATTTAGTAGACATGCATTGAGTAACACTGGAGAGAACCCCTACTAAAAATATCTGTTTCATTCCCCATGTTCATATAATCATTTCTCCTGTAGCATTTAAAATTCTAATCACTAGTCATTATTTTTTCACGTCATTAAAAATCTTTACCAGAAAGCAAACATATTATCTAAGTAGCCATTAATAAGTCATTAACACCTTAGCTTGAATTAAATCAATCAGACCATACAAATAGTTTACTTAAAGGCCCAGAGGGAATATAATAGCAAACAGGTAATTTCGAGGAGGGTAGGGATTTTAAAAATACGAATGTTGGATCATTTTGCAAGAAGGGCCCCTAAAACACTGGGCGGTTTGTCAGGGGAGGAAGAATTGCAAAGTCATAAATGCAAAGGTTAGAGGTGATATGGAAGGGAGAAACCTATGGCAACACTTCCCTCCACACCAACTAATATAAAACCTGAGTGTGATTGACAGCTTTTGAAACACAGTAAAAGCGTGTGATTTATACTCCTAGCCTAAATAACACAGGTTTCAGTGACAGCCCTCCACTTTGTATTCCTAACGACAATGTGAGTGAAGGATAGATTTGTCAGCACCGGCAGGTCCCTGATCTTAGTCTGAACCAAAGTATAAGGAATCAGCAAACACACAGGAGTATTTGGCAGGGAGACAGCTTAAGTGTAAGACTTGCATACGAAGACATCACATTATTCCTAAAAATCAGATTGTCAATTATTGAATTATTAAAATTGCATCCAGATAATCCTAAGAAAGCGATTAAAGTCAGTTACCATGTGTGTGCTGGTGGTGGGATGGAACGTAATTGATGGTTTGACTGAATTAACTAATTCTGGCAGGTGGTCTGAAAGTTCTGGCAGGAAATCCCACCCTGACACAGAGTCACCTCCTTCCTCACCACTGAGTGTTCAGAATCTCCAAGTTCTTTCCACTACAATCGCAGACCTCACTCTTACATTCAATAAAGGAGACTTCAAAATAAGGGCATTTTGTCGAAAATTACACGAGTGAAAATCCTCTGAAGTGAATTAACGATAAAAGAATAAAGCTGTTAAATGAATATATTTTCATGCTTCAGGGCTACGTGTTTAACAATTTTCTAACTGTTCATTCATTTATTTAAAAAAAATACTTTAGTTATTATCTCCTAGAGTTGAAATTAGATATTTAATTGACTGGAGGGAATGAAAGTTGCTCACTTTTAAATAAGTGAACTATTTTAAACTATTTCTGTGAAATGCGTCATATGATCACCATCAGCCCAAATTCTTGGCAAACATTCTTGTGTGTGTGTGTCTGTGTGTGTGTGTGTATGCGTATGTATGTATATATAGTTGTTTTCATAAATGTCATACTGTAAGAGCTAACTCCTTCAGAAACATGTTTATCTTAATTAGTAAAGTAAACAGACTTCTAATGGGAAGAAATGGGTATTTTTCTCTGTGGTATCAAAGGCATCAAAGGCCCAGTTCTCCTGCCAAACCAATCTTCCTTCCTGCCTGCTTTAAACCCAGGTGATTGCAGACAGCTGAGCAGGCATTTTCCCCAAAGCCTCTCTTGACCTGGCTCCAGTCTCTGCTCCGTTGCCTCATCTCTTGCTCTTTCTCTCTGTCTGTGTCACTTTTTCTGTGGGTTTTTTTTTTTTCTGTATTTTTGCCTCAGGAAACCTAGGGATATTCATGGCACTGAGGCAAATAATGTGGAATTAAAAACTAAATTCTTGAGGCCTTATCCTAGCAACAAGACCATCACCATCTGTTCAGAGGACAAGCCTGCCATTATCCACTGCATTCTTTATACAAACTCCATCACCTGTGAGGGGAAAAATACTGCCCCTTTCCTGGGTTCTCTCTTTGTCACAATAGAGAGTGGTCTGTGTCCCTCTGATCCTGTGAAATTAAAGAAAGCAAACATGACCCGGAGCACTTACAGCAAATTTAAAGAGATATAGCAGGAGTCCTAAATGGCCATTCCAAAGTAATCTGATAATTGTCATCTGCGCATAATAAAACCTGACAAAAATATACTGGGGATGTCTTTTACAATTATTTAAATTAGAAAAGAACAAGTGGAGTTCTGGTGTATTTTGGGTGGTAAAGTGATTGTCACATTCTTTCACTTATTTTTAGCTTCATTTCACCTTTCAAAACCATATCAAAATTTATATTTTGAAAGTGACATCAAAATGTTATTTCAGTGACTTCAGAGTGAAAATCAATTCATTTAGACAACTAGCTTAATCCAGAATAAAAATTTTTCCCTGTAAAAATGTTTAAAACAGTAAAGAGAGTAACTAGGGTATATTTTATGCAGTAAAATTTATATTGTTGGGAATAAACAAGGTTCTTTTTTCTCTCCTAAAATAGATCAGTACAAAGGAAGAGAATATCTATAGATAAAGCGTTTGAAAATCCCAGCCAGAGTTGATGTGCAGATAAGGAAAATATGAGACAAATCTTGGTAATTTTCTTCCTAGAAAGAAACATACATGAAGATGTCTGATTCAATACCTTAAGAAAGAATATATTTATGAGTGTCTACTATGCACCAATCATTATATAATGTGCCATTGAGCATTTTTAAAAATTTGGCATTTTTTTTATGAGATATACATCAACAAATAGAAAGTCCCTCTCAAATCCTGGAAAATATTAGCTCTATGATTATAAATAACATTTAATTTGTTTAGTATTTTATTACAAAATCACTTTTTTCTGCATTGTCTCATTTGATCCTGATAAAAAGACTGAATAGTCATCATTATAACCCATTTAAAGATGAGGAAACCCAAGTTCAAAGAGGTATATGTGTTTGCCCATGGCTCCCCATGCCTTAAGAATATATACTTAGTCCAAATTTGCAACAACTCTGGTATTTTTAAAAGGCATTATTTATATTTTACCATCAAAAAGGAAGTCCAAGTGAATGCAAAGACTCTAGCTAAAGCAACAATGGCTCTTTATTCCCTTGGACAGGTAATTGACATAACTTGTTGGCTAAGGTTCAAAAATATCATTTATGTCTTATATAGACTCCATTTTCATAAGCCAATATTCCCAAAGCTATTTGTAAAATATGAACTGAAGTTACCCACGTGGCTGTTAATTATCTTCCTTTTTAGATTGCACCTCACATTCTTATCGTCTGTATGTTGGGCACTAACAATTTCCTACATGTTTCCCACATGGCTTTTGCTAAAATTGTCCTAGTCACAGCCACAGTTGAAAGTCCTTGCCAATGAGGTAGGGATTCTGGGAAGCAGCCGAATCACTCTCTGCATCCCATCTGTGAATGTGCTTGATCTAAAGGGAATAAAATCCCAGTGTTGGGCTAATTTCAATGGATACAATTGATACATCTGTCTGGTAACACCATATCAGAGTAGGACAAAAGCATACATGAAAATGGTAACTAAATAAGATGTCATTTGAGATCATGGAAGGGAACTTTGATTCCATAAATAGGTATTCAGAGAGTGAAATGAAAACTCTGTTATACAAGAATAATTGACTCTTGCCAATTGGGACTACTTGATTACATGAAAATATTATAGAATGAAATATTTACCAAAATATTGTTCAAAGATATTTGCAGGATCATAGATTCTAAAATACACAAAGTGGGATGAGAACTGAGTGGGGTATATCTTCAGCAATGCAGCCAACTCAGTTTCCAAACTAAAAGAAAATTTTCAAAAGATGACCTTTTCCTGGCAAGATAAAACTAACACAAATACAAAAGTAATTATGCAGAAATCATTACTTCCAACCTTCATTTTCAGATTAACTTAAAACAGGTGTTAGTGAAGCCAACAGCAATGTTTTGATTTCCATGTGGCCTGGTGACCTCACTTTCTCTGTTCTTTGAGTATAGAACATAGCCTTTCCTTCACAGTGCCTCATAAACATGTATGGGCGGTCACAAAGGGGAACAAAAGAGAAAAATGATGGGAAAGAAATTGCGCTTATATTTCTCAATTGCAAAACTGAGCACTGGGTATAAGCATCTTGTAAGTAAAAAGATTTCTCTTAGCTGTGGTGAGCAATCATTCGATAACCTGGGACTTGAAGGGGTTCCCAAGATGAAGGACTTTATGTGCTAAAACTAGAAAGTTCCAGGAGAACTGGAGTAAGGTGGTCACCCTACTTAGTGAAATAAGTTAGCTAATTAGCTTGCAATTTAATTTGACACCATTACTCACAGACTTGAACATTTCTTTACAAAAGATTTTAGGAAAACAGGACCACAAAGGACTCAGGTTTCTGTTCTGAGAATTTCTCATCCTGGGTTTACCATGTAAACCTGTGGTCCCCAACTCCCGAGTTAGGGCCCAGGAAGGTCCGTGGCCTGCTAGGAAAACAGGGCTGCGCAAGCACATCTCGGCCTGACCTCTGTGTCCCCCACCTCCCCATACCACCCGCCCCCCCACCACGAGTGGAAAAATTGTCTTCCATGAAACTGGTCCCTGGTGCCAAAAAGGTTGGGAACCACTGATATAAACTACATTTTAAGGCAACTGAAAAGTTAATTTAAAAAACCTATTTTTTTTTCTTTTAAAAATAATTCCAACTAGCAAATACAGAAAGAATGGTGGAATTAGAAAAATCACCATTTTGCAACCCTGAAAGACATGATGGATATAGGCATGTTCATCAATAAATATAAACTCAGTAGTTGAAAAGTTAAGGAACTTTAACAGGCTGTTCGAGCCTAGAGTTATATAAAATGAGGCTCATACAAAAGGCCTACAAAGAATCACTTATGAAATGTTCTAGCCCCCCAAAATTGAAACAAAAACCTGAAACTAATTATATCAGATGTGTCTGGTACTCTTAGCCCATCCTGCTGGCCACCTCTGATCTCAGCTGTCGCTCTGGGGCATAGTTCTAACTCACTGTAGTAAGCATCATCTTCCTGGGAAACCTTCAACCAAAGGGAAATGGGAGTCAGTGGAAACATATGAGAGGCATTCTCTGTGCTTCTCAGAGGTCCTAACTGAACGAAGAAGCCCTGCTATCTACAACAGGTACTTTGATAACCCAACCTTAAATTCACTTTTCCTTTTTTCCCGTCTTACTCTTCCTACTCTCTCACTCCTGTCTGGTGGATCCAACTCCCAAATGAACTACCAGCACTGCTCTGGAGTCCTTGCTTCAAGCCCTGCTCTAGGAAAAGCTTAAGTCATTAATAAAACCTAGATTTAATCACTCATTTTCAAGAAATACAGGAGATAGAGGAGCTAGCTAACTGTTAGCTCAAGGAACAGGCAATCTTCTCAGGACAAATGACTGTTTTTTCCAACAAAATGATTGAATAGAAAGAAATAAAAGAATGAAGGAAAAGAAAAGGAAGGAGGGAGAAAGGGAGGCAGGGAGGAAGAAGGCTTTTATAGAGTAAGAACGATCTAAAACATAACAACCAATGGCAGTATGTGGATCTTGTTCAAATTCTGATTTGAGTAAACCAACAGTAACACTAGGTGATATTAAGAAAGTTTTGTTAATTTTATCAGGTGTGACAATAGCAAAATGGAAGTGATTATGTTAAAGAAAAAAAGCCTTATCAGATGAGATTCATACTGAAGTACTAATGGGTTAAACAACATTATTTTACCTGGAGTTGTATAAAAATACTCCAGCAAAACCAAAAAATAAAAATGTGGGGAATAGATAAAATCAGATTGTTAAAATCTTGATCATTGTTGAAAGTGATGAAGAGAACAAGGAAATTATTACCCTAACTATTCTGTCTACATTTGTTTATATTTAAAAATTTTTTATAATGAAAAGTTACTTAGTAAAGAAAGGTTTGAGGGTTTGAAAAACTCTGAATTAAGACACATAAAAATAATATTAACTCCGATTTGCTGTTAATTTAATCAACTCAGTCAATTAATCTAATCTGTCAATTTTAGTTTGATTTCAATTGTGAGGGGCAGAAACAAAGGCAGTGAGATGCCACAGTGGCGATATGGTGACAAGCTATTCAGTAATCCAAATATCAAGTCTATCACCTTCTTGTTACCAGAAGCAAATTCCAATGGAAGTTATTTTATCACTGACTACCACAGTCTGGAGTCCTCCCCAGTTTCTGTGCACTCAAGAAACAAGGATCTATTTAAATATTTGCCTATGCTAGGTATAATTGGGTAGCTATAAAGGAAAATTAACTCTATCTACTATTTGTATTTATATTTTGAAAGTGTTCTCAAATGCATTATTTCTGTCAATTCTTAAAGAGTTCCTAAGAGTAAAAGAAGTCATATACTATAAACCAAAGTCAAATGATTAAGTGAATATGAATCACCTGACATTAGCTGCTTTATATTACTCTTCTCTTACACCAATAGATGACCATTTTTGGAAATGTCACAGCAGACAGCTTCTTGAAGAAAGGGATTTTTTTTAACATATTCAGTTTTGTATCCCTAGCACCTAAAAGAACATTTGACACATTATAGGCACTTGATAAATATTAATGCTTAAATTCCTTTAAATCCTTTACTGAAGTAGTAATTGGGTCATCTGTCTACTTCTTTCATCCTCACGGCCATTACATTAGCATAAACTAGCATCGCTGTCTTCTCTGGACTTTCTAACTGGTTTCCTCACATCCACTGTTGGCAATACAGATCACATCGCAGGGTTCTTTATAAATGTAAATATGATCACATGGCAACACACATACACACACACACACACACACACATGCGCTCACATATGTATGCCCTGAAAACCACTCAATTGCATTTCATAGCTCTAGGGCTATTATTATCTAAATATGTCATTATATATTTATTATGTGATTATCTGATTAATGTAAGTCTTCCCTAACAGACCTTAAACCCCATTCTTAGAGCAGGAACTGAGCTTGTTTTGCTCTTTATCTCCATTTACAGGGTCCTGCACAATGCCTCGAAAATGACACGTGGTCAATAATTCTGTCCAAAGAATTCATCCACTAGTTGAATTTTAACTTGATTTGAGTTATTTTGGCATGTCATTTTCATTACACACACAAAAAAGGTAAAACAACATAGTGAACGGAGATTAAAGTCAAATTATCAGAACTCCCTACCCAATCGCCACCAGACATCATGGACATGAGCTGCGCACAGGCTATCAAGCTGGCCAGGATCACCAAGGTGCTGAGCAAGACTGGCTCGTGGGGACAATGTACACAGGTGCTCATGGAATTTATGGATGACACGAACTGCTCCATCATCTGCAAAGTGAAAGGCCCCATGCTTGAGGGTGAAGTGTTCACTGTTAGAATGAGGGGCTCAGAGGCTTTGCTGAGCTTGGCTGCTGGGTTCTGGATGTCCCAGTGGACCATTTCATCTATGAGAATCATATGCAACTATTAAATAAAGCATTCATATTGTATGTAAAAAAAAAGTCATATTATTAGAATTGTTTACATTTGCTAACAAATCACTACAACATCTATCAGATTACAACTTGCTAGTAACAGAAAAGCAACAACTGTATCTCCTTGCCAAACAGTGACCCTGATTGTCAATTCAAGGGAGGTACTGAATGAAATCCATAAACCTGCCTTTACTTATAATGCTTATATAAAAATTGAAAGTACATTTGGCAGCTTTCAGGAGCACAATTTTATGTGAGGAGCAGTCAGTAAGTGGAAGCAGTAAAAAGAACCCATTTTGTTGCAAATTTTAAAAAAGAGTCATTTGATTTTACCTCTTTGGCAAAACCCACTATTCAAACAAACAAACAAAAAAGTATACATATAGAAAACACAAACTTATCATAGATAAATTTCAGAATATATTATTTGAACACAAAAGCATCTAGGGCATTTCAAAGGGCACATTTACTATCTCATTCTATGCTAGGCCCAAGAGGAATGTTTCATTCCTTCCTCTCAGTGATGCTCAGTCTCATGATATCATAATCCATGTGCTTGTGTGTTTCTCTCACCGGATTATAAATCTATGAGGTCGGGATCTGGCTCTACCCAAATAGTCTGGAATACATATGGGCTGTATGTAGTATGTAACTCTTTATTGAATGCTGCAATCTAATCCAGAAAAATCCAATGTATATTGAAGGTTTTGGAATAATATCCAATCCATCGAGCAGAGAATGGCACAAAAGTACATGGGCCAAGAAAAAAGTGTTTTCCAGACTAAATGGAGAATGTGGCTGAGTTGCTCTTTGGAGTTCCTCTCCCACATTCTGGATTCCATGTTGGTGCTTCTTCAAGTCATCACCCCCTTTCTTGCTCCCTGGGATTAAGATTTGATGTATTTTACCTGTATGTATTGATGTAATGCAGAATATAAAGCCTATGATTAATTTTTATCATTTTCCAGTGAAACTTTATTTGTAGAAAATGTCATCAAATTACAGCAATTTGAAATATTATAATGAAATAAACTCTTTGAAAAATTTTCACTCTCTACCACAAGAAGCCAGCTTAAAAGGTTCACAGAATGCTACAACAAAAATGGTCTTCAGATAATTTCTGTCTTAACACCCTCAGGCTCAGAGAGGTCAGTGATTTCATTAATTCAATACTAACAGATATTTATTGAGGGCCTCCTATAATCTGCACTGGGCAAGACAATAGAAACACACAGATGAATAACACAGAACTGCTTACAATGAGTTCCTAGTGCAGTAAGGCATATCACCTCTGAGCTGAAGAGAATTATGGTCATGTTTTCTGTGTGCAGAGGAGATATTTGTAGAATCTCAGCATTTAGAGAAAATGTGACTTTTCAACAATCATCCTGATGAGCATATTAGTATTCATGGGGTCCTCGTGTCTCTCCATAGGTACCATTGTTGTGGAACATATTTCATCTGAAAAGAAATAACCCCCTAAAGGGCACACATTTTAAGTCTAAATAGTACCCTTTCTTTTGAAATTTTAATTTTTGGAACTTAATATAGAGTCTACGATTACCAGAACGACCACATCTACCAAAAATCATCTTAAAGTAGCTATAGAATCCCAAAAGGATAATGAGTTCTTACAGAATTTCCCTAGTTATGGAGAGGAAATCATTAGTAACTTAAGACAGAAATAAAGAAATCATCTAATTAATGTATTCAGAGATGAATCTTAATGTCCAATTATTCTCTTGATTTGACACAACCTAGTAACAACATAACATAGTCAGCAACATTGTATTAATGTTGGAAGAATTAGAAGGAAGGTAGCCAAGTGGGGGAGGGAGAGACTTTTTTTAGTCCTTTCTTTTTTCCTTTTCTAACATACAATAAACAAATCTCCCGCTTAAGTTTATCATATTTTTTTAAAAAATAAGCCCACAGAATTAACCTGAAAACCATATTATGCTAGAAAGTCTGAATTCTATTATAATTAGAGCTTATAAATATCATTTAAACAAAGGTCTAGCTGTTCAATTCATTAAATATTAACAAATGATTTTCCTATCATTCAATGTAGTCTCTTAGTTCAGCTTCATTGATTAATTTAACCAATGTCTATTTAAACATGTATAATTTTCATATTTTATAATTGGCCCAATATTAAATGATTCACAGAGCAAAAAGTTAATGTGCCAATATTATCATTGATGCTTCATATTCTTGATTTGTTTCTTGATAGAATGAAAATCAAGGAAGATATTTTTCAATATTTTAGTATTTTTGATTAAATAATACATAGTAGCAATTTTCCAAAAAGAAGTATTATAGTGAAAATCCATACCCATGTCTCACCCCCAGCCTCCCCATTCTCCCCTGCAAAAAATTAAGATAAAAATCCCCCTTTCAAGTTGTATTTAATTTTCCTAAAATTAAAAGTTCCTATCTCTTAAATATTAATAATTTATAAAACGCAGTCACCATACTCAATAGATGGATACATTTTAAGATAATTTAGTCACATCTCACTTTTTCTCGTTAAAACATTATTAAAGCAAACAAATGTTTCAAGTAAATAAATTTTGGAATAAGAAAATCAGTATGGTTTTACAATTTTTTAAGTGAAATTATATACTCTGGTTATGTTTATGTTCAGAAAAACCCCATTGTCTGAGGAGATATCGAATTGCCCTGTTAGATTATCTCCTCTTTATGATCTCCCTTTTTAAAATTTTTGAACACTTCTATCTTTCTCTCCCATTGCTGACATTTTAAGCAAATGTTTGTCTGCTTTGCCCCTATCCGTCAGGTCAGTACTATCGTCCATAAAGAAACAGCATTGAGCTTGCAACATATGCAAGAATCCATTCTAGGCATAATCTCCAAGTATGTAGAAAACAGGGAACCTGACCTCAAGGAACATAGAGGCTAATTGAAGAGATACAATGCAGTGCGTGCAGAAGACATATACATGGCACTGTCATTAATAATTCTTGGACAAAAAAAGTGAGAATTCAAAGGAGAGAAAATAATAATTATAGGTTGTCAGAAGAGTTTGTTTTTGCTTTTTAGGAAAAAAAGATTTAAACTATGCTTTAAAATATTAATATGTGTAAGAGTCAGATAAACATTTTTAAAAAATACAGAATAGTGTGGCCAAAGGCATGAGGATGGAGACCTAGGAGATGATGTAAAGGACTGCCAGTGGTGTGGCTGAAATGAAAGGTTAATAACTGGGGATAATGTGAGGTCAGGTTAGAAAAGCATTTTGGGATTACATCATGGACACCTTGGAAAGCCAAGTTAAAGAATTTAGCCATTAGGTGATGGCAGGGGGTAGTTAGTGATGATTTTTGATGAGAGAAATGACATGATAGAAAATGTTGTTTTAAAACAATTCATCTAGGTGATTTTTCTTCTGTTCATTCATGCCCTCATTTGTCCCACAAACATTGATTCAAGTTCTAGAAGATCCAAGCATTGTACTATCTTAGCAAAGACAAGCATTTCTCACCCTCAATTTGCTTTAATTCTAAGGACAGAAGTACGTCAATAGGTGCCATTTATTATGGTAGGTGGATGGTGCAGAACCACCCTAAATACTAGGGATGGAGAGAAGCAAGACTCAAATAATACTACTGATCAGGGAAAAATTCCGGGCAGAGGAATGGTGTGAGTTAATCATATAAAGTTGGAAAAGAAAGAGGCCATGAAGACATTTTAGGCAAATGGGAACCATTCATGCAAAAGCACAAACCCATGGCATAGTGGAGCCCTGTCTTTGATGCCCAGTGTCATGACCCCTTGGCCCATCTGTGATTTCTGCTGAAACTGTAGAGCTCAATGCAAACTCAGAGATAGCATCCTATCAAACATGTCCCACTTCAAAGACTTCTCTGAAGTTCTGGAAGCTCACTCAGCCCCTGCACAAATGCAGTCTAGAAGTATTTTGAGATATCACATCCAAAGGCATCCTTCAACCAACCAGTGGGGCTCAGGAGATGGTGGATGAATAACTCAGCCTCCTGTCCTCCTGACAATTCTGAGGGGTGTTATAGGCTTCTCAGAGATTTCAAGAAATGAAGTTCTATTGCCCGTTACAAGGACTTTAGTAATATGCCCTAATAAAAACATACTGTATATCTCTGTTTCTATTTCCTTATATAACCACCCAAATATACTTCCTGCCACCAATTCTTGCCTCAGGCTATGCTTTTGGTAGAATCCAAATTAAGACAAAAAGTAATTTATCCAGGGTAATGGTAGATAAATGTGTGGTAGTGATGAGAGGGGCCATGATGTGTGAGAAAGGATGGTTATTTTGAAACTAGAGAGAGCATTGTATATCATGCTAAAAAGTTTGCATTTTGTTTAAAAATTTTATAGGGAATTTTTAATGATTTGATATAGGAAGGTAACATGATCAAGATTTTTATTTTTAAATTTCGCTCTGGTGGTGTAAAGAACATGAATTGCAACATCCTAGAGTAAGAACTGGGAGGCTGATTTAGAGACTATACAGTGATCAAAGCAAGGTATTTTGATTCAGTCATTTGTGTTCAAAAAAAGGCAGTTCCAGGTGTAGAATGATGGCTTGAAAAGCACACATGCAGTTCTGAGTGGGCAGAGTTTCAAGGCCATGATTATACTGAAAAACTGAGGTATAACCGCATTAAGATTTGATAAGCAATAGATAGAATAAATAAACAATGAAGTATATTGGTTATATATACACGTGTGTATATGTGTGTATGTGAGAGAGAGATTTCATTAATAAACACAGCCTTCCAAAGACGTAATAACAGAATATTCAGATTGGAAGAGATCTGAGAGAATATCCTATCTCTCAATCCCTACCCCCACTCTCATTTTGTAAAAGAAATAAGTGGAAATGTTAAATGATTTTTTTAAGGTTTAAATCCATGAGCGAGCTGGACTTTCATTGAATATTTATCTGTCTAGCATTGAGATAGATGCAGTATTTTAAAATAAATACGATAGTGATCCTTCCTTCAAGCATCTTATAATATACAATTCTATTTTAAGGATCGTTCTTCAATGTTCACGAAACAATGAGTTCACCGAGATGTAGCAAGACCCATGGAATTTGTGTGATTTTCATTAGAATTTTTTAAAATTTCCATTAAGTTTTTAATAAATCACGTGTAGTTAATCGATGGCCTATATTTTCTGCCTATAAGGCTATAAAAATAAATATGATGGTACCTCTGTAGTTCTACATAATGACAGCTCTCTTAAATGAAAGTATTTTCCTATTTTGTAATCATTTTGAATATGAAGCAAGATATTATTAGTTGAAAAGTGTTTTATTTCTCTGTTCAACTGGAAGTTCTCAAACTATAGGGAACACTAGAGTCACCTGAAGGGCATGTGAGGACAGAGATCAAGTGGGCCTCACCCCAGCGTGGCTGACGGGGCAGGTCTGCAATGGGCCCAGAAAATCTCAGGTGTTCCCAGTGATGCTGATGCTGCTTGTTCAATGACCTCACTTTCAGAACCACAGCATTAATTAGACCATGAACAACTTTTGTGTCTCACTCATTTCTCTTTTTTTAATTATTATTTCAGAATATCAGGGAGGTGCAAACGCTTTAGTCACACGAATTGCCTTTGCATCACCTGAGTAAAGCTACAAGCGTGCCCATCCCCCAGAAGGCAAGTACTGCACCCCTCATTCATTTCTCTATGCTTAGCATCTACCATATAGTAGAATGTCAACAATGTTTATAGGCATGTGTAAGTGATTGATTAATTACATAAATGATGTAGCTAATAATTTTGCCTAATTTAGATTATTAAATGTCCAGTTCAAGAGTTTTCCTGTTACTCCCACTTACAAGGAAATTAATAAATCAAAAAAATATTAAGTAATTGCTGTCCCATTTGCTGAAAATGAAAAAGCTGAACTCAGTGTTGTCATGGATACAGTATTCTATTTTCAGAACTAGTCGTGTCCTACTTGTTAATGACTGTTACAGTAACCAATAGGAAAATAACACTTCACTCACCACATTTCATTAAATTTAACACCTCATATTAAGCTTAATGGGACAATAAGAACAAAGTTCTGCTTGCCAATTGTTTACAGAATTCTACCATTTCCCAGTAGTTAGTGACTTACACAGCATAAACCTCTATGAACAGTTTCCAAAAGAAAAAGAAGATAGGAAAATAAAAGCTTTCTATTTGACTAAATATAATGACCTCTGGGCTGGACATTTCCTGACATTTAACCAATAGTTGAATTAAAAGACTCTACTGTCTTTGATTTAGGGTCTCTGCTTTCATTACTACCTCTCAGGAAATACCCTTGCTTTCCAACATTACAAATTTAATGAAAGAGACAGCAAAATAATATGAATCCCAAGCACCAGAACTTTCAAATCCTTGCATTTTACAGTGGAAAATGCAAAATATGAGTGGAGAGTAGACAAAATCATTTAACTTGAATACAGTTCTTCACAGTTTGATCTTGATACCAATCACGATGAAATAATGATCTCCATTGTTGAAACCTGGAGTCATGTTACTTTTCTCCCAAGGAAAGTTGAATGGTGAGGATAAAGAGCTTAATAATGCATAGGGACGGAAGACATTAGAAACAAACAATTCAGGCTCCAGAAGAAAAAAATAAAGATAATTAAATACATTTAATGATGCACACATCTGAGCAAAAGATCAAGCAAATATTGGAAAATATACCATCATTTCAAAGTCAAGGGAAATAAATGGGAAAGGAGAAAAGGACAGAAAATTCAGAGGGACTGAATAAATCTCAGATAGGATATAAAAGACTAGAAACAGATGTTTATATTAAACTGCCAATGGAGTGATGAAACCATACAGATTGTGGTACCAATTTAACTGGAAAAAGCTATGGCGAGCAGACAGAGATTTGAGTTGGAGCTCTATTTTCCACCAGTGAACTAAAAGAGGTGGCTGCTGCCGCTACTGCTAATGATGAACACCATATGCTAGCAAGAGACATAGCCAGTGTGCTCTGCTGTGTGTGTTGGTTTGGGAAGATATGTGTAATTTTCTTTATCTGATACAAAATTAGTGCAACTTCAAATAACTACGTGCAGAATGCCTGAAGAGAAGACCATATTGCTTCTCATTGAAAAAGTCAAGAGTGAGTCATTAAAAAAAATTTTATCTCAATTCAATAATTCAGTTTAAATAATTTTGTCCAGATTTAGCCATGGTATTGCTCTAGTTGTGTATTTTATTTTTATAGTGGAGAGGAAGCCTACAACAGAATAACCATGTAGTCAAATAGTCAAAGTGACATTTAAAAAAAAAAAAACCTTGCTGCTTACAGTACTCTTTAAATGAACACATACAGTTCTCTGTACATATATTACATAGTTTAGTTACTGTACCAGCAAATAAAGCATCCAAACCTTGTGTCCTAGTTATAAATTTAGTCTTACACTTTAAAATGTCAACTCTCCAGCTTGAAAAAAAAAAAAAAATTCTTCCCAAAAAAAAAAAAAAAATACTAGAATTGGCAATTTGGGCTTATTGTTTGTTTGCTCGTTGTTTTCTTTAAGGGAATTTTGGGGTTCAAATGCAAGGTTAAAATAAATAAATGTTCAACGCAGAAGAAAATAAAAGGGCACCTAAGAGAAATAGTGTGTCAGTGCTCTTGTGTTCTTTTAACCAGCTGTAACTGCCTTAATTCTGAGCCAACACTTAGTTAATCTGATCAATTTAGCAGGATAAAAAGAAAAGAAAACCTGGGTTATTTTCTTTCATACTTGGGCAAACAAAATGAGTGCTTATCTGAATTTTTTATGCCCCCATCATTATATTAATGTTATGTAGACATGCTTGAAATGTTTTCTTTTTTTTTCTCTAATTCTCATTAAAATATGGACAGGACAAAGGGAGAGCCACAGAATAACTTTAAAAATATTTTGGTAGTCCTCATTAAAAAGAGTTTAAGTACCTTGGATTTTATTTTATTACATGGTAATAAAATTCGGCCAGAGGAGAGATGTTCAATCTGGAACTCAAAGGCCACTAAGCGCAGCTAACTTCCAACCAAGGAGCCTTTGACCGAGTAGACCTGCAGCTGAGGAAGCCTGTTGCCTCAGAAAAACCATCTGCACTATTTAAGCTACTAATTTTTTTTGTTGTTGTTTTTTAATGATCTCTGTCTTACCAGCTGTAGTTCCTTTTACACCCATTAGTACTGGGAAGAAGCACGGAAAAAAAAAAAACGACTTCTGAGGGAATGTGAACCTCTTAACAAATAGTATCAGATACACTTTAATACCATAGGCTCACTGATCTAGTTCTGCTCTGAAAATGAAAGAAATGAAACAATCACCAGAAAACTGAGGGAAGGATGGAAACACTGAGGAAAAGTAACTGCCGACAGAGACAGATACTGCTGCCTCCTTACCGGCCATTGTCATTTCATTCTTTCCTAGAGGCTCCAGACTCACTTCTGCTGAAATAGCCTTTTGGATCTCTGATATCAATGGCAAACATGCATTACTTGACGACAATCCAAACTTCTCTGTTGGGGAGGATTTAAGCCACCTGATCCTGCCTCCTGCTCCTGGTCTAGCTAGTCTAACGCTGTGACCTATCGCAGGCCTAAATGTGTGCCTCCTCCTGAGATTGTGCCCGCCAATCCCAGGGCCCTGATGAGGACTGTTCACCGTCAGACCCCTTCTGGGTCGTGAATCCCGCTGAAATTCCTAGCAAAGGTTTTCATCCCTAGCTACAAAGAGCAATCGCTCTTCCTGGAAAACTTTTACAAATACTCTTTGAACTAACAAGAGATTTCAGGGTTTGCTTAAGGAAGGCAGACGGACACTGAGCTCAGCCCATCCCCCTCTATCCTGCTTAGGTTCCAAAAATCCACAATGAGTGAGAGTGTGGAAAGAAATTAGAATTGTAGAGGTGCCAAAGGTATCCCTTGGAGCAGTGTGTATATTGTGTTGTCATGTAAAAGAGCCCTCGAAAGATAAAGGAACTAAGTCCAATTATATTACTGGTTCCATGTTCATCTGAATCACTGTCTAACTTCAGACTTCCAAAGATATCACAGTGCCTGCAATAATTAATTCACCTCTTACTTCCAAAAACACGTTGGAAAATTAATTCCCAATGCTAAAATGAATTTGGCAGCAGAGCACGTTACAATTTTGCAGGTTACCTGGCAATCATTTTGAAATGTTATCTTGGATAAAATGTACTCTTCTGCCTTCCCCCACAGATTCAGTCTGCCTCATTTGTGGGCTTTACTTCTCATTTTATTAAAGAATACATAGCCATTATAAAAGAATACAAGTTTTCTTTCATAATCATTTATATAGCTGTTAAAATATATTTTTAACTACGAGAACAAAATACTGATTTTTAACTCCAAATAAGCAAGGACATTTTGCTTATATGAAGACCAATGAAAATTAAACCTTATAAATAAATAAGCTGGAGATAATTTTTTTTGTTATTGCATGGTTGTTATTGTGGTTTATCATGGGTGACATACCTATGTAATAATTTAATCTCAGCTTAAGGGCACCCAGGACTACAGTGAATTAATATGCTTTAACCAGAACATAAATTACTGGATTTGTACATCAGAACCTAAAAGTGACCGTTTAGCCACCATCAAAATCTAATTCTATAATTTGCAGGTCTGTCAGCAGATGAGAAAACTACTCAAGACATAAAGACAAAGTTGAAATACCAGGTAGAATCAAATATTAATAGAAGAAGTATTTTTTCATCATTCTAAGATGTTTCTTTGTTTTTTTTTTGTTTGTTTGTTTTGTTTTTATTTTTCACTAATTATTGAGGCTTCAGAATGCACAAACGCAGAGGGAACTCAGATTCTCTTTGATGGACTCTCACTTGGGCTACTCTCATCCCAAGAAGAGCCTATTTATATAAATATTGCAGTAGCAAAAAAAAAGAAAGAAAGAAAGAAAAAGCTGGACACAGCTGGATACTCTTTCCTCTGGCAAAGAAAAGCAATGGCCTTACCATCCTTCTGTTTATGGCAACACAAACTACTTTATTAGAAAAGTCACTCATTTCTATGATTGCAGTGGACATGTTTTCATCAACAGAGCAGTTCAGGAGGAAAAATTATTTTATTAGCTAATTTTCCTTTCATGAATTAGGGATATTTCTCTGCACAGAGAGAAATTTCAAACCCCTCCAGAAATGGAAGCATGCCCATGGATTGACTACTACAGATCAAGTTTCCAGTGCGCTAATAACCTGCTCCAGTGAAAACATATTTTTAATTTGCTTTTAGGGTTATTTATTTTTTTACTATTACGCTAAGGGTTTATAATTTAATGTCAAACATAATTTTGCACGAATTATGTGACTGTACTATGATGCAGTAGATAAGCTCAATGCGCCTGGTTAGCGTGGTCTCAAACGATGTTTTGAGAAAATGGATCACCATTTGGCAGGTTGCCATTCCATAAACTGCTCAGTAGAACTTTAAAAGGAAAAAGTTGCAAAGAATTTTTGTGTTTTGCAAAAAATATTCCTAGTAATATTAGAAGCAGAAAAAAATAATTACTCTCTTATTGCTTTCTACTACATGTAGCATAAATTATATGAAGATAATTAAGAAATTAAAAGGTTTCCAATTAGAAATTGCAAAGTCATATTTATTCAAAATTGTCAACTAGCCAAGTGAAATAATATTTTTAAATGGGACTATTTGTTTAAAAATATAGTAGTCATCATAGTGTCTCCAAGCTTTATGATCAGTTTGGCAAACATTTAGGAGCATCTACAACATGCCAAGCATGGGAGATACAAAAATAAAAACTATATTGGCACTGCTCTCCAGAAGTTCACTGTCTAGTGGAGGAGATGGGCAGAAAGACAAGACCTATCAATGTAATGTGGTAACATTATAATGCACTTGTACAGAGAGTTGTCTGGAACATAGATAATGAGCATTTGGCCAAGATTTGGGTATGGGGTGAAAGGTCAGAAAATGTCTACAAAAGAAGACTGGGGGACATATTTATTGTTTCAAGTTGGAAGAGAAAGAACTAGGAGAATTGGCTTGGCCAAATAAATGATTATTTGTTTATACATCCATTCACAGATTTAAATAAGTATGAATATAACAAAATATAACATTTGTATATCATTTAAGCCATTTTCACATGCTTTAGCTAATCTGATTCTTACACCAACCTTATGAGTTTAAGTATGGAAGGTATTAGTATTAGTATATTCACTCTTCAGATAAGAAAAGTAAAGCTCAGAATAGTTTTGTAACCTTCCCAGGGTCACTCAGGTAACACATGCATTTGTAATAAAGCCAAGAGTAAACCATAGAACTCATGACTTCCAGCCCAACAGGCATTTTGGTATTCTCCACTCTTGTCATTATCCTGCTCATTTTTCATGGCCTCACTAACCAAACAACACCAACTACAGCTCTAGGCACAGAAATACTTGATTAAAGAATAATTTGAAATATCATTTTGGCCTTTCCAATTAAAACACAAACTTCATCAATTTAACATAATAAATAAAAATCCCATATATACTTTAAATGTCATCTGTTCATCAATCAAAAGTGCTAAGTCACATCATACAGATCATGAAATCAAAACTTAAATTCACATCTGTGTCTTCATACTAGCAAATAGAAATATTTGGTTAATCAGTAAGTGAAGTCTGTTTAGGTAAAGGCATTCCAGCTCGCAACTGGCCTATCCATCATAGTAGCCATGGAAGTTATACAACAAATTATAGGACATTTACTACAATGTTGATTGGATTGTAGGGTCATTGATCTGATTTTGTCATTATGGTAAGTAATAGTAAGTGAAATAACTGAATTGTGAGATTTTCAAGAATCTTTTTTTTGTAAATTCAATTGTCCTTATACACAATTGTCATGTAGTGAATAGTTCTACTCCTGAGTTTTCACTCTTGCTTAAAAATTTTAATTTCTGGAAATATAAGAGATATAAATCCTAGATTGGACAGAGCATTAACTTAACCTGGTATGGCATGATTAGTTATTTTTGTTTTTGTTTTGTTGTTTTGTTCATATTCAAGAGTTTTATATTGAGCATAGGCTGGTCTGAATAAACATCTAATCCTGCAGGAAAATGTTCAGTGTGACAAAATATTTGCTTTGAAAATGTTAGAAAAAGGAATTTTCTCTATATACAGAACCACAAAACTAGTTATTGGTAACAATGATTTTTTTCAGGTAGGTGTCTACTTAGATTATTTAGGTAATATATTGCAACTTTTCTTAACATTTTCTGGTTACCCATATCCTTACCATGCAAAAACCAGACTCCTCCAAAGGCTATATATGTTAGGTTAGGTTAGGCTATTATGCAATAACAAAAATATCACAGCGTAATTCACAAAAGTTTAGTGATTACTCATGCAAGATCCTCTATGGGTCTGGTAACTTCCAACTGAGGTCACAGGGATTCAGATTACTTATATTTTGAAATCGTGTCAACAAGAACATTCAACTTTGAGGTCACTGCACCAGGGAAAAGAGAGCTGAATGGCTACAAACCAGCTCATAAATGCATTTTGCCTAGAAGAGACCCACATTACTTCCTCGTAAGCCCTCTGGCCAGAAGTAGTCAGATGGCACTGCCTAACTTCTACAGGGATGGGAAATGTGGGAGAGTACTTGAATCTTTTCTGAACAGAAAATTTCTCTGCCAAATTGGTATGGTTCTTACATGTTGTACTTAAGTTTCTAACATGCTCAGAAACTGACAAATTCCCTGGTTCAATTACACCACAACATAGATTATGCAACTAGAGGTAGAATTAATATCACATGTTAAACAATAAAACAGATAATATTTTTCAAACTGATAAAAATAAAATTATACAACTGTTTAAAGCTTATTAAGTAGAAAGGAAACTAACTTTCCTGATTATTTTGTTATATTTCCTTCACTAAATCTTTATAGAAATCCTACAATCTGGGAAAGGAAGGCTAAGAAAAACTCTAAAACTTTCCTGAAGTTATGATGCTGTTCGCTATCAATGCTCCTAATACTATATAGTGCTGACTCACCAAATATGAATTGACTGGGAAAATGATCAAGATCTCCTCACCATTTGATGAAATCAAAATACCCTACAAGTAAAAGGTCCCTGCAGTCCAGTTCATGGGTCTCCTAAGGGTAACAGGTCAGAGAAAGGCTCAAAAGTAAGAAATCAACCTTGTAATTCAAGGAAGCTAAATGAAGGATGAAAGTTTACCCAACATGCCCACTAGAAGTTAGAATAAAGGTAGCCAGTGAGATAGGAGGATTTGTAAATGCAGCAGGCATTAAGTCTTGACACCTGTAACAACACTGTCAATACAGTGCATTAAGAACAGGCTTTGGCATCAGACTGGCCTGGTTTGTTTCCTGATCACAACCATTTACAAAGCACATGATCTTGTGCAATTTGCTTCGTCTTTCTATGCTCCAGTTTCTTTTTTCTAGATAACAGGCATAATGCCTACCTTGCTAGATTATTATAAGGATTATAGATGGGACAGAATTGCTGTAATTTCATGATCAAACTTGAATAGATGAGGAATTGCATCTTATGAATGAGCAAAGAAAGTAGTTTCTTGAGATGGAATCTACTCCAGGTGAAGATGCTGAGGACACTGTTGAAATGACAACAAAGGATTTAGAATATTATATTACCTAGTTGATAAAGCAATGAATTCTGAAAGAAGTGCTGCGGGTAAAATGATATAAAGCAACATCATATACTGCAAAGTAAACCATCATGAAAGGATGAATCAATTGTTATAGGTCAATTTCTTATCTTAAGAAATTGTCACAGCTACCTCAACTTTCAGCAACCACCACCCTGATCAGTCAGCAGCCATCAACATCGAGGCAAGACCCTGCACAAGCAAAAAGATTATAACTCGCTGAAGGCTTGGATAGTTATTTTATCATTATTGATATTGCATTTTTTTAGCAATAAAGTACTTTTAAATTAAAGTTGTAGATTTTTTAGACATAATGTTATTGCACACTTAATAGACTATAATATAGTGTAATCATAACTTTGCACTGAGAAACCAAAAAATTCATGACTTGGTTTATTGTGGTATTCTCTGTATTACAGTTGTCTAGAACCAAACCTGCAATATCTCCAAAATATGCTTGTATTTGTGGGTTCATGATGATGTATGACAATGCCTTTTCCTGGAAGAGGTAAGGCCTAGAAGGACCTCAAATGATACAAACTTAGTATTATGAATAATACTTAAGCCACTGTAAGACTGCTTATAGCAGTTTTTTATATGATTTATGGTACTTTTTTATGGATTTCTTGGTACTGAAATGGAGAGACACATAATTATAGAATACAATGTGCCAAATGAAATCAGTATAACACTGAAAACACATTCTAAATAGCACAGCTAATATGAAGTAATGCAAACCTGCTCTACAAAATACATATGCACTCAAAAGTTATTGAAATAAATTCAATAGGACTAAAATAATTTATCACACTCTCTACCATTTTAACCAAGAAATTTTTTTCATTCCATTGTAATAGTTGCTGATAACCTTGTAGATCATTAAGATGAGCAAAATAATTCATGCCCCAAACATATGACAAAAAATATAGCTTCAGGATATTAATTCAACTTAAATCATCTGTGTGGTTTCAATAGTTTGGTTTTATATAACACCATTTAGCACATTACTCACAGTTCTATTCTCACAGTGTAAATAGCCAGGTACCCTTGATTTATATTTTTTTACTTATTCAACCCAATTTTCTTGATATCATGTCAACATAAAAATAAATGATACAACTAAAGCCAAAATTGGTTGCATAACCAATCCCAGAAATGTGTAGCCACTCTAATTATAAACCTCTTATTTTCAGCAGTTGACTACTTAAGTATTTTTTTCCATGACTTTTCAACTCTAGGAATAAGAAATTTGTGGTAATTAATTTTAGGCATTACATAGACAGCAATAAAAATCAAAGTCAACTATTTATCATAGGGAGATAGAGCCTGGGCAATGATGTCATGACAATTTTCACAGTGAGCTGGGATTCTGGGCCACCTTCAGATATACTGATGGAACTGTGCTTGAACAGGACCCCCAAGACATTTAGCATCCCCTAAGTACTAAGTAACCAAAAATGATTTAAAATGTAAGCGAAATGAGACAAATAAGTCATGAATAATCCAGATAGCAGTATCAAGGATGCGAAAGACTCATTACTAAGCATTAAACTTAATTTTGATATGAATTTATAGAATCTAAAACTTGTTTCTAATAACTGTGAACATTACCTAAAGTGCCACAAATAAGACTGCTATATGCATACCATTTGTCTTTTGAAAATAGCATTCAATATAAGAAAATTTTATACTAGGCATATTTAAATGGATATGTCACAATTTCCTCAAATAAGTAAGAATTGTAATTCTTACTGTAATTGTAATTGTAATTCTGGTCCTGTAACCACAGGACCAGAAGTCAAGAGCTCTGGATTCCAACTGTGCTCCTAGCCATTTTAGCAAATCATTTTACTCCTCTGAAACTCCACTGAAACTCAGTTATATCATCTACTCAGTAAGAAGCTTGCTCAAGATGATCCTGTGTGCCCCAAGTGAAACATCCAACTTACCATTTATATCCAATCCCATTCTTAGACCAGTGTGTCTTTTTACCATGTACAAAATGCTTCCCAAAATGCTGTCAACACTGACCACCAAAATACAGTAAATGCTGACTACACACAACTTATTAAAAATCTAAAGGAGAACTGGACCTTATGCAAAACAAAATTATACTATATGAATGAATAGATCATTATCTAATATTGGACAGTGATAGGCATCTTAGGCCTCCTATGTCTAACCATTCATGGTAAATTCAATCAACTACTTTAAATAGAGATATTCCAAATTGCCTTGACCTCACTAAATGGTAAATTTGTGTTTAGAAAAACAATATAACTTTGTATGAGCCATAGTGAGCCAGGATAATTCAAGACAACAATTCTAATTGCAATAGTTATTATTTCTTGAATCTTTACTAAATGCCAGGCAGTGTGTTAAGAAATTTATAAACATTACCCTATACTACCCAAAGTGATCTACAGATTCAATGCAATCCCTATTAAAATACCAACATCATTTTTCACAGATATAGAAAAAATAATTTTACACTTCGTATAGAACCAGAGAAGACCCCGTATAACAAAAGCAATCCTATGCAAAAAGAACAAAATGGGAGGCATCAATTTACCAAACTTCAACTGTACTACAAGGCTATAGTAACTAAAACAGCATGGTACTCACACGAGAACAGAGAAATAGACCAATGGAACAGAATTAAGAACCCAATATAAAACCATCCTCATATAGCCATCTAATCTTTGACAAAGCAGACAAAAACATCCTCTGGGGAAAAGATTCCTTATTCAATAAATGGTGCTGGGAAAACTGGATAGCCACATGTAAAAGACTGAAAAAGGATCCTCACCTTTCACCTCTTACAAAAATCAACTCACAGTGGATAACAGACTTAAACCTAAGGCATGAAACTATAAGAATTCTAGAGGAAAACATTGGAAATACTCTTCTAGACATTGGCCTACACAAAGAATTTATGAAGAAGATTCCAAAGGCATTCACAGCAACAACAAAAATAAATAAATGGGACCTGATGAAATTAAAAAGCTTCTGCATAGTCAAGGAAACTATCACGAGAGCAAACAGACAACCTACAGAATGGGAGAAAAATATTCACATGCTACACATCCTATAAAGGGCCTATAACTAGAATCTACTTAGAACTCAGGAAAATCTGCAAGAAAAAAATCAAACAACCCTATTGAAAAGTGGGCAAAGGACATGAACAGAAACTTTTCAAACAAAGACAGAATAATGGCAAACAAACATATGAAAAAGTGCTCAACATCTCTAATCATCAGGGAAATGCAAGTCAAAACCACAAGGAGATATCACTTATCTCCAGTGAGAATGGCTTTTGTCAAAAAGTCCCAAAACAATAAATGTTGGCGTGGATGCAGAGAGACAGGAACACTCATACACTGCTGGTGGGACTGCAAATTAGTGCAACCTCTGTGGAAAGCAATATGGAGATACCTCAAAGAGATACAAGTAGATCTACCATTTGATCCAGCAATCCCATTACTGGGCATCTACCCAAAAGAACAAAAGACATTCTATAAAAAAGACATTTGCACTTGAATGTTTATAGCAGCATAATTCACAACTTCAAAGATGTGGAAACAACCCAAGTGCCCATCAATACATGAGTGGATTAATAAAATGTGGTATATGTATACCATGTAGTAATACTCAGCTATAAGAAATAATGGTGATATAGCACCTCTTGTATTATCCTGGATAGAGCTGGAACCCATTCTACTAAGTGAAGTATCCCAAGAATGGAAAAATAAGCACCACATGTACTCACCATCAAATTGGTTTTAATTGATCAACACCTAAGAGCACAAATAGGAATAACACTCATCGGGCGTTGGGCAGATTGGGGGGGCGGGAGAAAGGATGGGTGTATACATACATAATGAGTGCGATGCTCACCATCTGGCGGATGGACAGGCTTGAAGCTCTGCCTCAGGGGTGAGGGGGCAAGAGCAATATACATAACCTAAACATTTGTACCCCCATAATATGCTGAAATAGAAATAAAAAAAAGAAATTTATAGACATTACCATATATAATCCTCTCAACAATCCCAAGTATTAAATAATGTTATTCATATTTTGCATGGGAAAAATGGCTGCACACTTTTTTCCTAAGGTCTTTTTCTTTGAACCCCTGTAAGTTTAACTCCAAAGCCTATAGTTCCAAATACTGCTTTACATATAACAGATCTGTTGGAGCCATATACTGGATCCTCTAGCAGAGGAGCATGAAGTAGGGAGGAATATGTATAATTCTGGGCTTAGGCACGGGTGATTTTAATAGCCATCACCCTTAAGCCAGGATTCTATCTGTCATTTTGAAAGTAAGAACTTTATTATTTAATAAAAGGGGACTAATTCACTAAAAGACACTAAAAGGAAGATGAATAAAAGTGATAATATCTCTCTTCCAGAATTAGCATAACTATTCCAAACTTAGATTTGCATGAAATTCAAGTTTCAGATTATTGTCCTAATCTTTAAACTGCCTTGCATGGAGGCAGATTTAAACACAAGAATTCTGATAGATGTTTCTCCCATGTTACATGTTGCCAGTAGGAAAGGACACATCTACATTCAGCTCCAAAGTAAAAGCTTGTAGAGCAAGTTTCACAGTATGACCCTTTACCCATTCCCATATATAACCCACAAATCTCATTAAGAATGTTGGAGTCAATAAGAGAACTGTGCAAATGATTTTCCATTCCAGTTCCCTCTTACAAATATAGACACTATTTCATTTGCTATATATTCAGAAAATTTTTTGCCTTAAAAAAAAAAGTTTTGAATTCTGGAAATGTTTACAAACTAATTACACCCAAGCTTTCAATGAGCCCAACTAGGATTTCATCATCACAGGAAACACAATTGTACCTCTTGTGGCTCGTAATGGTAATGGTTGGCTTCTGCATCATTGCTTTGACAATCTGCCACTGATTCTTGTGGTCTTCATCTTGGTCTCCAAACACTTAAAAACAGCTGGCAATCTTGATGGAGAATTACATTCTCACTTGTTGGTCCTTGAGCTTCTTAACAACGTAAACTATTGTCATAATGATGTGGCCATGCCCTTGGGCTTCAATCTGATACATCCACCACAGTCCATGATTAGAGCCTCTTAGTATGGTCCTGAAATATTTCTTGGAGTTCTAATCACCTCTGAAAAGAAATACTTGATTTTGAAATATAAGTAGCAACAGATACTTATAAACAGTAAGGGTAAGAAAAGTTAGCACCAGCAACCAACCCAGTAGTAGATACATAATTTTTTATGAGTGTCCTCTCAAATTTATACCTTGAGAATTGCCCTGTTTAGCAAGAATATGTGGAATTATTATAGAGTGTTATAAAATAAAATTCCATTAAGGAACATAATATGAGTAAATGGAGTGAGGGAAATAGTTAAAAAACAAAAAGGAGGAAATTTAGAAGACTGGGAAAAATGAGGAGAGGAAATCCCCAACTTAGACAAACAACACTGAAATCAAGAAAAAAGGAATAAAGAAAAGAAAACTATCATATATGCTGTAAGATTATAGAGTATTATAGCACTCTGTTGAATTGAATTACAGCGTTATAATACTAGGATAAAATGTGAGTGTACCACAATTGTATAATTCAGTTATGTGAGTTTCAAAACGTGGTATAGAACTTGTGGCCTGTGAGTCATTTTTGGCTGGATAAGGGGCCTGACTCTGTTAAAGACTGAAATAGCAATGATTTTCAAGCATAAATTTTCAAAAAATAAAATAAAATGTCACTGCTATTTTTGGAATTTGCTATTAGATAATTGTGCTTTTAAAAATCGTTGGTAGGCCGGGCGCGGTGGCTCACGCCTGTAATCCTAGCACTCTGGGAGGCCGAGCCGGATGGATTGCTCAAGGTCAGGAGTTCGAGACCAGCCTGAGCAAGACCCCGTCTCTACTAAAAATAGAAAGACATTATATGGACAACTAAAAATCTATATAGAAAAAATTAGCCGGGCATAGTGGCGCATGCCTGTAGTCCCAGCTACTCGGGAGGCTGAGGCAGTAGGATCGCTTAAGCCGAGGAGTCTGAGGTTGCTGTGAGCTAAGCTGACGCCACGGCACTCACTCTAGCCTGGGCAACAAAGTGAGACTCTGTCTCAACAACAAAAAAAAAAAATCGTTGGTAATCTCTTAATCTCAATTTTCCATATGTCCAGAAGCAAATCCATGTAGCATTAGTTGATATTGCTAAAATGCTGTTGGTGGTAAAGAAAGATGATGACATTAATAAGCAAACATTATAATCTTCATAAAATATTGGGTTAACAAAGATACTGTTACGTTTCTTACAAAATAGCAGACTTTTCCCTTGACATCTGATTTACGGATGCTTTTCATCTCGATTCTACACATGAATCTTCAATCACAGAGTCCCAGTAGTGCTAATGCCATTTGAACAACTAAACTAGGCTCATCAAATCAAGAGCTTACTCCCTTTAATAAAGTCACTATCGTTTCTTTAAATTGACAAACCCGTGATTATTGGTATTGCAGACCATATGACTATTATTGTATGATTAAAAAAGGAACTGTTCAAGTATTTTTGCATTGTTACTAGAATAGAAATGATAAAAAACCTACACCCATGAGAAGCAAAAAATATGTATTTTATATCTGATGTGTCAAAAATTAGCAAACACAGATCATTCTTTTTAGATGCCTTTTTAAAATTAATACTAGGGTATCATTGAGTTTCACACCTATCTCCATTTTAAGCATATAATAGAATTTATTGCTCAAGCAAAATATATTATTTAGTCTTCTTATGGAGATGCTAATAAGAAATAGTAATGTATTGAGAGAGGGAAGAGGAGAGAGAGAGAGAGAGACAGTGAGGATTAGCGGCAGAGGGCTTCATCATCATAGACCCTCTGCTGAATCCTACAGGAAAAATTGTAAATATATAGGTGAATGGGGAAAGGACAAGACAACTTAGAAAAGTTAACAGCTTGTATGGAACACTATGCACACAAGATCTCCGATTGTTTTCTACAGCCCTTAAACAATGAGATGACAACCATGCCATTTAACCAAAGCTGTTCTAGTACCAGAACACAAAATTTGCTTTTCCTCTTGGAAGTTGCTGATGAGGAAGATGAGCACTGTTTTGGGACATAGCTTTTGTAGCCTCTACTCACAGTATTTAAATATACTGAAATTATTTACCCTTTAAAATTAGAACAGCAATAATTAAACAAAATATATTTTTCTGTACAATTTATGCAACTATTCATTAGTCTTCTGTTTAAAACTTAGCCAGCATTTGAAACTCATATAATCATCTCCAGATTTCTATCTTCTCCAGGTATAGTTTTAGTTTTTACTTCCTGGGCACAAATACATTAAAAAAAACTTTATCTTGGTCTTGACTTCCCAGATTTTATACACTCAACAAACGGGGAGCCAAAGGTAGCCAACTATGGCTAAGTAGCTTACCTAATAAATGATATTGATCACACAAAAAATATTTATGTTCTCCAGTCTATTTCTTTTCCATAGAGTATGCATTAGATAGTAATTGGCATCTGTTAAATATATCCATGGACAGTATCAGATTATTTCCTCTTTTTCTCCTAAAGGCTACTATGTCAACCCACCCCACCCCAAATGTTGTTGGTTCCATCCTCCTCTTACCTGTTCTTGCTTTAGCATCTTTAGTGACCTCTTCACCACTGTCTCTTCCAGTCTGTCTACAAACATCTTCAAGTGCACATTATCTTAAAAAGAGAAAAAGCCTTTATTTTGCTTTTTTAAAATTAAACTCTCATTCTATTTCTTCAAGGATAAAGTATGTTCCAAAGCAGACACCACATTATATTGAAATGCTCTAGACTTGTGTTTTGCCCATCCCAGAATGGAGGCTCCTTGAGAGCAAGGGCTAGGTCCCACAGATCTTTGGATCTCCAGCATCTAGAACAGTTCCTCATTACATATCAGGTGCCAAATAAATAGTACCTGAACTAGATTGTCCATCACCCAATTCTCTCTTATTATTTTAAAATATAGCTTCTGCTCTCACAATTCTACTAGAGGTCAGCCAAAGCACACAGCCCTTTCTCTTCTCTTAGTTGCTTCAACCTGTTGCTTTGGAATTGAACAGACCTGAGCATAAATTGCAACTCAGTTACTTGTTACTTGGTGACCTTGGACATATTATTTAACCTCTCTGAACATCACTTTCTTACTTTATAAAATTAAGGTAAGAATATATCTCTAATAGGCCAGTATGTGTGCATCTGGATCTGGATATATAGTTGATACTTGGTATGTGTTAGTTCTTTTTCCCTTCCTCTTCTTCCCCTTTTCCACAATGCTGCGGTCTGTGATGCTCCTCCTTCCTCATTGGCATACTCTTTCATTGTAGCTTCTCAGACTCCTCCTCCCTTACCATTCTCCCACTAATATAGAGGCCAAGGAGCTGTCATTCCTCATTCCTCCATTCTGTACATTCTCTCCCTTAATAATCCCATCCAATCTTCAGATTTAACTGTTGCTTTTATCTCCACTTAGTTGACATTAAATCTGTCTCTAGCCTCCCCTGTCTCATGATCCCCCCAAGGCGAGTTATCTGCCCAATGCTCATAAGTGCAAACACCACAGTTCCCACTGTCTCCGCTCTCCCATATGCTTGTCTTCATGTTTTGCATTTTGTTAATGATACCACCACTTACAGAGTCACACAAGCCAGGACTCGGGATACCTTCTTTGTCCCCCTACCTTCTACAGCACAACTCTGACATCCTAACTTCTCTGATCAAATACTTGCAGTAGCTACAGTGGACTACAATAAAGTCTGAACTCCTTAGTTTGGCTTTCAAAACACTCCATAGCTTGGCCTGTATTTGCTACTTCAACCACATTTTCCATGACTCTCATAGATTCACCTTATGCTTCAACCAAATTCTCAGCACTTCATTAATGACTTCAGAATTCCTGCCCCTCTCTCATTACCCCAAGCCTTCTTGACTGCCCAGCCCCCATTTTCTACCTCTTCAAATACTAGGTCACCCCCTAGGCCCAAGAGCAATGCCCTCTCTCTATAGAGACTTCCTTGGGTTCCACAGCTAAGAGCTATCTTTCCCTGTTCTAAGGACTCAAGACAACTTAGCAGTTTCTCTCTTAGATTATTTATTATCTATCAAATAATAGTTATTCATGTATATTTATTTTATAGCTTATTAACCTGGATATTCCGCACCACCACCAATGCATTTCAAGCACCTCGCTATTTCCACTTCCCTCTATTGCTTGGAGAAGAACTAAAGTGGCTTTAAAAATCCAGACAACCAGGTATATTAAATAAGCAATCTTAAATGTATACACAAAATTAATTCAATAAACTTTCCAGGGAATAGCTGGACATCTCCAGGAAAGAAAGTTGCCTGTTCCAACATGGTCAAGGCTTTGAGAGGTACAATTCCAGGATATCACCTGTCCTGAGTGCAAAGGTTGCTAAAAATCTGGCCACCAGATAAATGGAGTGTTACTGTATAATCAAAGGCTTCTTGCCAAAGATTTATAATTAGCAACAGAATCAGCTGGCATTACTAAACTATATTTCATTTCTTTAATCTCCTTTTCCTCTCTTTTGTTTTCCTCCTCCCTGTTTGTGACCGATAGAGCCAGATGATCAATAATCTTTCTTTCACCAACTCTGATCATCATCTTTGCTACTGCCTAGATGCTGTTATTCACTGTGATACATTATTCCTTTGGTTGGAATTCTTAAACCACAATTCTTTATTAAAAGATCGTGTTGGCATTCATGTGCTGATAGCAGCTTGTCTGATGTTTTGAAAAAAATAAATCTGAATGAAGCCTCTCTTTTCCCCAAAATATCTGAACTGAAGGCAGAAAGAGAAAGATATGGAAGAAGAAAGATTTTAGCTCATTGACACAATCAAATATATGGGAAGAAAATTGAATTTTATTACATAAATTAGCTAAAGTTTCACCTTGCACTTAGAATTAGACGTCAACATGTCATTTAATGACAAAGTGCTGAGAAATATTGTGGCATTTTATTGAATCCTACTCTAGTTATTATTCCAAAGAGAAATAGAACACACACTGTACTGGTTAGTAGACCAAACCTTTGTACGATTGCTGTAACCTTTGGTGGAGCCCAGTGATTTTTGTTCCTTTTCAGAAAGACATTAAAGTGACAATGTGGCAGGCCATTTTTTCCACCACATCACACTAAAACTAGTGTGCGTGCAGCAGAACCCTGCCAAAGCACGTTGCATTCATACAAAGATCCATACAGATCTTAATCATAAAATAATCCATTCTGTACTCTGTTTTTATGACATTTATATGAATCTGGCCACAGCCTCATCAAGCAGTTCACAGAGGAAAATTGTTCTATTTATGTGGTCGAGACAGGGTGGACTTGATTTTCAAGCAAAGGGAGAAAGAAAGAAATACCCAATTTTTTGTAGTCACAAATCGGGAACTCAAAAGAACTATTTTACACCATTTTGTGACTATATTTGTAACAGAGGATCAGAAGAGATGAGATTCTCTTTCTCTGTCCCTTGTCAGTAGTAAAGGCATATATCGATATTTCTGAAACTGAGAGACTGGATGAAGACACCTGGAAGTGGTTTTCTTCTCCTTTTCTATTCGATTGCAAAAGGCAAAGAAATAGATGTGTGGGTAAAAGTAAAAAGGAAACTTTCCAACGTGCATCTGCTTTAATTTATTCTCGCCCCTGCATTTGAAGAACTAGTAATTTTTCAATTAATTTTCCCAACTTTGATACTCTTTTTCCTCCTTTGGGCATCTCACATCATATACACCCACAAAAAGTAACCTCTGAAAATTTGTTCAGACTCAGCTGCCCTTTCTTGCAGGCTTGTGATAATGACAAAAATAAAACTACGCGCTTGCTTCACACTAAACAACAATTATCTGGACTTCATTAAGACATATAGAAACAAAGACAACTGTTTTATTTTCTGTAACGTCTCTTAGAAAGTTAATTTTCTGGGTAAATTATGTGAATAAGTAATCTGGGTAAAATATCTCACTGGTTTGCTGACAGTAATATTCCATCCATTTATACACCCTTCACTCATTTACAGTTTCTGGCTTCACTAACAATGTGGCTCATGAAATTCATACAAAGTTTTGTGTTGTCACTTACAGCTCTCTTAGATGCTGCACTCACTGCCTCAAAGTCAGAAACTACTAAATTCTAATGATATAAATCCTGCATTCATGACAAAGATAGGAGTTTAAGTGCTCTGGTTTCTGTAAAGATACCATTACTTACTTGAGGATGGGGGAATAATTACAGAAAGATCCAAGATCATGTGTAACAATCAGACACCATGTACCCCCTGAAGCCACATCAAATGCAGGCATTTTTGTACATGTTTTATCAGAAAAGAAACCATTTTCCTTTTCCCTTCCAAATAATAAAGAACAATCCTCCCTTCTTTTAGAACAAAGAGGGAGAAAAAAAGAGGAAGTGCCAATAAGTGTAAGACTGTTGTAAGAAACTGAATTAATGTGAATAATTATGTAATGATTGCTCCTAATTAAATAAGGATAATGTTCAGGGTGCTCTTTTTCTCTTTTCAGAAACCACTGGTATTTAGGTAACATGCTATACAGTGTTTTCATTCTCTAGCCACCCCTCCCCTAAATAAAGACAGCATAAATAGACGCATAAACTCCATGTGAATCATTAGTGTGTGAGATACTGTTACCCTGAGGCTGCTGTAACTCACATGCAGTCCCTTCCTTCTATTTCAAATCTTTAAAATATTTTCTTTTCAAATACTTATAAAAGCACGTATGGTTGAAATAAAAATAAAGCACATACAGATGATATTTTTAAGCACAGCATTCTCAGACCAGAAGGAAAGTAGTCAGGCATGTTCTGTTTCTCTGGGTCCAATAAATGTTCAGGGAAAATGAGAGCTTAGAAGTAGTGAGGACCAAAAAGAGATTGCAGAACTACTTTAAGGTGTTGCAACTGTCATTTAGAAAAGAAATGACATAGTTCATGCAGCTCTTCTTCCTAACGTTGAAGTTTACGATAGACTGTGTATTCCATTGATAACAGTGTGTATGTGCAAAGTGTGTGTATTTCACATCCAATCGCTACATGAGAATAAGGAGTTGTAGACAAATCTCAACCATCTGAAAATATTTTATGATAAAAAAGTACCTTTATTATTTAATTAAAGAAATACTGATGAGTTTGGCCTGAGAATATCTGTTTATTAATGTTAATATAATCTTATGTTTTAGCCATCCCTAAGTTATAAGAAATAATCTTCAAGATAAAGACTTCCAGAAGTCCTGCAAATCCAACACCTGAAAGTCTATTTTCTGAAGATGAGGGACTGCCTAGTAAACATGTACAGCCCCTCTTACCCCAGGTCTTTTCCAAACTTTTAGGATGCCAGCTTTCTAGTGAGAGTCAAGATAAGGCATAACAGCAAAGTTGGAAACTTCAGCACGTAACAAGAAGGTTGAGTACATACCTGGCTCTTTTTATGTCTGTGTGTGTCTTGCAGAATAATGAGGAAATTCTACGGGACTCCTTGAGGACAGCAAGAAAGCTTATTAGTGTTTTCTCTGATCTGGCAGATATCCATCCCCCCTAAACTACGCTTTCCTTGACAACATTGGGGTTTAAGGGAGTTACATCCTTTCCGCAGGAAGGATTATATGTGCAATGTGGCTTGACCACCACATAAAACTAGTCATAATGAAGATAATAGACTGAAAAGTAGGTGGCAGGTTAAAAGAAGAGCCCCAAGGCTGCATTTACAAGCAAAGTCTATGCACCGCACACATCTTCAAAATGTGGCAGAGAGAATTTTCCTGGAACAAGAGAGCAATTGCACAATGGGGCCACATCATAATGTACATTTAAGTTATGTGATCACAACTATACATAACTTGGCCAAAAGGATAAATAAACAGGAAAAGATCTATTTATATAGCAAAGCAATTCTGCCAGCTATTTCTACAGAATGAGCATGAAATAGGGGACATGAAGCCACTATTCCTTCAGCCGGTCCCATTTCTTATGTGCCTCTCACACATTAAATGGCTTCCAGCACTCAGGGTGACTCTAGTGTTTTGAGATAATCATTCTTCTCTACAGTATGACCTTAACTGAGAGCCTAACAATTTTATGTTAAAGCAAAAAACAGCAATCTATTCCAGTATTGGAAGAAAACTATGCTATTTTGAACTTATTAAGGAAATAGAATCCATGGTCTCCAATGTGGCAGCTTCCTATGGAAGGATTCTTAAGGTAATTTTGTCTAATACAATTTTCTTCCTATATCCTGACTTTAGAAACTAATTCCCAGCGATACATAATATGAGTCTCTATACATCTTTTTTTTTTTTTTTTACACAAACATTTAACATTGCCAAGAAAACTGATCCCTGGTACCCGTTAAACAAACCAATTGGCAAAACAAAAAGACTTTAATGAGTATCTACAGTATGCCAAGCTAGATGCTATGGGCAATAAAAGAAAACATACTACATGATATCAATCCTCAAGTAATTAAAATATCATGCATGAATAAAATTGCAGAGACCAGACCAAGATTTTTTGGTATATAACAATTGTGAATCTTTGTATCCCATGAATTAATTCTAGAGAGATTTAAGGGGAAAATGTGATGAGTGTGATATTACATGATCTAAGAAGACATTTTGTAGGTGGTTCTTGAAATGAGTATTTAGAGAAGAGGTATGGATTAGATAGAATGAATGACGTTCAAGATTAAAATGACTGCTGTATGATTAAATGACCAATAAGATCTAAACAGATAGTTTAGAACAATTTTCTAGTACCAAAATAATGATGTAAAAAAGCAGGGTGACATACTCAAATAGAACAAATTGATGGTTCATTATATTTTAGGAACCAAACAGGAAATTTTAAAAATGACATTAGGATGTACTCTGGCTTTCAGAGAAACCATTGGTTTGACACATTGCATAGATCAACAATGGCCCTTGAATTTTTTTATCAGTGACATTGCCTATATCAACAATAGCCTTTGAATCTTTAACCAGTGAATTGGGGACTAGTCCAATCAATACAAAGGGAAGGGATTTTGGGTTGTAATGCAAAGACTTCTATTCAATATGGAAGTCTTAAAGCAGATCATGCATTTGTGTATATTATGAAAATCTCATAAAAAGCCAAAGATTCTAACAGAAGATCCAGAGAAATCACTAATTTCTTTTACATTGGAAAGAGGCTCAAAAATGAATAAAACACATATAAAAACAATAGCATTATAAGGCTGTTTTACATTTTGAAACACTTTTTAACCAACAAAAATTATGATTAAGCCAATGATCTATATAAGAATAAGTATGATCATGGCACAAATGACAACACTTTTTCCACTTCTTTTATAAACACATATTTGTCATTCATATACAAAGAAATGCACTCAGCTTATCATTGTTACAGATGTAGTACAAGATCTATTAACTGTGGACATAAGTAACCTGGAAGACAGCAGGGTTCAGTAATGTATAGTTATCCCCCCAGGAAAAAAACAGGAGAAGAAACTCAGAAAACATCAACTGAAGAAGCTCTGGTTGTTGAGAAATAACAATATCTGGGAAGCAATAGGCCATTGATACTGCAGCATGTAGAAATGGAAGTATCTTTTTTAATCAAAGCTACCACATTACCTAAAAGGTAAAGAGACAGACCTGCAAACAAAAAACCCTATAAACAGCAGCAAATCACAGAAAGTCTACAGAAGCAAACAGTCATGCAAGGATTGATTGCAGGAGCCTACATCTCTCTTTCTGGGATTAATGCCCATAAAGATAGCAACACCATCATCAGTGTCATCTTCCAAACAAAGGACCATAGTATAGAGAGAACAATATTAATTATTGTCAAAATCACTTGTGCACTCAGCAATTTCAATAGGAACAATCAGTTTAAGTGGCAGCGGCAACTTCTCAACATAAAACACACTTGCTGCAATCCAAACTGGATTTAAAGAGAGGTGAGCAACCGCTTTAGTTGTTTAATCTGGTTATATTTGAGCTAAAGTAGTTCACATTTTTAGAATGAACGAATCAAAGGCGTAATTGTTTTTGTCATCTGCACAGCAATTTTACTCCTGAATGCATTGTTTTAGGCAGGAATTAATAAAAATTGCATGCGCTTCAGGTGCTGGGTAGATCACCCTTTTCCACATAGCCCAGCCTGGAGCTGTGAATGCTCCTTTTCTTATTATCAGTTAATAATTCTCTCTCATTGAGGCAAATTAGGAACTTGACTGTGTCAGAGAGTCCAGAACACTGCTAGAGGCAAAAGGGGGCTAAATGGCAGAAATTCCTCTCTGAGCAAGATGCATGAAGCACGACATTGTGTCCACCACAAAAGCGGCTCTGTATTTTTGATCCTTTCTAATTTAATTAGCCCAAGAGGTAGCGCATTAATTTGCCAAGAATTCTTCTGATGCGAAAGCTGCCCTTATTGCAGTGAAGGGAAAAAATAACCTGCGTGCTACAGTGGCATGCCAGTAATGAAAGGGGGTTATTTTTGTGTTACAAATGGCATTGCAGGGTTACAAGAGACCTTTAAACCTTTTTATCTCTGGTTAGGTCATATGTAACACAGTGCAACACAAAGCGCTAATTAACCAATTCTGGTCCAGAAATCTTTTAGAACACTCAAGAGAGTTATCCAGTTAGAACCCAGGTCAAACACATTGCTTTGTTTTGCATTTAAAAACCGAAAACGTCTTCTGGTGTATATATTAAAAAATAGAACCAAAAAAAAAAAAATCATCAATCGACAGTTCCGTTACTCTACAGACTCAGCACACTAGATATTTATTCTGGTCTTTGTTTCCTTTCTGTTTAATGATATTCTTTATGTGGGCAAGCTGGAGTCTTGAAGTCCTTTAGAAGGTCTCTTGGTTCTTTATGCTGTATTTGTTTGGTAAATTGTCTCCATGTTCATCTTCTTCATCAAATACTTGGAGTCAGTTTTGCAAAACTTTGATCAGATCTACCACCGCCACACTTCTTCACGGCCATGTGCTTCTGATATGCACTCGTGTACTCAAATGGGTCATTTACTCATTAAAGAACGAGAAACATGCATCCTACCATGATAAGTCTTCCCCTATACTTTGAACTGTTAATTAAGCCTGTGCAATCATGTCTCCTGTTTTGCAGAACTATTTCTTTTCTAGAAATTACAGGATCCCGTTTAGGGACTTTCAACACCCTTGTCGTTTTCCCTCACCACTTTCCAACCCTGCTGCCTGAACGTGGTTTGTAAAAACGCTCACTCCTAGAAACTCAAGAAAACCCGACTATTATTACATTTTTACATTCAATTCTCCTATCCCTTTAATGAAAACCAGTAGAAGACAATGGCTTTAAAGTAAGGCACTGATATTTCCCTCCCTCCCTGCTTCTGGCTAGAAATCAGTGAATTAAGGAGCGCTGGCATTTAGAGTATTTTCGGCTATGCATTATGGATACCCAGAGGCATCACAAGTAGCCTGTTTATGGCGTGGTGTAAGATTTAGTAGCCAAACTGAGAAGAGGAAATTAGCATTGTCAAGAGGTAGGGCAGGATGGATCCAGACAGGAGGGAGTGGCCAGGGGTGAGAGGGCAGAGAGCAGACGAGAGAGAAGAGCATCTAGAGAAAGAGAGGGTCTTTTTAAAAAAGCAAGAGAGAGGTAAAAAAAAAAAAAAAAAGTGAGAAAAGAAAAGCAGTAATTGGGTGTTAATTGTAAGGAAAGGACAGAGGATGGAGAGAGAATTGGATTAGATGAATCTCTCTAAATGTCCAGCAATATTTTCTCATGAAAAAATAGTATGAAATGCTTTAGTTTCATAAAAGAGAGATTGTCTTATCAAAATGTCTGTATGTTTTTAAAAGTAACAGGCTTCCAGATATTTTTGTCCCAATGTAGAAATGCTTTTCAGATTTATACTATACAATTTTTTTAAAAACTTTAATTTTTGTTTTAAACTAAAAGTTTATATCTTTTATGTTTTTTGTAGATTTTGTTTAAAACTCAGCAGCTTTTACTTAAATAGCCAAGTGACAGTTTTCTTACTCGGATTAAAAGGTTCATATGTAATATTGTTAATATCACCGCATATGAACAAGATAACTCAGCTGAGAATGTTCTTTTATAGATATATGTTAAACTGTTCTGAATTTTTCCAGGTTGTCCAAAAGATTTGAAAGGGTAAAAAGATTTTTTAGTACACAGTAAATACTTCTGAAATAGTGAATTAAAATGAAAAACAGATGACACATTTATTCAGCTTTTGGCTTCTGTAACATCAAACAGCACATTTTCTTCAAATGGTTTCATCAGTAGACCGGTAACCTCTTAAGTTGATTGACTCAAACATGTCACTTATTTGATGATTGGAGGTTTATAAAATAGCCCCTACTTTTTTTCATGTGTCGACGTGTTACATATCTCTTACAATAGATTAAAAGGTAGCATGTAGTTCCATGCTGTCTCTACAGATAATTTTAAGTTCTAAACTAAAATGAAGCTACAAAGTATGAATGAAATATTGATTTCCATTGAAGAGATGTCTTGGAATTTGGATTCAATTATTTTTATTAGGTTTTAAAAATATTGATAAAGGCAATCTAAATACTATCTACAAAAGGAAAAAAAATGAACAATTTTCTTTTACCGGGGTGATATGGAGGCAGGCAAACTTAATCACAGCGATAGATAAAAAGTAAGTGATAGGCATATACAAATTTGAAAGGAAAAAAATGGTGAAAATCATTATTTTGAGCCAATGTTTAACAAATGGTAAGAAACTACTTTCAGTGATGTGATAAAATAGGTGTTTTCTTCCTCTGAATTCCAGATACCTTTATAATCTCAGAGAACCCAGCAGAGCCGAAACAACTTACCTACTTCTGCTTTCAAGTGCAACCCATTGCCCTCAGATCTCAATTTATGCTTCCTAAAATATCATGAAGCCCACAGCAGGGTACTCAGGTCTGAGAATGCATATATTTCTGAAAATGCATATGTCCCTGGAAATCTGTTGATATTTAAATCATAGCACTCTAGGTTGGGGAAAGTTGAAGAGGAACTAACAGAGTAAAATCCTCCCTGGAGAAAAAGGGAGAGGGAAAGACCAAAAGCAAGAAACAGATGTCTCCTCAAACATACTAGAGATGAAAAAAAGGTATTTTATAGTCTATACCTTGACCATTTCGTGTGGGCCTGGGATGAATGCCCTGAGGTGACGGAATAGGCAGGGCCACAGCCCAAGCAGATGACACACTCAAGCTTAGAGACAGGACTCTACAAAGTGTAGGCAGAGAAACTACCCCAGGAATGGGACGTACCAGGGCAAGCAACAGCAGAGAGCTGGTGCACAGGAGGCGTGAGGAGTCCAAGGAAGGAGTGGTCAGCAGAGCTCAGAGGGGTGTGTACAAAGAACCACTCACTTAACAGGCCTGTGGCTTTGCTAGAGAGCCTCAGCCAGCTCACAGCCACTCGCTGGAGGGGGGAACTGACGGAACGAATCCCCTGGCTCTCTGCTACCATTATTGCCAGTCTTTGATGGAGACCAATCAAAAGGCAGAGGATGGCCCTTGGACTCAGCCTCCCCGGCAGAGAGAGGGATGAAAGGGCAGTCAAAAGATAACCAGCACAGGTGGCTTTTCATATTTAATTGGAGAGGAGATGTTTCTTAACATTTTCTCATATGTTAATGATTATCAGAAAAAAAAACAATGCCTTTTTCAGAAAGAACACTTGACAGTACTTTGGGATAAAAGATGCATATGGGTACACACACACATGCTGAATTATTTTCAAAATGGAAATAGAAGTCAAATTATAAAACTAAAAAAATTAAGATACATAAAATTATAATAATAAAATAAAAGAATACATAAAATTGCAAGCTGGCCATTGCAGTGTGGTGTGTGTGTAGTCCCAGCTACCAAGGAGGTTGAGGTGGGAGGAGTTCAGGTCCAGCCTGGACAACACAGTGAGACCCTGTCTCTAAAAAAATTAAAATTAAAAAAATTAAAAAAATAAATATATAAAAATTGTTGATAAACTTTAAAACTCTGCAACCACCCTCACTTTTTCTACTATTGAGAAATATAATCTATCCAATGAAGTAAAATATGAGGAATAGTAAGAGAATGAAGAGAAAAAGAAAAATTCGACCAAGAGAAAATATAGATGACCAAGGAAAAAAAGGAATTGAAAACCAGTTCTTTTCATTTTCCTATTCTCCTCAGCAGTGTAGCCCTGGAAAATCTTTTAATTTCTAAAAACTAGAATCCAAGAATCCACTGAATCTCACTGCTCTTCAGGCCATTTTAGAGACAAATCCTTTTTCTTCTGACAAGCTGGTATTTCCCACCCTACTTTCTAAATAAACTTAGAGGAAGACACATAGAAATATAAAAGTACCATTCCCCAGTCAGTGGGAGATGAGAGGCACTGAAAACCTATTTCCACAACCAGTGAAGCTATTTCAGATCTAGATTTCTATTCTCATCCATTTCCCAGCCTTTACTGCCTCCCATGTCCGTGGGTGTGGCTCCCTCGGAGACATCAGGGATCCTAGGTCGCGGGTCAGCTGGACAGTCTGCGTGTGTGCAGCCTCCAGGGCCAGCTTGTGCTGCACAGTTTCCGTGCTCACTTTCCTGACCCTGTGAAGCAGACCCTACCCGTGCAAAGGACAGTCACTAGCACAACTGAAAACATTAAACTGTCTGTTCTCTGTCCTGTCATGTTGAATACCAGCTTCAGTTCATCTTTCTTCTTTTCTTCCATCCTTTCCTCCTTTCCTCTTTTGAACATGCATTCATTTCATCAACATTGACCGAGCACTAATATGCTAGCCATTGTGCAAAGATGAGGATATAAAATAACAAATCCTGAGCAGCACATGATGCAATGAAAGGGAAAGACACATTATCACATTGTCCTTTCCCACACCCCTGGAACACAACACAACGTAAATGTACCATATGCATAGATACATATGCATATGTGTGTGCATACACACACACACACACACACACACACATACATATAGTCTGATCCTGAAATACCTCCAATCCCTTGGGGAAAGATCCTCCCCCACTTACCACACTGTCTCCTGGCATCTTTCCTATGTCTCCTGATCTTTTATTTCGACGGGTTTTTAAGAATTGAACATATGCAAGGATGCTAAAGCCCACTCAGAATGGTAAAGACATAAGCACGTTCCTGGACGAGGGTTAACAGTGGTAGGAGTCGGGGAAGCAGCTCTAGAAGAGATGGAAGGAAGCAAATAAAGGGATGATATATGGAGATGAAATCGTAAAGACATGGAAGGACTAAGTATCAAGATTCCCTTCAAAGTTATCTTCTGTCCAGCTTTTCTCACACTAAAACCCAACCCTTTAGAAACAATCAGACATTAAGCTTTGGAACTAAATTTTATAAGGACAAATAATACAGAAGAAAACCCTTTCTATGCATAGTCACCTTTTTTAAAAGCACCTGCTTTAGAACAGAACACATAGTTCTCCAGAGCTATTAGAATCACCTGGAGAGCTTTAAAAACTATCAGGTCCACGCTGAAACCAGATCTATTAAACTAAAATCTCTGGGGGTGAGCGCAGGCATCAGTGTGGCTCCAAACTCCCCAGCTGACAGTAATGAGCACCCACGGCCTCATGTAATAAATGTACACTTAGAAATATGATTACTAGTTGCATACCTACCATCAGGTAGTAAAAGGAAACTATTCTAAGCAATTTTTTGTTTTTGAGAATGCCACTGTCAAGAATTTATTATAATAATATATAGCTACATCTTTAAATCCTTTAAAAATAAAGGTAGATATTTAGGTTTTCTATAATACCTATTTTTGAATAAAACACAGAAGATTTTTTAATGCTTAATAATAGAATGAACTTCCTAGAAAGTATAGCAAGGTTTTCATAAGCAGATGGAGCCTGGGTCAGAATAATGAGGCAAAATTTTATTCAAGCGACTCCCTCCCACCCACGTCCTCTTTTTTCTCGTCTATCCCATGTTTGAGGTCTATTAGACAGAATTTAGATAGTCTAGCAATTTGAAATATAAGTAAGTTTGGATAATGTTGACTTAGAGGAACTCTTTCATCCAAATAGTCGATAATTTCCTAAGTATGTTTGTTTTACAGTCCATTTTAGTAAGTAGTGCAAGGCACAGTTCCCTCATACGTTCACACAACGTAGGCAACAATAGCTGCACCGGTGGGCGCGGCATGCAGGACCGCTACTGTCATGAGGAAGGGCCCAGTCTTTAGAGGTAAGCTTCCAAGGTATGCAAACCCAGATTAGCTCTGGCATATAAACGACCAAAAATGTTCTTGTTAACTGGGCAACATGTTTTCTAAAGGTGCAGAATCCACATTGTTTCTATCACTTGTCAGAGTTAAGCATAAATAATGTACAAACAAACAAACTGTGCCAGTATAAAATGTAATATTTGTTTATAAGACACTTCCTGAATCTGACAGTGGCCCTCTGTTAACAATATTTAGGCCATAATTATATTGGCCAAATTTTACCAAAAAAAAAAAATTTCTTAATGGGTAATGTTAAATAGCTTTATAACTTCCCTTGTATGTGGTTTCTTATCTCAGATAAAATCAGGCCAGAGTTAACAATTTTAATAATTATAATGTCACACTAAGCAAGAAGAATAATAAACTAAGAACCTGTTATACAGCAAGCCAGCATTCTCTTAATCCTGGACTCTCTAGACTTGGATATTTTATAAACCAGTAAAACATCTCCAAAAATGTTAGAAAGGAAACCAAAGTTGCCATTAGTTTTTTAACTTTTCCAAGGAAGAACATTAAACACGGGGGATAAAACCAGATCCACTATTATCATTATATCATTATGTCACATAAACACTGAAAGAGTGGGAAGTACAGAATCTGTCAATAAAGGATAATTCTATAAAAAGTATACACTTAATGAAAATTTTATTCTTTTCTTCAATATCTCATTTCACGTCAATCCAGTGAAAATGTCATCACAAATCAGCCTAAGACCATTGACTGGTATTCCTGAACCACTGTTCTGAGGGTGTTCATTTAGATGCCTGCCTACTTTCCAGGTAAACTCTACTTACAATCTCATTCAAACCTGGGAAGAGCTTCCCCTACATCCTACTTACAGGGCAACCAGTGTATTCATGACAAATCTAAACGAAGTACTTCTCCATCCAGTTTAGATCTCAAAGTTCTACCACAGCTTACAATAACACTGGGAAGAGTAGAAGAGTCACTTTCCTCAAAGTTTACCACCTACGTAAAGCCACGGTTCTGTTTGTTTGTTGTTTGTTTTAAATAAAAGCTTAGGCAGCAACAGACAACCCAAAACCTGATCCCTGTGAATCAGAAAAAGAATTTATGCCTGCCAGTCTTGTAAGCTTAGGCTTTCCATATTGTATGTGATTTTATAGATTTAACTAAAGCATAACAAGATTCCCATATCTTACAAGAACACTTAGTACATGATATTCAGGACAACAGGACTAAACGTTGTCTTGTTCACATTCTACAATCACAATATTGTAAGACTCTGGTCATGATGCAATGCTTGAGATAAATTTAGTACTGCATAATAAACATACACTACCAAAACTGGGCAGAGTATCTATACAGCTACCTGACAAATTTCTTTTTCTGTTACCACAATGACATTCAGATTGGTTATTCCAAAGCAACTACTTTATTTCAAAAGTCTGCAAAACAGTCATCTCATTCAATTTCAACATCAAGAATGTCCTACAAATGAGCATGCTCTAGATTTGAGTTATAGATTTTAAGTTAATTGTAAATTACCCAAGCTAATTATAAATCAACTTTTCATTTATTTTAGTTTTTTTCATTTATCTCAGTTTTTTTAACAGTATTTTGACCTCCAGTAAAGAACAAAAATAGCTTTATTGGTTCTGTTAACAAATATTTCTTTCTTAATTGATCAGTTTTTGCTCTTTTTTAATAATCTCAAACCCACAAATGTGTTTCAGGGAATGATAGTGCAAATACACAAGTGAAGTTCCCCCCCTTTTCCAGTGCACTATACATCCATGGTGATCTTCGACTTTAACTTCTTTGAAATCACTAAGAAAGAATAAAGGAACCCAGAATGGTTCATACTGAAAGGAAACCTTGTAGGTTACTTTTCCTTCCTCCAATGTTAAAAACACAACTCAAAATGGTAATAAAACAAGAACATAGGAAAAAAAGAAAGCTCTAAAAGAGACTCTGTACAGGCAACAGGAAAAACTATGCAAGCAAAGAATGTCGGAGAAATGATTATTTGAATTTAATGTTAACTGAAACACAAAAAATATAAATAAAAATTCAATTAGTCAACTTAAAATTTTCACTCAAAATCCAAATCTAAGGCTTTGTATTAATACACTTTATCTGGTAAAAGAGTAGCTCATATTTACAAATTTGAGAAAGCAAGGACCTTATCTTAGTCTATTTATGCTGCTAAAAAAGATACCTGAGGCTGGATAATTTATTAAAAAACAGAAATTTATTTCTCATGGTTCTGGAGGCTGGGAAGTGCAAGATCAAGACATCAGCCAGTTCGGTGTCTGGTCAGGGTCTGGTCTCTGCTTCCAGGATGGTGCCTTGTTGCATGTCCTCTGGAGCGGACCCAACACTGTGCCGTCACATGCTGGATAGTTGAAGGGGCAGCAAGGACCCAGCTAGTTTCCTCATGCGGGAAAGGCACTTATAAAAGGCACTAAGCTCTCATGACCTAATCATCTCTAAAGGCCTCACCTCTTAATACTATTGCACTGGGGATCTCAGTTTCAATATAAATTTTGAAGAGGACACAAACATTCCAACCGTAGCAGGCCCTTTTTACTGTTCATGTTAAACAGGAAGCAAACCAATGAGCACCAATTTCCCTCAATCAAACAGATCCTAAAAAGGGGCACCTTAACAAAAATACTTATTTTTAGCCTCCCCTCTACCCTTTTTCTTCTATCTCAGTTGTTATTTCCAATATCCCTTACTTTCTTCTGTGATTGGTTGAAACACGATTTTAACATGCTAGCCTACAAAGAATTATTGAATGCTGATTCACACAGTATTCTTAAGCAACTTATTTTCAATATTGAAATTCAGATTTAATTTTGAGAAAGTTAATTTAATATAATCACAATGTATCAGAGAAAACATATATAGCCAGCTTAAAGAAGAAATGGTTCCAAGTTTTACAAGATTCCAATGTACTTAAAATGACTGTATTAACAGAGATAAGGAAAAAACGTGTGTATTAAAAAGTGAGTTGGTCAGCCATTAAAAGATTTTTTTAAAAAGAGTCACAGAGGCACATATTGGTAGAGCTATGCAGCTCTACATAAGAGAGGTAAATACTTAGCCAAAAACTTTGAACTGTCTGTTTCTATTGTGTAGGTGGATACATCAACCTAAATTCATTTGCCATTTGATTCATTGTATTCCTTTCTTATTCTAGGCTCACCAAGCACACGTCTGTTAATAAATTAAATGCCCAATGTGATCGAATGTGTTTATCACACTATGAGTTGTATTTTTCACTCTAAATTAATAAGATCGTATTCTGACTCCCCTGCATCCATCATCCTGAACAATGGATTCACTTTTGGTGTGCAACTGACATCAAGAGTGGGAAGATGAAGACAAGACTAGACTGTGTTTAATGCACCCCGGACTTACTCATTGTTGAGACATCTTGGGAAGAGACATTATTAATCATGAGCATTATTTTCCTTATTTTGAAATTTTTACTGATGCAAAGTTTTAACACCATTTTACAAAGATAAGGGAATTTCACTATAAAGTAAAGCTCAACACTCCTTCTGCCAAAGCACCTGGAAAGATAAGTTTTGTTTTGTTTTTCTTAGATTAGTATTACATTTTAATATATAGAGCATGGTGCCTAGAACAGAATTGGTCCTTAATAAATTGTCACTTTCCTGCAAAGAATATTGCTAGCTTTTAACAATAAAAAAATGATATCTCATTTCACCAGCCTCAGCATATGTCTGTAAGAAAATGAGCCTTTCAAACTGTATCAAACGAGTATATCCAGGCAGTTCTATTCTTAACTTAGAACATTGGTTCCTAAATGTAAAAAAAAAAAAAAAAGAAGAAGAAGAAGAAGGAAAGAAAAGAAAAGAAACAAAATTCCAACAATGTAGGCCAGGAACATTTAAGTGGAAAACCCTATTCTAAGTATGGGGGCTCAGGTATGGAAAATATATCTAGAGTGGCATTTGTTATCAGGAGATAAGAACCACTCATAGAGGACAAATGTTTTCACTAACAAAGAGACATTTCCAGAAATGTGTCCTTCTTTATACCCAAAGTGAGAGAGGACTTTAAAACTTCTCTCCTTAAAGCATTCATGGACATTACAGGCAACCGGAATTTTGCAGAAAGCACAAGCCAGAGTTTACCACTAACATTTTTAGCAACATGTAAGCTTTTACACTTACGAACAAGAGCATAATGTCCAGCACGATAGACGTAGAACAGAAATCCTTGTGTTTGAAAGACTCACTTTGGAACCACTGAATCCCAATGATGGAGAGCTCTCTGCATTGACTGTTGCAGGCTCTGATTCAGGGTGTCACTAGGTCAAAGCTGATGGACGTAGATGAGACAAGACTTGGAAACAAATAGGTCATAACACAAAGATGACAAAGAAGAGAACCTAATCTAGAACTATATTCTGCTCTGTTCACTGCTAAGTATTTCATTAGTACTCTAGACAGGAAGAATCAGCGGTTACCATAAGGTATTCACTAGCTTTGCCTGTATAGAAATTAGTTAAATATACCTGAATAAGTATATAATATAAATATTCTTACCTGTCAGTTCATTGGACATAATTTAATCTGTAATTTAAAATGAGTATTCTTCCAGTGAAAAGCAAACAAGTAAACACAGAGATAAAGGTACAATGTTGATGAGTGTGATGCAACAAAAGAACAGAGTGTTATAAGAGAACAATGGGGACAAAGGGGAACATACTTTAGATTGAGTGATCAAGAAAAGCCTGCGAAATGGGTTCAGCTAAGCTCTCTAGGAGCTCAGAAAAAGAGTGGGAGAAAAAAGATTTGTAGGCAGGAGAGATGTAAGAAGACTCCAAAGCAAGACTCAGGAACTGAGTCAAAGCACTTTAGCATTTTGGTGCCCTTCCCTGGGTCACTTAAACTTTCAGGTTCTATTTCTTCACTTGGATCTCTTTAGTCTTTTTCTAAGAAGTGGAATCCTTTCTTCAGATACCATCTGAGTTGGAAGGTCAATATGTAAAACCCACTAACGTTGAGCTCTGTTGGGAGGCCTGGAGTTCTAAGGATCCTCAGAGAGCATCTTAGGACCCCAACACACACAGTCTCTTCCTTTCCAACACTCCACAACCATGTGGCTGCTAATGCTCACTTCTCAGGAGCAAAGTGACCATGCGTCCAAAGATCCAGACAGTGATTCTTCCCTTTGACAGGGAATTGAAAGGGACATACCCACTGTTCATCGATGTCAAGTAAAGAAAAGTAAAAAAGCAAACAGGTGGGGGGATGGAGACCCCACCAAAAAGATGAGAATTACCAAGGATATATTTAACTGATAATGAAAATGCTAATGGAGCTAAATATCATTTCATTTCATTCATTAGCTATACAGATAGTTTTTGTACAAGTTTGTGCTATTTTTTTATACTATGTACTTGCTTATTTTGACTTCTATGATTGGTGAAATCCATTTTAATCAAAAGGCTTTTACTACTCGACAGGAATAATGGGGGAGGGGAGAAGAACAGAAATTTTTAAAGAGACATGCAAACAGCATGCAGGGTACTGAGCCTTCCAAGTCCTGAGGCTACTGGCTTTCAGGAATTCTCATTTTCTTCAAATGTTGGTTTAGACCTGCATTGAATTAGGCTATAATATTCCATTATATGATAAAGCATCATTTAACAGGAAGTTATACTCTTTTATGTTGTGTTTGCATTTCATTTCCATGCTACTTTTTAGAAAAAAAAAAGTGATAAGTAGAAGCAGAATAGGTATTTGTAATTACTCATGAGTCATTTGCTCTCACAATTTAATAGCCATAGATCTTTAATATTTATAGCACACGTTGAAAGGATTTAACATATGTAGTGATCTTCACTGAGTAACTCTATACTCTTCTTGAATACAAAGATGTAAATTTTGTCACCATTTATGCAACCTGCTAAAAATCTTGCTATTAATTCATGTGAATGAGTTTTTCCTCTAAAATTTTAATTAAAAAACAAATGCTTTGCACACTTCAATCTGCAATGTCCTACACATGCAGTTTTTTAACGCTGACTGATTCGTTGGATAACAGGGGATTTCTTTGTGAGATGCTTTCTCATACCTAAAAATTCCCACAATGCAGTTATTTTTGTATGAAAGCCCATTCAAAAACTAAATAACCATCACACCACAAGGTTCTCAGTGCCAGTAATGTTCTCTTTGCATTCCTATGTATGACAAAATGTACTCTAATATGAAAAGGGAGAATTGGCCAGGCTGGGAGGAAAGAAGAAAGGGAAGGGAGGGGAGATCAAGGGCTGGCAGCCTAGCCAGGACAAGAATGTAGTTGCTCCAGTAGTGGGAGCTAAGAAACCCCTGTGCTTGGACAGGAAGGTTCCCTCTGATCAGAATGTATACCCATCTGCAGGTGTCCTCTTTATGTTTTGGAAACAGAGTATTTAAAGGGGAAATTTCTACCTTACCCCAAACCTGGAGAGATTAGTAATGATCCCATAGCATTTAACACAAATTGAATGTATTATCCAGAAAGACCTGGATGGCTTTGATATAGACCAAGCACAACATATAGTGATGGAATCCAAGATGGGTCTCCAACAGCTGAAAAGGTGGGGAAACCAGCTATCACTGAGATAACTGCCTGCAATAGGTACACCTGTGAGACTGCAAGGCATAAATTGATGATTACTATAATGTCAACAGAAGACTTCCTCCTGCCATAACATACAGAATTCTTCATTAAAAATATAAATGTGGAAGAAATATTGGCCAGTGATGTTCTTAGAGACGTTGTTGGGGCAGTGAAAACTGTGTGGCCACCAGAGAGCCCGAACACCATAAACATCACACTGGCCCTGGTTCTGTTTCCCAATGGCCTGAAGGAGGGCGTCTGTGTCATAGTTGGTGCTGATGTCCCATTTTCCTCTTGTTTATGAAATGTTCAAAATCCACAGAATCAATTGAAATGTAGTCAAGACATGGAGCCTGCAATAACATGTGATAAAAATGTCACACTCTACCAAGGCGCTTTGAGACATTCCCGAGCATAGAGAGACAGCATGGCCCCTTTCAACGCTCTTTCTGTGTTTCACCCTGTGACGGGGGAAATCATACCTTCTCTACAGGCAGACAACTATGATAGCACTAACATGACACTGATGCAAATGTAGCAGAATTCGACACATCAGACACCAGATCTTCAACAGCAGACTACAAGTAAATGGTATCCCTGAAGAAAGAAAACTGACCCAAGCAATGAATTTTAAATCAGATAATACAGCAGTTATATCTTGCTTCCTTTTGCTTCCAATAATGCGTGAGCTTTTTTGGCATATGGTGTGTATGTTGACAGTATTAAGTATGTACCAAATAATACAACATAGCTTTCACTTTACTAATGTATTTTTTCCCTAAATCATTTTTGACAAGTTGTAAACCATTGATGACTTTATATTTGTTACAATAAAAAGTGATCTTTAAAAACACATTATTAATGGAAAAAGGGGCAATAAAAATCTATTGAGGTGAATAGGTAATTCTAGCTCACACAATTATAATTTGAGAGAAAACCATGTCAAAGTAGTAAAGTCAACATTAACAAAGAGCCAGTAGCATCAGAAAATGTATTACCATGTACAACTTTGGATTTCTACAGGAGTTGTTATTCAATGCAGAATACTTTGACCATCAATTATAATGATAACAAATAATTCCTTTTCAACATCTAAATCTAAATTATGCCAAAGCTTTCTAGAATAATACAACTACTTCAGCATGTCATCATATATTTTGAAATTGCATATTCCAATGTCATTTTTAAGAATCTATTAAAGGTACTTCTCTCATTGGCTAATTTTTTTTCTCCAGAACAATAGCAAAAATAGTAAGAGTAATACAATATAATAATATTACTGTGTTCTTCAGAATCTTAAAAAAAAAAGCACACTCTTTGTTCTTTGAACCGTCTTTACAAGCAACTTTTCAGCTATGTCATTTTTACTATTATAAATCATTATAATGCTATACATTCTTTCACCAGTTTTCTTAATACCACTAAGAATTCATCAATAATTGTGGGCTATTAGAAAGCAAAAATAAAGATTTTTCTAGACCCATTTTCAAAAACAGAAGCATGCATTTTCCTAAAGGGATGAAAGAGAAATGTTTGATTAACTGACACTCAGAAATCATTCTTGAGCAATCTGTTAGAATTTCTTTCTCTTTACAATGTTTTCTGTTCTATGCTATCAAGAACTATGAATCATAATTTCTGGCAGCTAAAACCAAAGGGGGTGAGAGTCTCTATTAGCATCCTAAAAATATGCATGTCCTAATGCTCTCTTAAAATATGTCTGCTCAGAGATGTTTCAGATTTTCTCAGCCAAGCAAAATGACATTAACTAAGACCCTGGCATGAAGATTTGCTTATTTTAGTTTGCTTAACAATGTAACCATAGCACAAAAATATTGCTACTCAATGGCAGATAAACTATTTTCTCACATTCTGACCTATTGTTTGTTAACATCATATCATAACATATCAAATCACTTATGATCACTAATTACTTTGATCATTCACTTAGGAAAACAATAAACTAAAACTATATTAGAATTAGTTCTTTTTAGGATAAAAGAGCATTCCCTCATTCCGTTTGAAAGGAGTCTGGTTAGAATCATTCAGCTCAAACTAGGCATAATTGAGAACAATTGACAATTTAAATCAAGATAGCATAATGTATCTACATCAATAGCTGATAAATTTCTGGAAAAAAGTCAAAAGTGATACTAATATGATTCTTGTGTTCAGCATTCCACAAGGAAATTTGACTGTATTTGCTGCTTCTCTCTGAAAGTTTACTAAAGGATTCCAGGAAGAACTTCCTAAAAGAACAGTATCTGGCAGCCTATTCAGCTGACTTGTAGTAAAGGATGAATAGGATGCAGAGAAGGTCAGATATAAGTCAAAAGAGGATGTCTTGTTATTCTGATGTTACACCTTTGAGGCAAAGGCCTAATACCTTTACAGAAGATAAAATGCAACAAAATGAATACTTTTCTCTGCTTGAGACAGCAAAAGGACAAGGGTCATGTAATTGTGTATCTTGTTGCATTGTTTCGGCTATTTTCTCTTTTTCAATAGAAAACAACAAATTAATCAAAGAAACACTACCAACTGCTTTATTTCATGTGCTAACTAGTATATTAATGTACCTTCAAAAATATAGTATGCTTTAAGCAAGGTAAATCGAAAATGTTTGATGAATTCACTGGAAAAATCTAAAGAAATATTTTTAGTAGTAAAAGTATACCAAAAAAATAGCAAAGTACATAAATAATTCTGGAAACAGCTCTAAGAGTGACATAAGAGAAGATGGAGAATTAGAAAGTGAAAGAGATTTTGAACAGGGTCTGCAGAATAGACTCCAGTTAACAGATGAGGAAGCAACAACAAAATAGTGACTGAAGACAAAAGCCTGACTTTTTTATGCTGGGATCATGCCTAGAAACCAAATATTTATTTATTCCATTAGACCAGCATTATCTAAGGATGTTTCTTGAAACATAAATTCAATTGTGCCATTATAATATATTCCAATTAAATATATATTGTATATTTATATATTTTGCCAAAAAGAAGAATTTTGCAATCAAAACGTTGGGATACACTGGGTTAAGCAATGTTTAATAGATTGCTTTATTGCAGAACTTTTCAGAGTCTTTAACTTGTTAGTGAATTTTATTACTCTCTGAAAGAAACACGTGCCATGTTTCTTAAATGTATTCAACAATGGAAATTATATATAGATAGAGTTGGAGATAAAGAGATAGATAGGTAAATAGTAGATAGATATGGACAGAGAGCGACTATGGGAACTGATATCCCATAGAACCCAGACTGACACTTCACAAGAATTTTTCTTTTCCTTCATATAAAATGCCAACATCCTACCAAGGAGGAAAAATAACTCTTTTTTACTTCAACTCATTCATTTAAATTTTTTCTCATCATTTCTGTTTGAAGACTTCCTATATATTATGCTTATTCTATTATAGTATCTTGTATTTAACTTCTTCATAAATGAAAACATATAAAGTGCTAAACATACTAAGCTGTGTTAGACTTTAGTTATGACAGTAGTTCCAAGTATAGTGATTTCATTCTAATCTCTATTAGTGACATACATAGCTACCCTTTTTGCTAGGAACTTCAAAACTAGAACCAAAGGAACTTTATTCAAGATGGTAGGCAGAGCATGTGAGTTAATTACTGATTTACTTCAGACCTCATTTAAAAAATAATAATAATATAAATGTTTAATCTATTCTAAAACATTATCAGTTATAAGACATATTCTGATTTAAGAGATGTCAAAAAGTGAGGAAAATGTGCATCTAAATATGGATGAAATGCAGTATATATACCTGCAACTACAAATAGAATAGGGGACAAGTCATATGGACAAGAGCCACATCCTAGAATACACACAAAAGGGACTACAGTGTAGAAAGAAATCAGTCTTCGAGGCAGAATCCCAACAAGTCTGTACTCAGAAACTGAAGATTAGATGGAGGGTAAGCAGGAGAGGATAGTGGGAAGATAGAGGACACAGAAGAATGACTCTCCTCTTCAAACTGCATGCACAACTTCCAGCAGCAGGCATTTTCATCCCCCGGGGCAAAAAGACAAACAGAGAAAAACAGTTCGCAAAAGAGAGTGAATGATCTCTTTGAGGAGAATGAAAGCAATTCTACCAGGTTTGTTAGAACCTTAACTAATAACCTAAGAGACCCTTGATTTATATTTTTTAAAAAAGATAATATAAAAAGGAAATAAGTAGGGAATGAGACAGGGCTCTTTAAAATAATTTTTAAAAACTTGTCAAAATAAAAATGTTCATAGAAGTTTTAGCAGAAAAATAAAGGAATTTAAACCAAAAATAATTTCTTCTCATATTTAATCTAAGGGAGGAAAACTTTTATATATAAAGAACTGATCCAGGAATTCCAACATCTAATTAACATAGGTCAAAAGAAAATAGAAGGGAGGGAAGGAAATTATTAAAGAAATAATAGAAAATAACATCTCAGAACTGTTAAGTAACAAGTTTTCAGACTGAAAGGGCCAAGCCAGCATAATGAATGAAAAATAATCCCACCTAGACTCACTGGGATTAAAAATTAGAACACTAAGAATAAAGATTAGATCCTAGTTGGGAACAGTGTCCTGAGCCTCTAGTCCCAGCTACTCCAGAGGCTGAGGCAGGAGGATCACGTGCACCCAGGAGTTTAGGACAATCTGGGCAATATGCAAGACCCTCATTTCAAAAATAGTGTCCTAAATGTGTCCACAGAGTTACTTAAAAAGAAATAAGGATATGATTTTTTTCATAGTCAACACAAGTTGCTAAAAGGCAATGGAAGATTATTTTTCATCTAATTTTTTATATCCATTCAAAATAGCTCAGTTTATTTTAGGACAGAATAAAAACATTTTCTAAACATTTAAACATTCAGAAAATTTATAGGCCATTTTTAGGGTGTACATATAGCAAAATCAAAGAAAAAACAAGCTGAAAGATGCAGGAAAGAGTGAATTTAATTGGGATGAGTTTTGACAGGTACTTCCAGGTCAAACTGCATCAGGAAAGTCAAAGGCTCAATAAAGTAGATTCTCAGAGGGGAGCCAGAGTGAGAGGACGGGGCAGGTCATCAGTGCTATCACTGATGCTGGGGGAAACCTAGAGATTTAAGAAAGTTACTTGGTGGAGGGTATAAAAGAGAAAATCCTTTTAGATTATCCCTGTAAACACTCTTCTTTGAGTAGTAAAGAGGTAGCTATGCTGGACTGTAAATGTAAAAGAGTAAAAGTGATCCTAACACACATTATGTGGTTCTACATTGGATAATTAAGCCACATAATAATCTAAAATATGTTCATTGTTTTTCAAGTTTTAGAATCAACATAATTACAAATTATAGAGGACAACTATGGTTATGGAATAGAAAACAAATGTTATAAACTACAAAAATAAAATGAAGGTAGCATCTATGATGTTCAATTGGAATTATAGGTATCAGTACTATAAGTCACAGTTTTAAATATATATATATAAAATGTATGTATATATTTATAACTACATACTATATAATATAAATTTAGTTATATTTTTATATAGAGATATAATGATAAATATAAGTATATGCACATATATATCTATAGGGAGATAGATAAGATAGATGATTGATAGATAGATTTCTTGGTTACAATGTCTGAGAGGACCTAGTAACAATAACATATTGGCAACAATGAGCAGTCTTAGCACCCTGAACTTGATTTCCAAATGTCATTCTCCAGGATACAAGGTTAATTCCATGCTGCATCAGAAATAGTGTAAGATAAACCTGAAAAATTTTTCTCTGGTAGAAAGTAGGAAGTTCTTGAAGAATGATGAGAAAATATCAAAAGGACACAGCTCAAGGGGCTCCCATTGTGCAAATTTTAGCATCAAAATAATGACAATAGGGGATTATAGCTCATGAAACAAATTAAGAATCCATAAGTCTACACTAACATAAATAAATAATTTTTAAATGAAGGTACAACTGACATAGAATAGGAGTTAGAAGAAGTAAAGAGGAAGGAAAGGAAAAGGGTAGAGTCCTATGTCTTACAAAATAAAGGCAAGAAATACTGTCTATTAATGATGCAAAAAGATATCAAGGTTTAATATACTCTCTGAAAGTCCAGAAATGAGCAGAAGTAGAATTGCAAATATAATTGTATTAGGAGGGAGCAGAGAAGAACAACAAATAAATGCTCTAAATCCTAGTGTATTTCATCAGAAAGTTAATAGGGAAGAAATAGCAAGATAACCGTATTATTTAGAATATGTAAATACCTTCCCTAACATTCAAAAGGTGGAATAATGCAAAGATGGTGTCTCTGTCTTTGAGAGCAAAGAGTGATAGATTTGGCGACTACTGCATTTTATTATAAGACTGACTACACAATTTAAATTTTGAGCTTCTATATTGATTTTGCTGATAAAAGCTTTAAAAAACTGAAGGATATATACACACAACCAAATTCCTGTTTCCTTCAGAAGGTCACTACTTTTTATCATCTTTAAAAGATCTTAGCCTTTTTGTTTTTCAGTCTTACTAATAGTTGAGATGTATCTTAAATTTACTATGTTCTTTAAAAAGTTATACTGCTTCACACTGCCTTGTCTCAACTAAGCTTCAAGTATTGCTACCTGGCTTTCATGCACTGGAATTTGATAAATTATTATTTTTTCAATAATTCAGCCAAATTCCCTTTTAATCTTTACCATTCCAGTTAATATTGTGTAAATAGTTTCATTTTCTTTGAATAGTCAGCTACCATCTCCTTCGTAAATTCAGCAACTTGATGAAAAGAAATCAGTCTATATTGTTCCTGCTGGAGGCTCCAGGAAAAAATCCATTTTCTTGCCTTTTCTAGCCTCAAGAGGCTGCCTGCATTCCTTGACCCATGGACCATCCCTCCATCTTCAAAGCACATCACTCCTGTTCCTGCTTCCACAGCCTCATCTCCTCTGCCCTCCTGCCTCCTTCTTACAAGAATCCTTGTGATTACATTGGATCCACCTAGATACTCCAAAATAATCTCCCTATCTCAAGATCCTTAACTTAGCCATCTGCCTTTGCCATGTAATGTAACATACTCATGAAGGTTCCAGTAATTAGGATGTGGATATCTGGGGAGGGGGGCATTATTTAGCCTATCACAGCCACTTAAAAGTTTCCTATCATGAGCATATTTGGAGAATTTTACTATATGTACCTTTTACCAGATAATTTCTCAAAAGTTTAAATAAGATTGATTCCAGTTTTGTGGGTCAGTTATATCACAAAGAGTAACTGAAGAGAGTTTAAGAGAAATTATTTACAAATATGTGAGCAATGTTGAGGGAAACCCATAAAGGCTAGAGAGACACTCCTAGAACAGTAGTCCAAAGCCCTCAACCTGAATGGTCTACAGGAAGAAGCAATTACTGGAATTTCAAAAGAACCATTGCTTTTAGAGAAGTCCTCCCTCTACATCACACTGTGTAGAGAAATACATCCTCATTAGCAAGCAAAGGACCCAGATAAATAAATATTTCCCTGGCCTTTCTCCTCCTGGCCATACATTGGCTGAACCCAGCCAGAAGTCAGATGGCAAGAGAGCTGGCAGATGCAACCCATTGAGTTTAGCCTTCTGGGACACAAAGGAGGGTGAAAAAAGGTCCAGATTGAATGTAGAGGGACAGAGAATAACCAGTTAGGTCTTCTTGTTTGCCGTTGGCCATCCATTCTTGTCCTTTGTTGAAATGAAGAATACATATCATTAACATAGTTCCACCTGCTACCACCTTATCACAGAATTATGTCAACTCAGCCATATGCCCAACAAAAACCTGAAACTTAAAAGATATAAGAATATGAGCTAGCAGGAGAGTTAGGAAAAGTTGGGGACAAAGTAATAACTAACATAAAATATATCCGCTGCTATAGCCTTGTGACAAATTTGACAATCACAGCTTCCTTCATTTGCTACCATGTTCTTTACCTTCTGCCTGCACCTGAGCTGCTTCAAAATTTTCTTGATAGAGGACCCAAACCTGCATTCCACCAAGATCTATGTTTTTAGTGTTGCTTTCTTCCTTTTCTTTTCTTTCTTTTTTTTTTTTTTTTTAGAGACAGGGTCTCACTCTGTTGCCCAGGCTAGGGTGCCATGGCATCAGCCTAGCTCACAGCAACCTCACACTCCTGGGCTTAAGTGATCCTCCTGCCTCACCCTCCCCAGTAGCTAGGACTACAGGCATGCACCACCATGCCTGGCTAATTTCTTTCTGTTTTTAGTAGAGATGGGGTCTCGCTTTAGCTGAGGCTGCTCTCGAACTCCTGATCTCAAGTGGTCCTCCCACCTTGGCCTCCCAGAGTGCTAGGATTATAGGCGTGAGCCACCACACCCGGCCAGTATTGCTTTCTTTACTGAATTGCCTCAATTTCCCATTGACCATTATTATTGGATATGGAAGGATCAGTAGATATCCCAGTGAATCATCTAAGTTGTAGACATGATGCTTTCCCTCCACCCGCTTATGGAGCACCAACCCAATTTCCCCTGGTAAACAGGATAAATCCTCCATAACAGTACAGTGACCACATTCTTTGCCAAAATGCCAGTGAGAAATCTCAATTTCTTATTTAATGGAACCATGGCTGTGGTCCCTGGTGAAAGCATTCCTTTCATGAGGATTAGGGCTTTCAAAGCCACCAAGCCTAAATTCATGGAACATTGACAAAATTTTCTCAAGTAGCTTTATTAGGGTAATAGAGAAGTGACTCTCATTTCTACTTCTTGGTTCCTGGAAGCGTGCATTTTGACTATGGGACAGACAGCACCATATATTTGTTGCAACTTTTAAGCATATGCCACATCTTGTAACATAGAAGTTCCACCTCACAGAGTCAAAAAAATACAGAAGCAAATTCACAGTATATCCTTATGTCAGCATCCCAGTTTACTTCCTCAAAGGATCTACTCCCCCACCCTCAGTCAAGGGACTCTGGGTCTGTGAGCTGGATAAGGTCTTAGAATTGAATATAAAGCCGTGAATGCTCACCTTGGCAACTCGAGTTAAATTTCTGCCCACCAGACAGACTTTTCCCACATATAAGAAGCAACACCTTAGTAAACTACACATCCATTTTCATCCCTAGGGACTTCATGATCAATGAGTCATTGCCACAAGTCCCTGTGGGTCAAACACTCTGATTACCACTCTATCCTTGCAACTTATTAAGATAATTGCACTCATCCTGTTTCTGCTGGTTAAGCAGTGACATGTGGCCTCTACCACTCTGTGATCCCATTATTCTGTTGAAATCCAAGAGTTAAATGCCAATGCATTATCTCCTACTAGCATCTCCAGTCTGCAGAGAACAGCCTCTACAGATGCTGGTGTTTTCCCTTACCAATATATTTCTGAATTCTCCAGTGAAGGAAGTCTCTTCTTGGGGGCTTATTTAGTGGGCGGCTAAATGAATTGTATATAATGGATTCATCCTCACATTCACACTTCCCTGAGCCTTTGGACTTCTTGCACTATGATATTCCAGGGAGGCCCCAGTATTTCTTCCTCATTGACTCCAGACCACCACTGAGTCTAGTCTTCAATTCACCACATTTACATTATTCCCAAATGGGTAACTCAACACATTACATCCCAAAACCCAAGTAAAGGCAATATATAGATAAATTTGGCCTAATCTAATCTTATATTTTTCCTCTTTGGCTTAATACTCTTAAAAGCTACTTATATATGCTACATGGACTCTTACTAATACAATGCGGCAAGGTCCTGAAATTCTTTGATGTATAGTCTATTTCCTTCCTAAGCAGGCATTGTACATCTCTGTCTGTATTCTCCTGTGTACCCCATTCTGCTATTGAATGACTGTGGCCTTGGACAAGGCATTCCATGTATATGAGCCTCTTCTTTAAAATAAAGACAATACCTCCTCATAGGGTTGGTGTAGGGAATAAATAGGCAATATAAGTAGACAGTTACAAGTACAGAGCCTAGGCCCGGCGTGGTGGCTCACGCCTGTAATCCTAGCACTCTGGGAGGCCGAGGCGGGTGGATCGCTCGAGGTCAGGAGTTCGAGACCAGCCTGAGCAAGAGCGAGACCCCGTCTCTACTAAAAATAGAAAGAAATTATATGGACAACTAAAATATATATACACAAAAAATTAGCCGGGCATGGTGGCGCATGCCTGTAGTCCCAGCTACTCGGGAGGCTGAGGCAGTAGGATCGCTTAAGCCCAGGAGTTTGAGGTTGCTGTGAGCTAGACTGACGCCATGGCACTCACTCTAGCCCGGGCAACAAAGTGAGACTCTGTCTCAAAAAAAAAAAAAAAAAAAAAAAAAAAAAAAAAAAAAAACAAGTACAGAGCCTAGGACATAAGGAACACACAAAACATTGTAGCCTTTTTTTTCTCCTCTTTAAGGATCAACCTTGAAACACCCTCAGATACAAGCAAAAAATTCAACCAGTGTAAATTGCAAAGATTCCTTTTTACATAGAGCAAAGAGAATCTTATATATTAAAAAAAAGTTCAGTTTAATTTAGACTGTCTCACACATAGTAGGTACTCCAGAACATTATTTGTGGAATTTAATTCTGACCCAAAGTTTGAATCTATATGACTGTCCTGGGAATTTGTTCTCCTTCAAGCACCTATGTCTGAAGAAAAAAATCCATAGGATTGCCAGATTTACCAGTAAAAGACAAATGCATCATAAATTGATATTTTAATTGCTCATGAGTGGGATTGATGCTGAGCCTTGAGTATACTTAACAGGTTTTGTTGTTCACGAAAGCCTTTATTTCCATTGACATTGGCAATCAGATTATGAATCTTAGCTCCAGTGCGGTAATTATGTCAAACTCAGCTTGGGAGGGTAAAATGTTCAGTAGAGAGCAGTTGCCCTTGTTAAGAAGGAAAAAGCACAAGAAGGATAAATGATTACTTATCAAAATTATTCTACTTGGGGAATAATAAAGTTCTTACAGAGGTGTAGAAATAAAACTACTGCTGGAAACCTAATCCCCACCTTATATGGCAAAAGTAAATGGAAGGATAAGAGAAGTGAACCACAGAAAATTTATTTGTTGGCTAGCATATTTTATTCTCTCATTGCCTTGGAAGAAAGTGTAAACATACTAAAAAATCTCCACATGTTTTAATTTATACTAATATTTTCACCAATTAAGTTGTTGGGAAACTCCCTTTTAAAAGCTGATGCATTTAGGACTTGTTTGCCATCTACTTGTGATGTCAATGCTAATTGTTTTAAGAACCTACAGTTTGGATAAATGACCATATGTATGTATTACGGCGACTGCATCCATTTTTTTGGGAAGCAATTTTCTTAATAGCAAAATGGTGCAATGGATAAATGCATAATCTAGAGTCATCTATTAGAAATTCATTTATTACAAATACCTCCCCCAATGTGTAAAATTGAGATACAAAATAACTATTCCATGATGTGCTTCAAAAACGTACCAGATGTATTTCTCCATTCTGGTGGGAACCTGTGGATTAGCCTTCCCACATGAGCCATCCCTATGCAGGAAAATCATTTCCTCCTACTTTTCCCAAGAACTCAGTTGCCATTTGCAGGATGTTATGGGAAATTTGCCACAATACGTGGGACACTTTTGTCTCTTGCTGGAATTTTGCAAGCATGCACTGCCATGGTTTGAAGTAGAAGTCAAGAAATTTGTTTCATTCAGTGAGATCTAATGTAATATAACATAATGTTTCATGAGGGGACCAGGAGCTTGCCTCGCTCTTCGAAAGCCATTAGAACTGACAGTATAACCCATTCATTGACGTCAAACTGCAGAATAGGAAGGCATAACCGTTAGCTACAGTCATCCCTGCTGATTTCACAGTGCTGGAGATTGCAACAGCATGACTAGGTGCTGCCAGGGGAGGGGAAGGAGCTGGAGAGCCCATTCAAAATTGAGTTCTCTTCTTAAGAGAAGTTTAAACTCTGCCATGCTGTTTTCTCTGAGCACCGGAGAAGTTTGAACAACAATAAATCATTGTGTTTGTATTTTATTCATGTGTTAGGCCTGGTAGAACCAAAAGCAGAAAAATAATTATTTCTAAACAAGAACCTGAACTGTTTATATAACCAAAGGTTTCTATGTAGTCAAGGAAGAAACCTATTTTTAAATCAATTTTCTCTTGAAAAACAATGACTCAATTTAAGAGAAGAAATGCTTTATAAACTTTAAAATACAAAAATCTCAATTTTATAAAAACCCACATTTGAAAAAAGAATACTTTATAGAAGTTTTAAGAAACATTCATCATTCACTTCAGGTGTTTCTATAATTTTTGTTTGTTTGTTTTGCACTATAAAAAATACATCAAAGTGTAAGAAAGTCTCTTGTGTGGATCTGACAGAAAAAGCCCAAGAAAGGTACTGCAGTTGATTTGACCAATTCTAAGTCATTACCCTGGGCTTATGCCTTGACTACTGTGCTAATACTGTTAGTCACCAAGTCATACAGGTTATGTCCCCTATTATAAGAATGACCAGATAGACTCATAAATGGAATAGTTAATTACAATGAAATATAGTTGATCTAATCACAAATTGGGAATGGCTATTCTTATGGAAGAAAAAAATTCAGTCTGCACATGATGAGTTCAGAGGCAATCCTAGAGACATGTCTATTATCAGACATGATCCAAATAAAAAAATAAAAGTTCTGCCAAATTATTATCTCACCGTGGCCTTCACTATGGGAATATCCTTAAAAAGAGGGGGAAAAGCTCATCAAAATCTAAATCTGAGATTTTTTTTTTTTTAATCTTCATAGTAAAGAAACAAAACCATATACACCTTGAAGCAGCTCCACACATCTTTAATGGCCATACGAAATAGTTATTTCTTTTTTCTCATCTCCCCCTCAGCCATCAACCCAGCCCAGTCTATTCTTTGCAGCCCTCTTCCCCACATACACACATAAATACACAGGTAGAAGCAGCTTCCGCTGAGGTTACCCATGATAAAAATGACACTAAATCCAGCAGACATATTTTTAGTCCTTGTCCTACTTGACGTCTAAAAAGGCATAGACCACTAGTTACACTGACTTCCCTTGTCTCCATAACATGTCACTTTCTTGGTCTCCCTTCTACTCTGGCCAATCTTCTTTGCAGGCCCATCCTCTACTCCCTGGGCATTGGTGTTAGTGTGAATTTGTCTTCTCTTTTCACTACATATTCTCTTCCTAGGCAATCCTTTTTAAGCTCATGCAACTTTTACAGACATAAATCACAAACTCTACTCTGTATTGCAAACTTCCCATTTCAGGTCACCAACTGCCTTGACATGTTCACTTGGCTGTCTCACAGAATTGCATATTTAAGATATTGAGAACTGATCTCATAATAGTTCTCTATCCTAAATTTGGTTTTCTCCCAATGTTTCCTGATGGCACCACATCAATCCAATCGTGCAAGCCAGAAACCTAGGAGCTATCTTTAACAGTTCTCTTCACAAATTCCTCTGTATAGAACCAATACATCAGAAGCCCCTTTAAGATATTTCTCTGGTTTTTTTAAATGAATTCATCCACTCTGGTTCATTTTAACGCCACTACCATCATTCACGCTGCCATTATATCTTGTCTGGACCAGACAAGACTGGACTGATATAAAACAGTCTCATCATTGAGCTTTCCACTTCTATGCTTGCCCCATCCAAACTAAAGCTACACTAAAGCCACAGTAAAGTAAGTAAATAAATAAACAAGAAAGAAAATACATAAATAAATAAATTTACTTCTGTCACCCAGTGCATAAAACACTTCAGTAGTTTCCCACAGCTCTTAGTTGAACAACAAGGCTCCTCATGCTTCTCCTCCTCTCCACACCTCATTTGCATACCTCCTGCAGGCTCCCTCCCCTACTGTCTGCTCCTCTAACTTGCTGCCTTCCCTCCCGACTCACCTGATGTTCTCTCTACTGAATACTTTTTCCCTCCTGCCCCAGTCAATCCTTCCTCAACTCCAACGTCACTTCTTCACACAAGGCTTCTGGGAATTCCCTGACGAGGCCAAATTGCCCATAATGTGATCTCATAACATCCCTGTGCCTCTAATTTTTGGAACTTATCACGGCTGTAAGATGAAAGTCATGTGTGCAATCATCAGATGTACATAGGCAGCAAGTTCTATGAAAGCACAGATGGGGCTATTTCACTCACCACGGTATTCCCTGCTTCAGCACATTGCAGGTGCCAGATCAATACTAGCAGAATGAATGAATGAATGGCATTCTGGAAATTTTTGCTAAATGAAGGTAAATCTCATTAAAAATATGGATCAAAGAACACTACTTAAGTGACCACAGAACCTGAGCCTCATAAACAGTGAGGCTGATGGTGTTGGTAACAATTAAAATGAAGATGGGGACAATAATGACGCTGATGACAATGATGACGTCAGCTCATACTCAGTGAGCTTTATCTGACATATCAACAAAGTGTTAGTGTAATCCTCATGGTAGCCCTAAAAGCAAATATTCCTGTCCCCTTCTTGGGAGGACATGGAGATTCAGAGAGAGGAAGGTGATTTGTGCAATGACTATCATTAGAATATGGCAACCTTCTCAAGTTTGTTTTTATTATTTTTATCTGTAAGGTGGAAGAGTATTCCTAACTTTTTTCCAATCCAATAATGCCGAACTTTATACATTAAATGCTCTTGGGGGAAATTGCTGATCTTTAACAACGAGTTTATTAACAAACATTTCCAATAATTTGATTGCATTGTGGCTCATCATCAGTAAGTGGAATTTCGTTCTTTGGTACTGCAAAAGTATTAATTTAGAATGTAATGTCCAGAAAGCTAAAGTAGTCAGTTGCCTTGAATTTTTTTTTCTTACTACAGTGATCTCTCAAAATACCTAACTTCTTGCTCAGATTAAACAACGACAACAAAAAAGAGGTTTAACTTTTTACAATATTAAAATAGAAATTCTATTCCTGGTATAGAAAGTAGGACTACACACACTTTAATAATACATCTTCTACAAAAAAAAAAATGAATTTATCATGACTGTTTTACATGTCTCTAATAAATGTTTTCATATGCATTATTCCAAAATAACCTATAAAATGTACTTGCAAAACATACTATAACAATATAGAAAGTATTAGCAAAATAAAACACCATAAATAATAATTATTCCTTCCTTGTACACTCACCTTTATAGACCTTTTGTCAGTTTTCATGGCATAGCTACCATACAGTAAAGCTGCATAAGTACTATTAAACTGAAGCCATGACTTTCTGATATAAAATAAATTCTAATGGTTGCTTAACTCTTTAAGGGCCCAAAAAGGTTTATTCAACCCTAACCAACAGTCCATGATAAATATTGACTAATTTCTTCAAGATATTAGGTTCCACTTCCTCTGATCCTCCCAGTATTTGTTGTGTATAAATTATCTTACATGAACCTTTTCTCACCTAAATTTTTAGAATATACAATTTGCAATATCAACTATTTGGATGAACCTGTGAAATGACAGCTGATCCTGTTTTAAGAAATGTGTCACTCCGTCTCACAAGAAGTCATGCAATACTGAGACCTAATGATGGTTTTACAACTGTTTTCCAGCATATTTTTACATTGCATGCATTTTCACTTCCAGCCATGAATCCAATACTTAACAAGACAGAAAATTAATAATTCAGCTGAACATGCTTAACCAGGTAATGCAATCACATGCTAACTCCTCAGATGAATGAGCTGTATTTTATTTTCTAGACAAGAGATTTTAAGTCATCTCATACTATAACTAGGGCAACTGGAATTGTAATGCACCAAAAAGTGCAATAAGCATATACTTCAAAAGTGCTTTTCTTCTGTGTTTGCACTAAACATGGGAGAAGGAAGAGCTTGGGGGTGGGGGGGGTGATGGCAAGCTGACACTCCATGCACAACTTGTTCCATTGTATCTTGTTATTACAGCACATATGGCTTGTACCATACTGATCTGAGATCCCTGCAACACGTAGCAATAAGCAGAAAAAGTGAGGAATTAAGTGTTAGCCTTCACTTTGAGTTTCCCAGCTTTGGAGATTTTCTCTAAGAGTATTATTTAAAAGTTGTTAATTTCCTTTTATAACAGTTTTTTTTTAATGGAAGAAATTCCTTCTAGAAGTGTAAAGGAGATGCATGATAGACTGTAGAGGTTCTAAAGATGTGTAAATACTTATTTGTGGAGTTTTGAAACACAGATTATGCAACTGCTCATCAAGGACTTTAGAACACATTATTGATCCAATTGATTATACTTAAAATATACTTATATATTTCATTCTGGACTATTAGAATCTGCCTTTAAAATAAAAATCGGATATTTTAAATAATGCTATTTACCTAGTAGGTTATAATGACTCCCAAGGCGATCATAATTTGTGTATAAATATTTAGAACATGTTTTGAAAATTTGTATTCCAAGGCACAACAAAAATCTTTATGCAGTCCTCTTCCTTAGAGCAGACAGAAATCAAGCTGTAATTTAAAAATCAGATATAACTTTACTGATTCATCATTATATTTAGCACCTTTAGGTATTCTTTAATTTCCCATACATTATATCAGGTCACTTGGCAGCTCTTTCATCCATGGCAAAATGGTTTGAGACTCTTTCTTTCCCAGAAAAGTACTCAGCAGATTCCCCTACAGGCCACTAGTCAGCTTTCAGTTGTCTTCTGAGATAATTTTGGGCTTAAAGAACAAGTTTTGACCAAGTGTGACAAATTCCACAATCTTGAAATGCAAAAACCACACACATATAACTTCAGGCCTTTTATTGCAGTAGAATGAATGTCAAAAGAAAAAAATATATATTTTCAGTAATTTATTTAGAAGATGAAAAAGATAAGATTATTTTATTCACCTAGAATAATTTAAGTGGATAGCTAAGCCTTATCTCACATGGACATGAATCATTTACTTTTTCTCTTTTAATATATTTAAGTAAAGTAAATTTATAATTTTAAAATAAGTGTATTTCATAGTAAAATCCTCTCCCTTTTGCATGTCACACAATAAGCACATAATAAATATGGCATAACTATTTAAATAGAAGACTATTTTACAGTTTTAAGTCTAGAGTACCAACCTAAATTATTTATTTATCTTCACTCACATGTTTCTCATGTATTCTATATAATATATTTGCCTAATTATGCATAGGAATTTTCAGGAACTTAAACATAGAGGAATAAGGATTCAATGGTAAGGAGCATATTAGGAGGAATATTTAGTCCAGTTGTAAATGACCTTGTAACTGTTCAGTGGGAGAGTAAATAGCCAGGATTAGATTACTTAAAGCCGTTCCTAATCTGAAAATGTTTCTAGTTTTATATCTCATATATCTCCAGGTGGAAGTAACATAAAGGGACAGAGAGGTACGAAGAAGAAATTCAAAGCTAATTCAGAAGTGCTAGTTTTGACTATAACCCAAATTTTGGTTCTAAGAGAGATTACCCTGAATGAAAATTAATTTCCTATTTAACAGGGGAAAATACATTTAAAAGTATACCGGGGGCCCTGCTTTTGAAGGGGGACAATATTATCAATCTTAAAAATAATAATTGACTCAATAAATATATTGGAAGCAAGTACATATGGGTGAAATTTCCTTGACATCATTTAAAATAATTAAGGGAGGGGAAATACTTGAAATAGAAAGCATTTAGGATTTTATTGAAAACAAGCCATTTGTAAAATAACTAAAGATGCTTAATGAGCTTCAAATGTGGGTATGTTGGCACATCTTCCTTTTGGATTAATAAACTTTTTATTATTAGAGCCTTTTGTGTATACATTCCTCAAAACTAGTAACAGTGTTACCCTCCTTCAAGAAAGATGCCTGGGAACAACCATGGACCACATGCATAGTGTCCTTAAGCACTGGGAAATCCTGGGAGTACAAGAGATGTAGGAGAAGAATCATAGTAAAAGTACATAATATAAAGACTCGACTTTTCTCATGAGTTGACTTGCTCTTAGAAATAATTAGTATAAGAGAAATGACTTGAACTTTGGATTTAGAATCAAAGTTAAATTCTTTCTCTAGCCTTCTGAATGATTTTAAATGTACCTGCCCTGATAGAATAACTCATATGATTAGGAAATAGTTTAAGGACTTTAAAAACAATGATACAGGAACAAAAGGCCACGGACTCTTGCCTACTTCTGTGCCAATCATATTCTACAAAATGCTAGTAACTGTAGGCACTCTTTCCATGAGTGTAGGGTCCAAAGAGTTTACCAAACAAAAACTGATTAAAAAATAATCAAAGAATATATAATAGCTTCCCAGTTCCAAGGACTGATACTGCAATCCTTCATTTAGAACGCACTAGGATATCAAATTTTCCATGCACAAAAAACACTTTGCAGGTCCCAAGAGATGCATCTGCGATAGTAATTGTTTGGGGCAACCCTTAGAAATAATTTGGCCTTTTACCTAATTTAATGCCATTAAAATCTTTGAAAAAACTAACTCTCTGTTCCCAAAACAAATGCTAAATGCATCCAGAGGTCATAAAGAAAAGGGTCAGTATCAGTGGGAGAAGGCAAATGTACTGGAAGTGGAGATATTTTAAGTAGGCCTTGAGAGATGGATAGGATTTAGAGAGGCAGAAAGAGGAAAAATAAAGTAAGACACAGGCAAAGCATGAAGAACAAGAATTAAAGCACAAGACTGAGCTTGTTGGGGAGTGAGAGATTAACTGGACCACAGTGAAGGGTGCTGTGGGGGAATCTGTGACATAAAAGGATGAATAAAATGTAAGCAGACTATATAAGGTCTTTAAACCTGAGAAGAAAAGGTAGGAAATAAGGCAGCAGGGGAGAGAGGATAGATTTTGAGATCAGAAATGTCACGATGGAATGAATGTTTTAGAATTATTAGTGTAGCAGTACAAGTAGGTAGAATAGATTAAAATAAAGAAACACTTCAAGAAGGCAAATGAACTTGGATGTCATTGCAGAATTGCAAACATAAAGTGATTGGAAATTGGGATGGTGTGCCAGCAGTCACCAAAGCCAATGGAGCAAAACATGTCACCAAAAAGTCAAAGGCCAACATAGCCAACTAATAGGAAGGGACCAAAGCATGGTGTCATTGGAAAAGCATGGACTGAGGACTCAGTTATTATTTATTAACTCTGTGACCATAATCAAGTCATATAATCCTTTCAGAGTCTTCATTTTCTCATCTGTAAAATAGGCATCAAAACCTACCATGCAGAGTTGTGAAAAATAAATGAGATAATGCCTAGTTTAATATTAACAGTCTGTAGATTCAAAATGTGGGATTTTTGTAATTTCTCATCTTGGCCAAAAATGTTTTTAATGATCCTCTTTTAGTAACCCTAACAGATATACTCCAGTGGAAAGAACTGAATCATGGGGTCCCATTTAATGAATATTTTCAATCATCACTTGATTGGCTGGTCTAAAACTCCTGAGCTCAAGTGATCCTCCTGCCTCAGGCTCTCAGAGTTCTAGGATTACAGGCATGAGCCACCATGCCCAGCCAAAAATTTCTTTATTTCACCTCCACTTTTAGAAAATACAGTCTCTAGGTATAGAATTGGGGGTTGAAAGAGTGTTTTTTTTTTTTCTTCCAGTAGTTTAAAGATGTCAATCTACTGGCTTGCATAGGTTCTGAAAAATATTCTGGTGCAATCCTTATCTTTGTTCCTCTGTATGTAATATTTCTTTTTCCCTCAGCTTCTTTTAAGATTTTCTCTTTGTCTTTAGTTTTCATCACTTACCCTATGATGTGTCTAGGTGTAGTTTAGTTTTGTTTTTTTCATATTTATCGTGCTTGACATTCTTTGAGCTTTTGCATTTTTGTTTTGATCTCTTAGTTTTTTTGAGAATTGTTAGCCATTATCTTTTCCAATATATCTCCTTCCCCATTCTCTCTCTGTTCTCCCTCTAAGATTACAATTACACATACATTAGACCACTTGATATTGTGCAGACTTTAGGTACTCCATTATATTTATTATTCATTCCCTTTTCTCTTTAGGCTTCACTTCAGATAATTTCTATTGTCTTATCTTCAACTTCAGTATGTCTTCCATCAGCTGTGTCCAGTCTAAAGGTGATTCCATCAAAGGAATTCTTCATCTCTGATACCATGTTTCTGGTTTGTTTGTTGTTGTTATTTGCTTCTTTTTAGCATTCTCATCTGATTTTTTCTTATAGTTTCAGTGTCTCTGCTAAATTTCCCAACTATTTATGCATATTGTCTGTATTTCCTACTTGGCTTCTAACATATTAATTTATTATTTTAAGATCCTTTTCTGATAGTTCAAACATCTGTGTTATTTATATCTAATTCTGGTTCTATTGATTGTTTTATCTCTTGACAGGGAGTTGCTTTTTCTTGCTTTTTTGTGTGTCCTGTAATTTTTTTTATTGAATGTCAGACATTGTATATAGAAGAACAGTAGAGACTGGAATAAATAGTATTTATGCCTGGAAATGGGCATACCTCTTCCACTACAAAGACATTAGTATGGGACTTCAAGCTAATCTAGTCAAAAATTGTGCTGAGTTTGAGGTTTATCATTGCTAGTTAACCTTGACTTCATCATACCTCAGGCTTCACATTCTTCTAGTAGCAGACAGCTGTCATTTTGGGTTCAGAGTGTGAGCTGAGTTGTTAAAGGGTTTTTCTTAGTGTTTTTGTTCTCTCAGCAGCTTTCAGCCTACCATGAAGGTCTACGCCACATATGGGTGTCTCTTCATGCCCTTGTTTTCTCCTCCATTGCTTATAATTCAGCATAAGGCTCTGGTTGGGGACAGGGAGGTTCTCTCTTGTTCCGATTCAGCTTCAGTCTTATGCCTGCAACTTTTCACCATTCCTTTCCCTCCTACTTATGGCAGCAACACTTTGCCTTGGATCTGTAGTTGATGGGGAGTTTTTCACCTCTCCCCGAGAAGTAGCAGATCTCTGTTTGCTATACATACAGGATTCTGATCCCAAGATGGGTTCCTGCTGCTCCCCTGGGGGTGGGGTTTTATTTGTTTGTTTCCTCCAACAACAATGGATTTTTGTTTGTTTCCGAAGAGATCATTTCTTATCCTTCCCTTCTGCCCCCACACCCTCACCTCCACACACCACCCCCCTACCCCCACCAGAAGCCCACAAGTTTTGCTTCTACTTTTCCATGGAAGAAATGCTTGAACCTGAAAGAGAAGGTTTGCTGTCCTTTTGTTAGCAGAGTTTTCCTTTATAGGAGAGAAGGATCTAGGAAAGGAGATTTGTGCCCCATCCCCAAGCAGCAGATCACCTCCTTCACTCCTAAAACTTTGTCGGGGACTCTCTCCAGGCCTCTTCCTTTCCCCCAATTTTCCTCATGAGCACCTAGCGGAGAACTGTCCAGAAATGTTTCTGTTTTTTTTTTTTTTTTTTGAGACAGCGCCTCACTCTGTTGCCCGGGCTAGAGTGAGTGCCATGGCATCTGCCTCGCTCACAGCAACCTCAAACTCCTGGGCTCAAGTGATCCTCCTGCCTCAGCCTCCCGAATAGCTGGGACTACAGGCATGCGCCACCATGCCCAGCTTATTTTTTCTGTATATATTTTTTTAGTTGTCCATGTAATTTCTTTCTATTTTTAGTAGAGACGGGGTCTCGCTCTTGTTCAGGCTGGTCTCGAACTCCTGACCTCGAGCGATCCACCCGCCTCAGCCTCCCAGAGTGCTAGGATTACAGGCGTGAGCCACCGCGCCCGGCCCAGAAATGTTTCTGAATGAGTATAAACTCCTTTTGTGTCTGGGGATCCATCTAGTCCCAAATAAGATTTTTCCAACATGATGGTTTTTCTAATGGGTCGGTTTGGCTAGGATAGAGTCTCTAGTTATTTAATCAAACACTAACGTATGTGCTGATGTAAAGGGAGTTTGCAGATATAAGTAAAATCTATCATCAATTAACTTAGATAAGGAAAATTATCCCAGATAATCTGGGTGGCTGATTCAATCCATTGGAAAGCCTTCAAAGCAAGGCCTGGCTTCCCTGGAAAAAACGAAATTTTGCCTGTGGACAGCAGCAGAGGCTTGTGTCTGTGAGTTGCAGCCTGACCATGATCTCCCTTCTACAAGGCCCATCCTTCAGATTTCAGGCTTGCTCAACCAGCTTCCCCAATCACACAATTCTGATAGATAGATAGAATGAAGTCTATTTCATTACATCTTATTTTCATAAATTTGACCATTTTATTTTCACTATTTTTACCCTTTCATCATCTATGGTATTAATTTTTATATAAATTTGGATAAAATGTTTTTATGTTATAGACATTAACCCACCTGTGATAGCTACAGAAATTTTCTTTATTTCTTTAATCTGTATTTTAATTTTGGTATTTATTTTATATACAGAAGTGGCTTCTCTCTTCATTTTTATGAAGTTAGATCTATTAATCATTTCTCTTAGAATTTTTTTTTAATTACAAGTCCTTCTACACCTCCAGAGCAAACATATATAATTATTATCATCCTTCAAGTTTTTATGTTTCAGGTTTTTTTAATTATCCCTTTTTTTTTTTTCTTCCTGGGATTTATTTTGTATGTAATAAAAAAGAATTAACTAACCTGATCCTTCTCTAAATATGCAAAGCAATTGAAAAGGACAGTGAGTTTTAACCTGAGAAACCTCTGTAACAATCTCTTAAGGCCAAGGGTTATGCATTCTGTGTGTTATTTTTTAATGGTAACTAATGTTCTTGTTATTTCAGAAACAATAGCAACTGTCCCTGTAGGCAATACTAAAATATGGAATAATGACATTCTTTATTTTAAAAGGTGTATCAATACACATCAGATGTTTCTTTGAATTGGTTTGCTGAGCCAACATTACTGAAAGATTTAGAGTTTAAGCACAAACAGTATGTTAGTCTTTCCAAATAACCTTTCCAGTTCCCAAGGACTCTCAAACTGATGTAGCTAAAAGCAAGAACTTTATTTTGGTATAACCACTCTTTGGGACTAGGCAATTTCCAGGTATTCTTATGTGTTCACCAAAGACTTGCTCATTTTACCTGTGACCTAAATAAGGCTTAATTCAATTATTTAATAGCATAACACTGGTCCACTGACATGTTCTTAATTTAGCACAGCCACAAATAATTCAACAAACTCACTTAGCTTTTTTTCTGCCTGTCAAAATTCAGCACAAAAGAGCAAAGTAATAGTGGAGACTAAAAATATATAAGCCTAAGAAATTTTTTCAAACTTTAAAAACTAATAATAAATTTGAGGGCAAAGGTTGACTACTATACCAAATGTGGGATTTTTCATAGTTCGGGGCCCTAAGTCCCTACGGTTACCAAAATCCCAAATATAACATATTTTCTATTATTAGCATTTTCTATTTCTAATCCTGTTAAATTTCTGCTCTAATAAAAATATGGAGATCTATAAAGCTAGTTTATAAGATCAGATGGTTTTCATGTGCCAGAATATTTCAAACTCCAACTCCAGGTTTTAGTTAAAAAAAAAAATCAAATCCATAATCAACTTATCCTAATTTTTATCAAAATGAAAACATTTACTGAGGAAGGGAAGTGACTGAGAAATATGCTGGAATTTCACCTTTGTCACTTTCATTTAAATCAAGTAAAAGAGTGTCCATGTGGCTTTCAAAAGTAGAAATAAAACATGTTAAGAATTTTAGCTGACTTCTTAATGACTGAATTTCTTCTTATATAATATTAACTTTTGAACCATAAATCTACCTTACATGTTAGAATCTTGACATCAGGGCACTCAGCAAAAGTTTAAATGTTCCCACTCAGAGAATATTCTTTGGTAAAAGATCTGAGGAATGTTAAGTAACCATCGAGTGACCAAGTAAATAAATCATCTGAGGATTCTATCTTGTTCATTTCATAATCATGTACCTTTGCATTTGGTACAACATTCAGCCAAAGAGCTGAAGAAATGAATGCATATATTTCATATAAGAGAGAATATAATATGGATTTTTAAGTTTAAACAATCTTTCATAAAAGTACTTTATTTGAAATATTTAAAAAAAAAACAAATTTATGTATTACAAGTGATAATCTATGCAATAGTTCAAAAAGCCCCTTGTGGCTTAAAGCAAAAACAGTATAATTTATGAGGATAGACTATACACTCTATATATTGTCACCAGAATGCATCGGGTATTGTTACAATACTTACCTTTTTGTGCTTGGACTAAAAGACGACACCACTTTTCCTTGCCCCATTTGAGCATTTGACTTTAAAATCATGATCCTATTCAGGTCATCAGTGGGGACTATGGCATTGAAAGTACAATGGTGTTAAGGTGCATTTTAAGTGGTTTATTTAAATGCTTTTTTTAGTAGGCTAATAATATCTTTTGAGTCTAAAAAAAAAAAAACAAAAAAACGAAAGAGTCATTTTAACAGTGAGTTAAAAAATACCTACAACTTTCCAGAATTCCGATCACCTCTATAACATCTGAGCATAACAATAATTTTAAATCCCTTTTGACTGCCAAAGTCCAGGTTTCTCTATCACACTTAGGATAAATTTGAGGGACTCTAATAACTTTAAATCATTGTGTACTGCACATGCTCAGAACTGATCACTTCCAAATTGGAGAGCATATAAAAATTTGAAGAGCTTCAATTATTTTAAATCACCATGTGCAGCGTAGAGAGAGATTTAAAATAGTTGTAGTGCCTCACATTTTTTTAAGCACTTCAGTTTGGAAGTGAGTCAAGCAGCATTCCAGCATGGAAGCTCAAGACACATTGGACTAGTCTGATGCATCAGAACTAGAAATACATACCTAAAACCCGAGGAAGTAGTTTTGTTTTTTTTTTTTAATTACACATCTTAAAAGGTGGGGTCTTTGAAAAACCAAATAAACACCCCATTCCAATGAGAACACAGTAAAGTGAGAAACGTGATTATGAGGCCAGGCCAGGGAAGAAAGATCCAAATGATGTTTACAAAGCAAAGAATGGCTTTCCTTAAACTAAAGGCAGTGTGGCAGATAAAAGAGACACAAAGCTAAAGAAATGCAAGAAGTTTCTGAAAGCACAGCAGGCAAATTCATACACTCCTACAGCTGAATTTTAATAGTAGTGGCATTTTCCCTCCCCATGGTTTTCTTTGCCTCAATTTGCCCCGCAAAGCTGACTTTCTGGTTCCCTCTTGGACGAATGATTGTACGGCCTTATGTGTTACCAACACTCTTGCGCCACTTTTTCTATATTCCCTTTGTTTGATTGTGGGAGAGGGTGAGCACTTTGACATTTTACACAGCACAGAGTTCACTTTCGACATCCAAATCCTTAAAGAACCCAAAAATCGTATCAGCACAATCAGGCTATTTAAAGGTGGCCTTTCTTCAACATTTTCCATCTTTTCATCTGTGTAGAAGTTATGGTTTCTTTGGTTGCCTTTGGGTTTTCACGTATTTTAGGCCTGGCACTGCCCAGAAAGCAGGATGCTCTTCATAATTCTGCGTCAGTGAAAACATAATGTCCTAGAGTTAGTAGGGGGAAAAAAAGGGCAAAGGGAAAAAAATGAAAGAAAAAGAGCCCGAAGGCACTGGAATAATTAAGCAAATGCAGTGACAGCTGTGGCAGGTCCTGGGCAGAACTGGCTCCACTGAGCTGAATTAATGACATCAACACCCCAGTATCTCCATTAACACTTGATCATTAATTATTACTCTCTGACAGTAAGAGCCTAAACCTTCTCAGGAGTGGCCTGTTATAATTCTACCTTACCTGCCCTGAACGCCCACACCTCACCACAGTTAGGGGGGCTGGTTTTCCCTTTTTGTTCTCTTTAATTCAACTGTTTTTTAATTTACTTGGATACACAGTGATAGCCATCAGATTCTGCAGTCTTCTTTGGATTACTGGGTTTCATGTTCTTTCATCTAAGATGGGGAGGGAAGCCCCTGGGATCTGCTGCACTGACTTCTTTCTGTCGGGTTTAGAAGGTTCAGGAGACACAAACTACCTGAAGAAATATGCAAGGCAGCAAAGAAGAACGTCCTCCTTTGTCCCCTTCTCTAGCCCTATAAGGACAAGAACTCCTCAGATTTCCTCAGAATCCCATTCTTGGGACTTTGATCAGTGGGCATAACTATCTTTCAGTTCTATAACTTGTTCCCTTAAATGCTAACCAAAAACATAAAGAAGATCAATTTTGTACATGTAGCATCAAATACTGACTCATCAGATTCCAATCATCCTCCAGTCAAGTCATACCCTTTCTGTTTTACAATGCAAATTACTCGTATTTGATCTTCAAAAATTAAAGATTCCTTCTGTATTTATTTCTAAATGTTGTTGGTGAACCTTTAAAACGTATCAGAGCCTTGACCATTTAACACGCACACACACACACACACACACACACACGCCCCATAGATAATCTATAAAATTGCAGGAGACAAATTAGGAAGTAAAACAGAAAATCAAACTGTTAATGTCTGACAGTGCCTCAATTTCCTCTCCAACAAAGATTTGTCCTTGCCACATGACAGCGTGTCCCGCTCACTGGTAAGGAGAAAAGAATGGGGCAGGCCAACGCAAGCTCCTATGATAAGCACTCTCCTCGTGGCAGCACACCTGACAGTATCAGACTGATAATTAACTTTTACCAAAGAAGACTTCATACAAGTCCAATACATTAATTTGCTGATTGTTCTTTTCCGGCTAGAGACATAATCCAGAGTTCACTTCCTAGTCATAAACACAGATACAACATAACTTAATAGAGTGCCTGTTCCAACTAATAGCCCTGAATGCACTGAGAAAATCCCAGAGCTTCCAGGACTGTGTAGTATATTTCCCAGCATACAGAGGGAATCTACATATCCCTCCTCTTTAACAAGGAAACAATGCTGGAATCAGACTTGACCAAGTGTCCATCAATTCTATTTCCTGTAGGGCACTGATACTGGCCCCAATATGGTAGGCAGTGTGTAAATTTTTCTAAGATGATTGTGAGAAATAAGTAAATCCAGATTAATATATATTCCACTCACTAACTATATACCACTTAATTATATCATGAAGGCCCATTGTTTTATTCCCCCCACTTCTTGCTCTCCTAACCCTCAAAAGAGCCTTCCTCCCTCTTAGGGAAGACCTCTCTTCTCCTACCTACATTTACAACATCTCAAAGATTAGTCCTCCATGAGGGTTCTCCTCGTTCCTTTGGTCAACCCACAGATCACCAGGCCTCTTTGTTAGAAACCATTACTCAGGAATCATCATTACTCAGAAATCACAGCATGTGTAATGAATCCTTTGATTAATACAAGTTCTTGGTTATCTAGTACACTAAGATTATAAAACGAAAAAAAAGTGACTTAACGCTGTGGATTTTGGTTCTTTCACCTGTAAAAGCACTAGACAGAAATAAATAGCATGGTTCCTTGCAGGTCCAAAGTTGAGATATTTGTTGAGAGATGTGTGTTTGCATAGCTAACACCAGAGTGATGAAGAAAGAATCTGGAAGGAATGAAAAAGTAACCAGGACCAAAGTTCATTTAGCAAAAATGAAGACAAAACAAAATACTGAAAATCCTTGATGTATAAGGCAATTTTGAGATAAAAGAAAAAATATCAGTGTTTACTGTTTATATGCCACTGTCTTTTTTGCCTCAGGGGAATTATCATATGGCATCAATCTTGCCCATTAATTGGCCAAGTAGCTCTGTTCCTTAGATTTTCTCACTCTACATACTTCGCAGTAATTCCCAGGATTTAACCCAATTTCACTTCATTTCAGTAATATACTGACTTGACTGAATTGACTACTCCTACAGTCACCCCAAGCAATGGCCCAAACACTCCCCCCCATAGATTTTTCTTCCTGTATAGACTCCAATGTGCTTGATATTTTTTATAACTGTCTTATAACTTCACTCAAGTCTTCCCTTTTAATATCACTCTAACTAGATTCAAATCCAGAAAATATACTTTTTAAGATTCCTTTTTCCTTTTAGCTTTTTTTCATAACAGCAACAATGTTGACTTGGATTCCTAAAACATGTTTTAGCAAATTTTCTCTAGCTGTTTAGATAATAGATATTGCCTGTTCCCACTACATACTAATTTTCCCTACCTGATATCATATGTTTAACTTTTTCCACAGTGTTCCTGACTCGTAGGTCACACTGAGTCACCCAAGTTCACCTCAGGATCTTCAGCTATAAACACTGGTTTCCAACAATTCCACCACCATACATGATCAGTTCATATTTGAAAACACTTAGTAAAAAGGAAATTAATGATCATAAATCATTAATGTGCCTTTTTCACGATACTTATAGCAAAAGGAACCACGTTTTCCATGAGTGATCCTTAAAAGAAAAAGTCACTATTAAACACTCACCTATTATAGTTTCTTATTAAATATTTTCCTGAATTTTCTTCATCTTATGCCACACTCACAATGACTCCAAAGAATTAATATCTTGCATTTTGATTACCTCTTTTTTTACATTTAGCAAGAGATTACAGAGCAGATATTGTTTGACATTGAAACTCTGTTAACCATGTCCTCCACTGGAGCATAGTTGTACACATTGTTTCAGAGCTAACATAATGGGGAATATTTTCAAAGAGGGCTGTGTTTCAAGCCAGATGGTTTATCTGCTGAAACAATTCTCCCAGTAGAGAAATAGTGGCTGCACAGTTGCAGTAGTGTTCATAAGCCTAGTGCAGTAGATTCATTTGGCACCCACATTTTGGAGTCTAACAAAAGTGTGGTTTGTGTGAATCTCAGACTCAGACGTTCGTAAGTGAAAGGAGTTTTCTGCAACTGCACATTGTGCTTTATTGTAAAAGCAGTAGTGTGTTTATATCAGAAACACAATATGTAAAAATGATATAATTTTTAGCTATATATTAATAGCTTCTATGATGCAAAGACACCGTGCTGAGATAATTGCTTAACAGATTATCATGGTCTGGCTCAAAAAGAGCCAAGTTGCCATTACTTGTTTTAGAAACAAATGTATTACCAAAAATTCAGGTCTGCTAAATCTACTAAAATTTGAAAGAACAGAAAAAGACTAGATATCTATTGCATCTTGGGCTTTTGGCAAAGATCAATTATTACCTATGAACATCTAAGAGTTACACTGAGTGTTCTACTGATGCTGTGATATATGGCTCTGCCCACCTTCTCAGAAAGCTCTTGATTTAAAATCATTATTAAAATATCTTGATTTTCAAGGGCCCCTTAAAGGAGGGCTTGGTGACTCAAAGTGTTGGCTTCTGTATTTGACCATGATCTCTAGCAGTATTGCCATGCATGCTAGGAATCTCACCCTCCTTTGTCATAGGATCAGTCACTTCCCTGTATACTAATACTGCCCACATTTTAAAAATAAAACAGAAGAATTAGAGGATTCCAACAGGGAGTTACCATGCTCTGAAACGTCTCAAGCATGAAGAGCGATGGGAAAATCCCTGAGATTCCAAAGATTAAAAAAAAAAAAATAGCACATGGGAGATTCTAAATAAAGTCTTGGGTATGTTGGGGAAGTTGGCATCATTCTTGCAGTTCTTTCCCTCAGAGACTATTTTTGCTTGAGTTAGCAAGCAAGTGAGTACGTACAAGAATGTATGTGCATGGATGTGCCCTTTTGTGTTTAAACAACTCAACGAACATTAATGACATTTCACTTTCTTGGAGAATAAGATACCTTTTTTACAATATATTGTTTTCCCCTGAATCATTACTATTCCCAATATATCTCATATCTCATTAATTTAATTTTTAAAACCTATGTTGTCCACTTCAACACTTCAGGATGAAAGAAGAAAGGGATTTTTTTAACAAAACAATCCAAATAAGATTAGAACTATGAATCCACAAAGTGAGTTAACACTTTCTTCCCACATACACACACACACACACACACACACACTAATTTATGCCTCATAATAACTCTAACACGAGAAAAAAATAAAGATAAAGACTAGAAACTTAACATCCTAAAATTAATAGGTTGACTGGAAAGCTCCAGGACCCTGGAAATACTCACATATTAACTTTTAGACCTATCTAGTTTGAAAAATCCAGATCAGAAAATTTCAATCCAAATTAATGTGTATATTGAATCCAAACAAATGTTAGAGACATGTGCCAAGATGAAAATCTTTATAGTACTGTTTTCGAAACATTACCTGTGGGCAAATCAAAATGAAAAATATAAATGCCTACTAATTACCTGCATCATTTTGGAGGCTACCCAAGATATTTTGACACTTTATTTCATCCTTATTCTTATATACAATGCATCTTGATCTCTTTGAATGAAGATTTGCTGATATGACATTTAGTGCAGGCATCGGATGTGCTCAAACTGGTATTAATAGAATTGTGGGGTTTTTTTTTAAGTGACTGCTTTGGGGGATTTCTCAGTTTTCTGTTTTTTAAAAAATTGTGTGCATGGTGCCATTTACTGGCAGGCAACTTGTGGAACATTGTGGTGTAAGGTATACAGATCCCATTGCATTCACAACAGAACTTTTGTAAACATTTGGTAAAGAGTCTAATATACATTTTTAAACAAACAAAGAAAAACCTTATCACATCAGATGTTTGATGCTTCAAGTTACTCAATTATGAGTACTCAATTACTCAATTATGAGTAATGCCACATATCTTTAAATACTCCTATGTCCCAAATACCAAGAAAAATGCCAAGTGCTTCAGCACATTACTGGAATGATTTCCTTGTTTGATATTTTATGTCACTTTAAGTGACTTTACCAAGCACAAATCGGGGTGTGTATTTTTCCTACTTTTTTGGTAGATAGTGGCATCAAAATTATATATGAAATCCAGGAAAGAGGTAAAAAAAAAAAAGTCACTGAAGGACAAGTTGAATTCAATTCAAACATTTGTAGCATCAAGAGCGAATTGGATATTTCCAGGAAGTAAACAAACTTAATTATACATAAGGCTGTGGTTAAGTCAGTACCTCTCTATCTTAACCAGATTCTTTCCAATCACTTGCAGGGTAACAATACAAAGTATAGTTAAGATTTATAAATATCATATGTAAACAGAGACAGAAAGACTGGTAATTTGATTATTCAATGTATTTGTAAAATAACTTTCCTGCCACAATGTCTCTCATATTTTTGAGATTTCTGAAAATTTGTTCAAAAATATTATGAATCTTTGAAGAATATGCCAAGAAGCAAGAAACAGGTGAAAGCAGGGGGAATTCCTCTCAACCCTGTCCATTGGAGTAGCTGTAGGCATCCAAGGTAATGGTGTCTTCTCCCCATCTTACCATTTTTAATGACATTGATTTTCAAAGAAAGAACACCTATCATGGCTACATGAGGACGATGGTTGCATGTTCCCTTACTTCAGTATATTTTTCCCTCTCAAAACTATAACTCAGTTTATCCCAAATTTGAAAGTGAATTTCTATGCAAAATGGCAGGGAAAAAAATGAGTTACCCAATTCTTTAATGGTAGAGTGATTTTTGGAATGTACTAGCTGTGTGCCCTGCATGAGCTCTGTGGGTTGCCCCCCCCCATACTCAATAAAACAGAAAACCACCAAATTTTCTCTCCTATATCATATCTGTGATATCCTTCCTGCATAGTAATTCTAGAACCAAGCTGGTTTCCAACAGGGATGTCTCCAGGCTGTACCAGTCTGCCAGGCTTTCTGGTCAGGATCCTTAAACTCTCATTTAACTCTGCACTCTCCAAGCACACAAAAATATAGCCACAGAGACCTGAGCCATGCTTCTCCATGTGGGCCGAAGTTTCCAGGTGGCCTGTGTATGTTATGATTGTGCCTGGCCTCAAAATAAAAACAAATTGACAAGCCCTTACCTCCCCCAAGCCAGTGCCAATTTTTAAATAAAATGTCTAGTGGTGATTTATTGCCAATGCAAACTGCCAGACTGGCAGTCCCACTTACCTACTAAGCAGACAAATCAGTAAAAGCTATGTCAACCTTGCCAGTTTCCCCATGTATGTTCTAGAAGGCCTTCCAAATTTCATGTTTGTTCGGTTACCAGCTTTCTTATTTGTGCACACTGGAAAACAAAATATCTACATGAGCTAACTGGCTTAAGGAAGTGGTCAGTTCTTCCCTTCGGGACTTCCCGGGATCATCCAAGTTCATTTTCCATAGATCACACTCTTCCATTCAGGTAAGAATTGTTGACCATTTATTACCTGGTGTGAATATCAGGCAGAGATGCAGAACTGAAAGAATTTCTTTCCTGCAGCTAACATCATCTCAGGGGCATGTTTCCTACCACTTCCCCAGGGAGCAAACACCTGCCTCGGTGATTCTCAAGAGACTTCTCTTCCCTATTCCTCTCTAACTTATAAACAGCACCTCTTGGTTAAGGTATAATTTTCACACATTAATTCAGGTCATGCTTGGTTGCTATCCATCCTTATTATTCCCTATCAAGCTGATCTATTCCAGCCAGAATAAAGTATATGAGATTTTTTGTATTGTTCTGGTCAAAAGCACTTCTTCCTATTCAAGAGTAGCAGTTCAAAGAAAACTGCTGCATGTTATATATATATATACATATATAAAGAAAAGAAAAAAATCCAAAGTCATTAATTGCTATTTCTTTAAGATTACAGACAGGCTGGGCTGACGAATGAGTCTTACTTAAGCTGCCCACAGTGACTAGTTATCAAGTCATTGAGAAGAAATCTTTTATGTCTCATCCCAATGCCTCTATGTCACTTACGCACAAACCTCAGAATCGTCTATATTTCATCAACCATTTTCTTCATGTATTATTTAATAAACTGTTTAGAGCATGCCTAATTACAAACATTTATTATAGAATTCAACCCTAGAAATGTGTGAGAATATGCTAAATGGTTTGCTACCTAAAGTTTTAATGAGAGGATAATACCTCCGGCCCATATGCTTCAAGAACGTTATCCTTAATTATGTAACATGGGTATTTTACTGATATCTGTTAACTGCTCAAGCAGCTGTGGTTTTCTGCTTTTTTGCACAGCTCAGGAGGAGCAGCGAGTTCAGTTTCCCCTTTTTGGGGGGTTGCAAAATCCATGCCCCAAACAGGTGTGTGCAATCACGAACCACAGTGATGAACCCAAACTGCTGCCTTTCTAAAAATTCCACCAGCCGGTGACACACGCTCGTCAAGGTTGCACAACCTTGTTTTCCACCGGTTATTTTGATGATTCATTCCCCCATGGGGAGGTGAATTTCAGCCATTGTTGCTTTGCTCCTGTTTCTGATAATTAGAGGAATTACTTCCTCATTTTGATGATTTCTCTTTCTCCCTCTCTTACTCTCTTTCTCGCTCGTTCCCTCCCTCTTTTTTTTTTTTTTTTTTTTTTTAATGAATTCTGATCTTTGGAAGGTGCTGCCTGAAATGGCTGTTCTCTTCGTGGACAAGGATTGGGAGAGATGAAGCTAAAAGCGCGCACACACACACACACACACACACACTCACACCGCAAAACACTTCAAGCTGTGAACACTTGTTACTGCATTGCTGGAATCTGCCTGGATATTAAGTAACTATAAAGTAATCAATCATTCATTGAAAATACAAGAACTCAAGCCAATAAGCAAGCGTTGTCCACTTCCAAGTAGTGACTTTGGAAAACTGTACATTGATTGTATTGAAATGCATGTGAATTGACATCAGAGCCTTCCTCATATTGTTTTAAATGTCAAATGTGGCAAGTTGTCCTCTTTAAAGCCTGGACTTGATTTTTGTAAACATCTGAAGTTTATCCACAACCAAGTCTGCTGATAAATTGACCAAATCTTTCAAATAAAAATTCAAAATTTTTATTTTAAAAATCATGAAATAACAAAATTTAGCTCTGTGAGGGATAAGAAATAAATCCAAAGAAAATTTTTACAAAGGAGGCACAAAAAACATTTTGGCGAATATCACTCACTGGATTAAATGAGATCTTCCCAACATAGAAATCCCGGAGAAAAGAACATTCTTTTGTAAATTTTGTATGTTTGCCAAAATTATACAATATTATTTTGCCCTCCTGTCTCTGTTTTCCTAGAAAAAGGAGCAACTTAATTTACTTTTCCCCTTTTAAACAATAATCAAAAATATATACAATAAGGATACTCTGTAGAAATTGCTTTCCTAATGAATGGTACCTAATTAATACAAAAGCACATCAACCCATTTCACATTGCTCTAAAGGTATGGAGTAGCTTTGTACTAGAAAGCACTGTGACACAATAAGAGTACAAGCTGTAGAATGTGCTAATCCAAATATGAGACCCTTACTTACCACCTACTGTCTGTCACCTTAAGCAGGTGACTAGACCTTCATAAACCTCAGTTTTCTCATCTGTTAAATTCAGAAAACAATTTACACCTTGCACAGATATTGTGAGGAGGGAATAAATGTACCAAGAAACCACAAGCAGTGTGCCTGGCACATAATAGATGCCTAACGCATGGTGACTTTGATGATGGTTGTTATTTTACACACCAGTTTCTCCACAGCAGCACGAGCTCCCACAGGGCAAGCACCAGGCCTGGCTGGTGTTTGTCACCCCACATCCAGCCTAGTGTCTGGCACATAGTGGGTTTTAATAATTGTTTATTGAATTAGGCTGAATATATCATTCTGAACACAGCTAAAATTAAAAATTGGAAATAAAAAGTTGAAGATTTCAAATTGAGTTTATTGTGAAAGTAGTCCAGGGGTGAACGTAATTCACTTTAGTTTATACTATACCCAGATTCGACGGCAATCAGAAAAAAAAAAAGAATATTATTATATATTTTAAAATAACTGATTTCTTGATCTAGACTTTTCCTGCCCTCTCCAGTGTTTTAAGAAGTTTATTTGTTATCAATGCAAAGTTATTTCACTAGAAGTAATCACAAACTTTGATTATACAACTCTAGCCAAGCTAGGTAGATCGGGTGGATACTATAGCAGAAGTCACAGGTTAGCCCCAGATGGGAAGGTGGTGGGAGGAGAACTTCGGATAGGAAGAACATTAAGCCACTACTTCTATAATTCTTGGTAGCTGCAGGGTGTGGGCTCCGTAAGGGTGGGGGAGCACTGAAGCAAAATCACACTTCCCCAAACACAAATTTGGTGGGGCAAAGTCTCCTCTTAACCTGCTCCAGACACAAACCTAAAGCATGGCCCTCACAACTCAACCATGCAAAATGTACTGAGCACTCAAAAAGCAATTGTTATGCAAATATAGTAATAAATATCGTTTAATTGTCATTTTATTTTTTCAATATTTTTCTTTCTTTCCCCTACCCTCTAACTATACTGTTCAGAAATTAAAAGACTCTGAAAAGAAAATAACCCACAGATGAGACAATCTTCGGCTCAGTACAGTAGACAGTTGGACAAGCTGTCCTTTGTGAATTAGAAGAAATTACTACACTTGCATCAATTTAAAGGCAGAAAAGGGATTGTTTCTTTCAAGTAATTCCCTACTACCAAAGCTAAGAAGGTTGTAACCACCTTATAACAACCAACAGTCAGGTCTACCGAACCCTATTGGATCCCTAGCCTACACCAAAAACAGAAAAAGAAATTGCTATGGGAGCAAGTGTACACTCCACAGAATGAATGATGGTGCTCATAGAGCCCTTGGAAAAGAACAAACAATAAAAGTATGACATGCACAGGTATCTTCAACTCTTCACCATCAGGAAAAATTCTCCTTGAACTGTTTGCTGCTGAATATTACTAGTCTTAATTCTAAGCACCTGGTTAAAAAGAATACAAACAGTACCTTCAATTTACACATAGGTACCCCTTTTGAAAAAAACTTTGCTTTGTCATGACACTTAGAGAAGAAGTTAGATAATCATATTTAGGAGAATTACAAACAAGGAACAGAAACTTAGGACTTTTTTTTTTTTTTTAAATCTTAGGTTGGAATCCCATGACCCAAGATTTTGCAAGTCCTGGAGAAAATTCAGCTCAGGCAATGAAGAGTCTTATGATACACTATCCTGCAATCTCTTAGTAATTAAACTCCTGATTCATAAGTGAAAATAAGAATACCAAAAAAAGAGAATCCCAGAATTAAGCAGCAAAGGAGAAATACACAGTCCAGCTCACCTGACAATTTGTCATCCCCTAGTCTCTAATCTCATAGTTTGGGACCACATTTCTATGATAACGTTTCACCTTTTTTTTTATGTATAACTGTCCTGGAGGTTGTGAGCTGCTTTAGGGCAAGGACCAAATCTTAAACCTCCCAGTAACCCCAACTCCTGGCCCAGAAATGGGCCTACAGGAGGCACTTGGTAACTGTTTGTTGAATAAATAAATTAAATGGCGGATACATCTTAGTGTTTCCAAAGGATATATCTATGAATAACAACACATTCTGCAAATCAGCATCAAATAGCACAGAGTAGGCAAATATAGTTAACTCTCTCACACAGGAGCAGGTAGACAGGCTGTCTCTCCTTCCCCTACTCATTTTGACATTTGCCTTCAACACCACCCACCCATAAGTGGATTGCCATAGTTGGAGTCTTAAGGGTGGCAACTGAGGAAGGAATGGGGTGGAAAACTCCTATAAGACTCATTTGCCTATCCTTAAAATTCTACTGCTCTAATTGTACTTCTGAGCTCTTAATAACCACTACCCCTCCAAATAAAGATATTCTTCCTCTCATTGCCTTGGTTAAGGGCAGTTACATTCCTTGTTACTCAAGGCAAAAACCTTGGTGCATCATTAACTTCTTTTTCTCCCCCATACTTCATATTTAATCAATTAGGAAATCCTGTTGGTTCTACCTTCAAAACATATCCGGAATCCAACCACTTCTCATCACCTCCGCTGCTGCTAGCTCAGCCCAGGGCACCAGTATGTCTTGCTGGGTCTGTTGAAATAGGTCTTAATAGCTCTTCTTAACAATCTGCAGTCCACTCTCAATAGAGAAGTCAGAGTGACCGTCTTCAGTCACAAGCTATGGCCTGTCATTCCTTCAGTCGGAACCCACCTGTGGCTTTGGATATTACTCAGAGAAAAAGCCAAAGTCCTTACCATGACCCACAAAGCCCTACATTATCTTCCCAACCCCACCGCACACACCCATTATACCCCGATACTCTCTGATTACCCCCCTCTCTCTCTGCCCCAGGCACACAGGCCAGAGTGCCATTCCTGGAACAGACCAGACTCCATCCTGCCATCGCATGAAAGGTGTCCCCTTGGCTGGAATTACCTCCTCTTTTCACTGAGGCCTTTGCTTGCCAGCCCATCTAAAATGTCACCATCCCTCCCTGATACCTTCTATTCCCCTTCCCTGCTATCTTTATCCTTTGCTTCAATCACTATCTAACAAATCATATATTTTCTCTGTTTGTCCTGGTTATTATCTGTCATCCTCACTAGAATGTAAGTTCCGTCATGGCAAAAATTTTACGTGAGTTTTCTGTTTGTTTTTTGCTGCTATATTTTGAGAACATAGAATAGTTCCTGGTATGTACCAGGTTCTCAGTAAATATTTATAAACGAATGCATGTATGAATATGCCCTCAGGCGTTGGCATCATTTGCAGGATCCACAGTCTCATTATTTACCTTTGATTTTTCTTAATGTGGTGTCACAACTATAAACTTTGAAAGAAATCATTTTTGAAACTTGTCTTTTTCAGAGGCATTTATAACAAAATGGAATATAACTTTGTTCTACTACAAAGTTGTATTCTGGCTTACCTAGGGAAGGAAGCTCATCAGAGTTTTTGAACTTACGTCATGAGAAGGATTACATGATATAATATATGTTTAAAGGTATTTTTAATAAAATGTAATAATGGGGCAAAATTGTATTTATTTTCAAATAATGGAATCTATAACTAAAGGAAGATAGAGAAGTGATCAAAAATCCATTAGAAACATCTGAAAATTAAGTAAAGTCGCTGGTTACATTAATTTAAAAAATAAACAACTTTTCTTTATAGAAATAATGACCCATTAGAGACTGTGATGGGGAAGGCGGAATCCTGTTGAAGCAAGAAAACAGATGAAACCGAATGAAAAAATTTTTTAAATTGTGTAAAACCTACATGATGGTTAAAATGCTATTAAGAAAGGTAAAGTAATTTAAATAGTCAGAAAGACAAGTGTTCATCTAATTACTCAAAAATATATTTATTTAGCACCTATTAAAAATGCAGAACACCATTCTAGGCACCGAGGATTCAGCAGTGAACAAGATAAGATTCTGGTCTCCATGATGTCTCAAAGGCACTGAGAGTTCAATTTGTCCAAACTAAACTTATAATGCCCATTCCCTAAACACAGTCCTATCCAAATGATCCCTCAACTGAGAATGACACCGGCATGTAAGTATACACGCCAGGGACCTGAAACCATCTCTGACATTTTGACATTGCTCTTTCCCTTATCATCCAAATCAAAGCCATGAACGAGTCCTCTTGACTTACTCTCCTAAACATTTCTTGCATGTGATCCTCTCCATTTCCATAACCACACCTGAGCCTCACCATCCAACCATCATTGTGTCTCTCCGGACCATGATGATAAGGCTCCCAGCACTATCTGCCCTGACTTCAACCATATCTTCTAAAGAGGAGCAAATATCATCCTTTCTGAAAGAAAATTTCTTAATGACTCTTTATCATTCAGATCTTAACTCAAACTTCATTTCCTTGGGGAGGATATTCATGAATATTCATAAGTTCTCATAGTATCATGTATTACTCTAGTCTGTCCCTTGATTCAGCTGACATTTGCTTGTATGGTAATTTATTTTCTGTCTCTCCTATCAAACTGCAAGCTCTGTGAGGATAGAGACAGTATATCTCTTGATTGTCATTGTATTTCTAGTGTTTAGCATAGGTCCTGGCATATAGTAGGTGCTCAATAAACAATTGTTAAATTCAGTACTGCATTTAAGACTGGGTTAAGATGGGCCTTTGCCATGGTCCTATTCCCTAGATCCTCCCTTCATACCATATGTATACACACACACACACACACACACACACACACACAAAAATAAATAAAGAACATGTAGACAATTTTTCCATGTGGTTTTTGGTACACAGCCATAGCACAGTGCAACTCATATTCCTGAATATCCACTTTGATAATTAATACCCTTCAGTATCCAGGGAAATACTTCTCATTTCCTTCCCTAAATCCTCAAAGCAAAAAGTAACTGAATAGTTGAGGACTGTGTTGATGCTGACAATGGAAAGGAACTATGCTCCAAATGAGTGGCAAGTACACAATTAGGTAAGGAAGACAAATTAATCATCTTGTCAAACCCTTTTTCTCAGATAGTGTAAATGCAAGAGATTCTTCAAAAACAAGTAGAGTCTCCCAGAAATGTCTAGCATCTTTCTAGCTTCTTTTCAATGTTCCAATTCATAGCTCTGGAGGTACTCACAAACCAATACGGTAGGTAACATGAGAATTTTTCACCTGTCAGGATGGCAAAGCATAAACCAACTCAAAGTTGATGAAGCTATAGGGAAAGAGGCACTCTTCACCATAATAGGGTGTTAAAATTTTGGAGAATAGTTTTGAAATATATGTCAAAATTTAAAGTCTAATGCCCTTCTGTCACTTTTTCCCTATGTGGTCTTGGGCAATTTGCTAACTTCACTATGCTTCAGTTTCTTTCTCTGTGAAATGGTGATATAATAGTACCTACCTCGTACATCCTAAAGTTGTGAAAATTGAAAAGGATACTGCCTATAAAATATTTATCACAGAGCCTGGCCCATGTAATAACACTTGACTAATACTAGACATCATCATCTTCCTCTCCTCATCATCCTTAATATCACCATTAGACCAAACACCCTCTCTATATACTTTTATATCTTTAGAAATAGAAAACTCTGCAATTAGAAGTCATAAAAAATAATGACATATAGCCATATATGCTAATAGGGAAAGATGCTAATTATAGAATAAAGAAAGTTCCAGAAAAAAATCTATGGTATAATCTCATTTTAGTATCATCTATAGTATGATTATATATGTGCATATGTGTTTGTATATAATTAAAATAGAAAATTTCCAGAATGATACACAAAAACTGTTAAAAGTGACCATCTTCAGGATATCTGAATTAAGAGAAAGATTTCATTAATCACTTTATACTCTTTTATACTGTTTGAGTTTTTTAACATGAGCATTTATCACTTTTCTAATTTAAAATAGCAATCTATGTAAAGTTCTTTTTTTCATTTTTAGTCTTTATAATTATTAGCGTTCACCAGTTCCAGGACTTGTCCTTTGGCACCTTGGAGGACTTCCCATGCTCCTTTGCAGTATGGTTGAAGCCATGTGATCACTTCTGGCCAATGAGCTATGAATGGAAGTAACGTGTTCCATGTTCTGGAACAAGGGAGCTAAGAGTTTGTTTGATAGCTCCGTGCTCTATCTTTTTGTGCCCTGGCAACCCTGGAAGACATATGATACTACTGCTGGTGTGACTGTCATAAAACAGCACAATCCCCTAACACAATTTGAGAAATGCTGTATTTTTTTCTCCTAGATTTCTCCACTCCTTAAGTACAGTTCTCTCACTCTTTGTATCTTAAGGAATAGTGAAGTCCACCACACTATGGAAAGGGACCAATAAGCATTTATTATAGTACAATTCATTATTTTCTTTTCTCAGTCCTGGACATGGGATATTCTAATTTAATCTGCAAATTGTAGTGCATACTATTGAAATTTTGAGAACAGGAGTATTGTATTTGCCATCTTTGGAAACAGACAAGAAATTAAAAAAAAAATAACAATAAACACAGAGCATTTTTGGAAATCAGGTGCATTTAGATTGCTTGATAGTTTATGAAACTGCAAAGCTCCACATATTCTAACAAGCGTGCATTCAATAAGCAAGTTTCAAGTATCTAGTTACACCAGGAGCTTGGAAATCAGAAACAACTAAGACTCAGAGCCAGACTTTGCCAAGTCCACAACCTAAGTGGAAAGGAATATCTGGAAACAAGTATCCAAGAGTTAAACACTGACAGTGCTATGCATAGAGTGCCGAGGCTGGGTACAGAAGTGAGTAGCCACCATTCCTTGTGAGGTAGGGAACAGTCAAAAGGAGATGTTGTTTTAGGGCAGTTTGGATCACGTTGGTGATAAATTTAGTTTTGAAATATGACAATGTCCCAAATAAAGGTTTTTAAATGAACTATGATAACTTTTCCCTTTTTTAATTGAGTGAAACAGAGTGTTTGCACATATTTTCTCATAAAGATGTACTTCTATTTAATTTGGCTCTATCTATAGTTAAACATACACATTTATATTGCTGTTTGAATTATTTGATTACTTCTCATTAGGGATTGGTAAATAGTGGTTTAGTATTTTAAACACACAAAAATTCAGTCCAAAATCAGATTTATGTCAGTCTGGTAATTTAATTGAAAGCCACGGCTACAGCTCACAGAGCAGGAGGTGTGATCGAATTGCATATTGAGCAGTAAATGGTGGAATGATGCTTACACAGCATGTTTGCCTCTTATCATGTTTCACCAGTTAAGGTGTAGGTAGAAAAACTGCAGGTTCAAATCACACAACAAAATAAGACATGAATTACTTGAAAACTGATATTTGACATGCATTTTATCCCCAGTTACTCCTTTAATAGAACCTTCCTCATCAACTGAACTCAGAGTTAACAACCGCCCCCCACCAACATGTAAAACTTTATATATTCTGAGAAACACAGAAAAACTCAGCAAGTGAAAACCAAAAGCTCTTAAGTGTATGTATAAATTTAATGTCATGCAGTCAATACTATGTAACTAATCTTGTGTCCACTTTGTTGTACTACTCTGCTTATTCTGGGGCAGTTCTTAATCCTGTAAACATAGATAGCAACACCAAGCATGATCACCTGTGCCAACATTTTTCAACCCCAATGCAAGGACTAGCAAGTCAATGCTTTTCTGCTCTCACACATTCCTAGCTGATCACACTGATGCTACAGCTCAGATCTTTATTCTTTCCTCACATTCTTCCCTTTCTTGGACTCATAGGATTTCCAACAGAAAACAAGTGTTTTCTGGTTAGCTTTTAATCTGGATTGTGATTTATGTCTCAAAAACAGTATCTTACTTTTTTTTGTCCCCTCTCATAAAATGTCCAAATCTTTCTTCAGGTCTTGAAAATATTTATATCCTTTAACTCGGAAGTAAGATATTAAATCTGCTTCTTGGAAGCCATTCTAAGAAAAAGAAAATCAAAGGTCACTATAAGAATGCTCATCAAAGCATTATTGGCAAGTGTGAAACATTGGAAACAAACTAAATGTCCAAAAAGATAGGATCATAAGGCAGAATATTATGTAGCCATTAAAAATCATGTTGCTGAAGAAATGATATATGGAAACAGTCATCATAGGCTGTTAACCAGGAAAAATAGCTCACATTACAAAATATTTCATGAAGTATGATGCCAAGTTTGTAAATATATGCACAAAGAGGACCAAAAAGGTATTTAAGAAAATGTTAACAGTTGCTATATCTTGGGAATAAGAGTGTAAACTCTTTTCATTTTCTTTGTCACTTGTTTCTTAATTTCTTTTCTTTTTTTTTTTTTTTTTTTCCTGAGACAGAGTCTCGCTCTGTTGCCCAGGCTAGAGTGCTGTGGCGTCAGCCTAGCTCACAGCAAGCTCAAACTCCCGGGCTCAAGCAATACTTCTGCTGCAGCCTCCCGAGTAGCTGGGACTATAGGCATGCACCACCATGCCTGGCTAATTTTTTCTATATATATTTTTAGTTGGCCAGATAATTTCTTTCTATTTTTAGTAAAGACAGGGTCTCGCTCTTGCTCAGTCTGGTCTCGAACTCCTGACCTTGAGCGATCCTTCCGCCACAGCCTCCCAGAGTGCTAAGATTACAGGCGTGAGCCACCACGCCTGGCCCTATTTCTTAAAATTTTCTCATTAGACACATAATTAGAAATATATAATGTGCATACATACACAGAGTTTAACACCTTTCTCCAGGGTTTTCTGTGTCTAACCAGTAAGTGTAATAATTTCTTAAGTAGAATGAAACAACTCATCCAGTGATACTCACCCGCTAGTTAATACAAAAAAGAAAATTATCTTGAAATAGTCAGGGACTCATCCAGGTCAGGAAATAACAATTACTCAAAACCCTGACGCTAACACTAAAATGTGTCTATCCCACAACAAGGCAGTCAAATGCTGACACTTCAGCTGCACGGGCCATGTCAGTTCCTGTTGGTTCAGATCCTCTTTGAGCTTGCTGTTCTAGTCAAATTTAACTCAGTTTTTTTTTTTTTTTTCTTTAATACACTATGTCTGAACTCTAACCCTTGCAATATCACTTGGCTAGGCGAGGCTAGGACAGGTGATGGTACGGAGCCTCACCAAGACCATCAACCCCTGAAACTAGAAGGGGAGGGTCTGACTGCACTTAGAGTAGAACACCTTTTTCTAGATCCAATGTTGTTCAGTCTGGTTCCCAGACTTTTGAATGTTGTGAACTGACCTCTTACAAGCAAAAAATAAGAGACTACATAGTTAAAAACTTTATTTTGCTACCTTCTATTCTCATCATTATTTTATAAAAGAAAGCACATTTTTTACATGAAAAAATAAAAAGGGCATGATCTCAAAATAAAATTCAGCTTCTCAGGAAAAACAGTGTGTCAACCACCCACTAAAACATATGTGTAACATAATCCGGTGAAAATGTTATCACCAAATAGAAGTGATCCATTGATTCCTCTGGGAAGCTTTCCCTTATAGGCGAAGGTGGTTTCATTGTTGAACTGAGGAATTTATTTAAAAATCAGCCAGAGCACAAAGAATTATTTGTTCCCCCAGAAATGACATACTTCAAAGAACAACCAAGCACTTGGTTATGTGATAATCCATTTTGAAAATTTTCTAGAGGGCAAAAAGAGTAGCAGAGATCTACCTTTCATAAGAACCCTTACATCATTATAGATTTCAGGTTTTTAGCATGTTTACAATAGAACCCATCTCACAGTAAACTCAGATTCCTAACTGAGCACTAGAATGTTGTAAGTCTTGCTGGAATCCTCTTATCTAGACAGGAGCCAAAGCCAGGATAAACCTACTATCCTACACATGAACATGAACCCATGAAAACCCAAGGGGCACAATAGTGAATTTCCCCTGAGCTTTGATACAGATACATTTTACCTCCACATGGCAAAGAGCACCAAATGACCATAAAACATCAAAATCTGCTCATCTGGGACTGAGAGAATCTTCTTTCCGGATTGTCCTCATTATTTGCAAAGCCACTCAGATCACCCAACATGATTTTCTGCTCAAGTCCTGGCTTACTTATCGCAGCCTATACATGATGAAAACACTAATCACTCTGTTTGTTTCAAATCGTTATGTAGTAGTTTAGAGGCAATGAAACTTTTAACAAGAACCAAGGAATAAAAATAAAGGTAAAGTAAAAGTAGATTCCCTGAAGACAGTTGGTCTGAGCTAATGGGCTGTAGGTAGTATTTAGACAAGGGTCAACATTCATAATCATGTTTTCTTCATAGTTTCTTAATCCAAATTCAAAGGTAGTGGTTTCTTTTATGAATATTTTATCAGATGAGAATAAATGCAACATTTTATTTGTATTACACCACTCAGAGAAAGGGGGAAATAGAGAAAGGCCAATAAATCTTAAAGAGTTAATTATTTATACAGAGAAAATTTACTTTCTATAGTGTGACTTGTTTTATTGGTACACTGCAGTTCAATTTAGATTAAGAAGCAGAAAGATTATTGTTTCCCAACAGAGAAGTATCATAAATAAATACAGCAGAGAATTGTTTTTTGTATTGGTTCCAAACCACTTACAAATATTCAGAATAAAAATTTGTTCCTAAAATTCCTCAAATTTTAAAATCTTGAAATGACATTTAACTACTCTTAGCATCAAAAATTTAGTGGTGGGGCTAGTCAGGAGAGGACCCTCGTCCAGAGGTGATGCCCACTGAAGCGTTGGCATCAAAGTTACCATATCTTCGCTAGAATGTTTGCTGGCTGTCTAGTTCAGTTTAGTTTACCCACAAAACTGTATGAAATGCATCATCATTCTGTGGGGAAGAATGCACTCACATGCAACATGATACTCTGGTTGCCAGCAGGGTCCTGTTGTAATCTGAACTATGGGCCTTTAATTATCATTACTTGCAATACTGAAGTCAATATCCCTGCTACCCTATCAGAAAATAAAATCACAATAATAGAAAACTTTGGAGGAAAGTTTCACTTTCTGGTACAAAGTAAGTACTCACTAAATATGATTGACTATTGAACTAAATGGATGGATGGATGATAGGATGATTGAAAGAAGAATTATCAAACCTGAGACTACAGGTGTCAGCCCCATAGTCCTTGGAGAAGTCCCAACAGATGCAACTCTCTTCTAGTTTGTTTTGAACCCAAGAAAAGTAACAAAATGATGCCAGATAGTTATTAAATAATTCTAGTCACAAGAAGGTTCCAGATTTCTGGAGTTCTCTAAAATAGAAATGAATTTCCTCGATTTAAAAGTCAATTAGACCTCCGGACACACAACAGAATTTACTTTATACTTGGCTATTCCTTGCAATACATCTTGCTATACACAGACCTAGGAAAGATTTCTCCTATTATCAGCAAATCTCAACTTATCTCTTAATTTTCTTCCAGAATTGTAAAAGTAATAGCTACCATTCATTGAGACCTAAATATGTACCTGCCATAGTGGAATGGATTTCAGATACATGACCTCATTTGATGCTCATAAATATCCTCTACTTATATTAATATTTATTTATTCAACAAAAATTAAGTACCTTCTATGTATATCAGGTAATGTTCTAAGAACTTAGAAATTAATCAGTAACAAAAATAGACAAAAATCCCTACCCTCATAGAGCTTAAATTTTTGTCAAGGTGGGCTAAGGGATGAACAACAAACATGACATTTATTGTTATTATAATTATCCCCAACTTAAAGATGAAAAAATTAATGTAACTCTCCAAAGAAGACATTGGCAGTAAATGGCAGATTTGAGGATTCAAATGCAGGACTCTCCCAGCTCCAAAGCCTGTGTTTACCATCATTAGGTTATATTCTCTCCACTATTAGAACTGAGCTAGAACAGCATCAAGTACTTGGAATTTAAAATAGCCTGTTCAAGGTATGGCGCAGCTTAACTGGCTACCTGGTAGACTGTCAGATTCTGGTCATCTTCACAGCTGCCCAATAAAGCCAAGCTTCTCACTCTCTCCATCTATAATCCTTAACCTTTAACTAAGATCAGGGCACCACAGCCATCTCCTGCCACAGTACTCAGTGAAGTTCCAGCCCTACTCCAGGCACACGGTGGGATTCTTACTTCCTGGTTCTCCCATGCTTATATAGGAATATGTGACTAGTTCTGCACAACGTGTTGTAGATAGAATCGAATGTGTCACTTATAGGATGGAACATTTAATTTCTAATTCAAGACCTCTCAAAACTCTCTTTTTTCCTCTTGCATGAAGCCTGGAAATGTTCAAGATGGCAATCGCTCCATCAACATGGTGCCCTGAGTAATTCCAATGAGCAGACCTTCTCTGCTGATCCATGACAGACAGGAGTATGAGTGAGAATAAAACCTTATTCTTTAAGACGTGGGAACGTTGAAGGTTCTTGTTAAATAGCACAACCTAGCTGATCCTTCTTGCACTGGGACATAGGAAATCTCTAATTTTTTTAATTATAGTGTTGTGTCAGTAAAGGTAAACTAAATAAAAATGTGAAGCCCACAGTCTAGGAAGTAACCATCTGGCATCTGGTAGAGAATATATTAGAAAGCGGAGAGAAAAATATATACAGAGAGTTTTTAGGGAAAGAAAAAACATTATGAGAAATATGTATCTTAAAAACACTAGTGAGCGAGGAAAAACATATTGCAATCCAAAAATTGGCAAAATTCTTCTCTCTGCTCTAAGATCAGGAGTTATTACCATGCACTATCTTAAAATGTATATATAAAGGTAATATTAATCTATTAATGTATTTATTTCTTTATATTTTTTCTCATCAGTTTAGCCCCTCCCTAATTAAAAAATAAGCTCTTGGAAGGCAAGAGATAAGTGTGTGCCATGTGCCTAAATGTCCAAATCTTTGAATAAAATTAAAAAGTTGATAGTCAAATCTAATCTTCAACATATAAAGAAAAAAGGTCCCAAGAACACAAGACACCACCTGCATTTACTTCTTCCAAATGAAAAAGTGAAAAAGGAACAAATGTGGTCTCACTACTTTCCATCAAAGTAAAGATCCTTACCACAACAATGCCTATTATACCAGATTATCAAATGCAGAATCTCACTTCTGAACTAACTTCTGAAAACTGCAGAATATAGACATGAAACAGAGCCAAAAGACCTCCATACAGGTACACCTCTCCTTCAGAGACTCATGTGTTACAGAAAAAGTTGGGGAAACTGAGTAATAGGGACAAAAGAAACTTGTCCTTTAAGGTTTTCTAAACTGAAATTATTCTTGTTTTGATTTACTTTTCTTGCAATTCTTAATGCTCATATTTTTTAAGTAAATTGCATTTACATCTTTGTTAAATTTTAGTCTTTTGGTATAAGAAGTCAGCCTTGCAGAGTTGTATTAATACCTGTTTGATAATATTGTGTTCAAACATCTCCATTATTCAAAATAGAAAGGGGGAGAATTATGTAATAGTCCCTGGTTTATAAAAACCTAGGTCCACAGCCATAGATGAAAATGATTAAAAGTACCTAAAACTTGCTATTTTCCACACCCTGAGAAAATCATTCCATATATATCAACAAGCCACAGGTGTCATTTAAAATGCTTAAACTGTCATCCAATTATGATGTGGCCAATACATGCTTGCAGTGACTGTCCCCACAGAACAGACATCAATATTAAAATACAGACTGACATTAATAAGCCAAAAGAGAGACTGGGCTAATTTGTGGAATTATGAAAATCCTAAAATTCGCCCAAATTTGCTCCCATTACCACAGTCATTTGAATTGAATTAATGTTTTTGTATACAAGTTTCTTAAAGTTCCAGGGTAGATAGGACCTTCCACAATTCGTATCTGCTTATGCACGCTTTCCCAATTAGCAAGAAGCAAGAATTAGCATATCAACCACAGAATACTCATACATATACCTCATAGATTTTAAGTGCCCATAAAGCTGACTATTCCATAAAAGTAATCCATGTACTTGGAATCATTAAATTTCACCTTCTGGACACATAATGTAGTAGTTATGTCGTACTCTGCAGATAGATCTTGGCTAAGTACCTGTGTCATGCTCTGCAGATAAGACTCAGCTAAAATAAAAGATCAATCAAACCTCTCTCTTCACAACCCTTAGTTTAGTTCTCTTGGACTGAATATTAATTTAGTGAAGGTCGTACACTCTCTAGCCCTGTGGCCTAGTTATTCTCATCCTTTAGTGCTGCTACAGGGCGTACTCCTGATCTTGGACAGTTCTCTGCATTGTCTCTGGTATAGTCCCAGCACCCATCATATACAACTGATATATATTTGTTAATATATTTCATATATATTATTTGATATATGCTTCCCATGTATATAGTTGATATGTATTTCTTAGCATTGCATGACATGCATCATAGAGAAACCAATGGGAGAAAGACGGTCAAGGAGCGTGTTTACTGCACACCTATTATGTGGGAAGCTCGTTCAACATTTTATGTTATCTCACCTGACACAACTCTGTGGGTAATATGTTCATTATACATATGAGGAAACCACAGCTCAGAGTGTTTAGTAACTTGTATAGAGTTGCCAAGTTGTTAAGTGATGGACGCAGCTTCAAATTCAGGTGTATCTGCCTCTGAAGTCCATGCTCTTCCCAACATAGCACGTAGTTCAGTCTCACCTGCCCCTACACATCAAAACGTGTCTTCCCTTATCCAAGCCCTGGCTACTGTCCAGCCAACAGCACATCTCCTTGTAACAGGTCCGTTTACAGTTCGCACACTTTCACATCAGGTTTCCCCCTAACTGGATATCCTTCTTCCTCCCCGACTATGCAAACATAACTGTCCCTTCAAAAGTCATTTTCTACGTGAAGTCTCACTTCCCCACCAGCCCTTTCCTTTCTCAGTGTGAATTGCACAACTTGGTTTCTGTGAGCATAAGTTAGTTTGAGCTATGTCCTTTGCTGTCCTGTTTTCTAATTAGACTATTATTTCAATCCCAGTAGCATTATAAATTCTTGCATTTTATTAATAGTTTTCCTTGAATGTCCCATTCCTTCTCCTCAGTGTTAATAGGTCATAAGTACAGCATAAATGCTTCAGTTCTATTGAAAATGCTACCCTTTGTCTATTTTGTAATCAATTGAGAGACAATGCTATGTACTGAAAATTGCACTGGACTAGGTGTCAAGAGACCTGGATTGACAATCTGTGCCATAAACTCATTGTGCCATTTGGGGCAAGTAATAGAACTTCATTACATCTCACTTTCTTTACCTGTGAAAAAGAGGTTTCTGACTAGATAATGCATAAACAGAAGGCTTATAGATAGTTATTTTAATTTGTGTTTCTAAAAAAAGAAATTATAATTATGGTCATACAGTTTTGCAGCCAGGTTTATCCAAGTTTTCTCCATTTGGAAATAGTTCTCTTTTCTGTGTCTTCCACTTCATTGATAAGGTCCAGCAGATGCAATATGTAAAATACAGACATTAACAGAAAACTCTTTTCAAATTACAGCCAGTTTCCCAAAGCAAACTCCCACCAACCCACCCCAATATATTTAACACATGTGTTTCTGTAAATGTGATTTATTAGTGAAAAATCACAGTGTTTCCTATCCTGAAACTCAGACTACCACCTGTGCATAACACTCCAGAAGTAAAATAATATGTTCATATGTAAAACTCGGCTCAAAGTCAGTTCCATCCTTCTAACCATCCTGTCCTTTCTTATATTATAGCTTCTACTTAGCTTTTATTTAAGTTGTCTATATGTATTGGAGGTGGGAGATGGATTCTGATTTTTAAAGTGGAGGATTTATCAGGCTCATTCTTAATCTAGGAAATACATATGGATGTAAGGCTGCATGTTGCAGGGAAACCTTAAGATTAAAGCAGCACAAACAATAACTGTAAGAAGTATAATAATAATTACAATGGCATACAGCATTCATTATAAACTACTTTTTCTTTTATGCTTGCTTTCTTTAATTCACTGTTTCACTTACTCATCCATTCATCCTTTCAATATGAAATTACTGAACATCTACTCTGGAGCAGCAACCAAGCCAGCTGCTTAGTTTCAATTTTGTCATATTAGATGAAGTGCATGCAACTATGTTGTTCCTAAAACATACTACATAAAGGTTAAAAATAAGCAGCTTAAAGAAAATTTATATATGGAGGGAAGGCAGAAAAACCTCATATTAATATTTAATTTAAAGTAAAAAGTCCCCCAAAACTCAGGGGAAAAAGAAAGAAAATTGCTAAGAGCAAGGATATATGAACTTCATCAGCACACAAAAAATAATGGTTGATAAAATAGGTAAGGCTGTGACCTCAGGAATGACTGAAAAACGTTCCACATCACCTTTACTCTTATACTCTATTCGAAAGAAATAATCATAGCTGTTAAGTTAGCTATATCTTATTTTTGAGAGGCAAAGAGTAAATTTTCCAACACAGTTGAACCATTTTCCCATTCAACACTTTATGTCAAATATAAACCAAATCCAACCCGTGAGATTTATTTTTTTGCTGTATTATCTCTTATGCTCCACCCAATATGGACATATCTTGGTATAAATGCACTTTCCAGCTGATAATTACTCAATCTTTAATAGATACTCTACTGAGAAATCGTTACCTTTCTTGATAGGCTCAATTAACCTGATATTTTGTCTTGAGTGAGTCAAACAGTATTGGAGATCTTGGTGACACGAGGTTAAAAATGTGTACATTATATCATGAAAATTAATGTCTGATGTTTTGAGTGAGCAAAAGTTTTATTTCTTGCCTTTGCTCTGGCCCTTTGTCTGCTGGTCTTTGATATTTGCAAATACTTTAGATGAAAATAAGGGGAACTGGAAGCAAGAGCTCTAAAATCCATAACAAGATTTCTCGGAAAGTGTCAAAAAGAATTGACTTGAATGGTACACTAGGGCCCCAAATATTCCTAGAAATAAGAAACAAAGGAGAACTTGGAGTATCTTGTAAATGTATAGATTTATTTTACTCAGATTACTTCGGAGGGGTTGCTGGTTTTATCTTTTAGAGAAAGATTGAACTTCACAAAGCTAATGACAGGTCCCTTGCTTTGAATGCCTCCTATATATCAAGCATGCTACAGGGCACTTTGCGTAATTTAGCTAATTTCCTCTTTACAACCACTCTACAGTGTGCATAGTATTACCATTTTTTAGAAAAGGAAAAAGCTCAGAGAAGTTAAGTGGCTTATGCCAGGTCACCCAGCTAGTACGTGCTGGAAGCAGGATTTGAGCAGTACACCCAACTCCCAGACCTACCTGGTTCACTGTGCTCTGAGGATCTGTTTTCTGAGCCAAACATCTGGCTAATTACCTCATCTGGTTAGAGCATGACGCTGGAGAAACCAGGGCTATATACATGTTAGATCCCCTTTAGGTCAGTTTGCTTAATAGCAAAGAATTCTGCTCCCAATTGTGCTACCTCTGTGTTCCTTTGGTCATCAATATAAAACTTTATCCCTGATAGCCAAACATTTCCAGGTGAATTCAGGATGAATGGTGTTCAGTATTCTCACATAGCAGGGATAAAAATATAAAAATAGTGTACATTCCTACAAGGGTTGTTTGCTAGGACATAGTAACTTTTATTTTTTTAGGTGTAGCTGGATGAGAAATATAGCCATGAACTTGCTGAGACTCCAAGCAGCAGCAAGCTAATAATCATATGACTGGGTCCCCTCCCTAGGACTATGATTATGTGAAGTAAATTCTTTTTTGTGACTTTCACCAAGTGGATTTTTTTTTTAAAGGAGGCACCATTCTATCAAATTATGTAAATAATTCAAAACTTCCTCTTATGCATCCCTCCCTGCTCTTTCTAAGTCACCCAACAATTTGCAAAAAGAACCATGGGAAATGTTTTGGGTGGGCTTTTGAAGATATTTTTAGCTAAACTGGTGGAGGTTTAAAATACAAGCATGCGAGTGTCTGCCATTTAGAGAAATCACCTGCTCACACAGTTCTGTGGAGAAGTGGAATGTTTTAATGTGTGTCATTCAGTACAACATGTGGACTGCATTAAGTCAGGTTATAGCAGGTCATGCCACGTGACACAGCTGAGCCACATATAATCTCAAGCAATACAACATGCTCAATGCAACATAAATTTAAGCAGGAGTAGGTTTTTTTTTACCCTCAAAAAGAAGCAACAGCTGCTGTAGATAATAAAATGCCTACACTACCCCACACTGAGAGGGGTTTGTGCCTTGACATGATCTAAATTATATGTAGGTAGTTCAGTACATCTATATTTAGGGGCCTCTCTAAATATGAACAATGGGTGTTTTGGTGCATAGAATATATTCTCTAAGTGGCACAAACTTCATGCTTTTTTAATAGTCCATTTTGTAATTTTCTTACTAGCGAATAAGAAGCATTTTAAAAAACAGCCTTAAAAATTAGATAGTAGAGACAATTTTTGGCTTAGATAAACTGGCTTCTGAGCCAGTGGGCCAAATATTTAGTATTCTTATTTACACTACAGATAAAATACTCTGCAAGTCCAGCATTAACAAGGCCCAGAAAAAAGAAAACAGCATGGAATTATGATAAAACAAGAAATGAGAGAAAGTAGAGAGATGTGCTGCTAAAATCAGGAACAGTTAATTTCCTAGAAAAGTCAGTACCTGTGGCACACTGGCAAGCACAGCATCCTGGACCCTCAAGAGGTTTGTTGGATCGGTTGTTTGTTTGTTTACTCCTTCTTCCTTGGACTAGGGTGTAACAGTGTGATTTGAATCACCTTGACTTTGGATACCACTTTTGACATTCAAAGTTAGCTTCTTAAGAAAGCCTCATAAGAATTCCATGAGTAGGAAGAAAATAAATCTCTTCAATAACCTCACTCAGCTCTGGCCACGACAACACAATCCTGCCCAAGTGACACTTACATGTTCATCTCTGTACAGCTATAATTAACCACACGCTGGCCCATAAATCTATTTAAAGCACAAATATATTATGATAAGAAAATGGGAGTATTTTCACAAAGTCTCCTTTGTATTCATCAATAAATATGAATCAGTTTCATTGAACCCAGTTTTGGATAGTATAAAAGCAAGCTAATTGTCTCACTTTGGGAGGCTCAGGAGGGAGGACTGTTTGAGCTCAGGAGTTCAAGACCAGCTTGAGCAACAGCGAGACCCCAATCTCTACTAAACAGAAAAATTAGCTGGGCATCATGGAGCTCACCTGTAGTCCTGGCTACTCAGGAGGCTGGGGCAGGAGGATTGCTTAAGCCCAGGAGTTTGAGGTTGCAGTGAGCTACAATGACACCACTGCACTCTACCTGGGGCAACAGAATGAGACTTTGTTTAAAAAAAAAAAATCCAAGCTAAGTATCTCGTTAAAGAGCTGAAATTTAAGCTTCATAAACCATTTGGGGGCTAGAAAAAGTATAATAAAGCTCAATTCTGCAGGGTACAGACAATAAGTTATGTCTTAGAAATAACTAACATCTATTGATTGCTTAATATATGCTAAGCACATTACCTGCCTGACCTAATGTAATTCATGAGAAAATTATAACAAAAACAACAAAAGCTTGTAGAGGGGAAGTAGCCAGTGTGTGGCAGAACAAGAATTCGAACCTAGATCTTGCTGGTACCAGAACCACGCCTCCCAACCAAACACCTATCCTTTGCAATGTCCTCCCCTGACCTCGCCACATGGAAAGTTTTCTCTCCATGCTCAGGCTAAACATGTTTTTCCTAGAACTCATATTTGCTCCTCAGGTTCTTGAAGTGAACATATCATATTTCCACAAATGAACTGACATTTTCTTGTGGACTAGGACTTTATAAACTATTTATTTTTAAATTTCGCTTGCCTACCTGTATGTTTGAAGCAAACTAGGCACATAACGTTTGCTGAATTAAACTTGTTCTCACTCATGCCTACATAATTGTCAGCTCCATCTTCTCCACTCAGCTCTGACAATATCAGAGAGGCAGTTGGGGTTCGAGGAAATAGGGTTAGGCGTGCAAACAACCTGAGTTTCAGTTCCAGCTTTGCCTCATTTTAGTTGTATGACACAGAAATTTGTTATCTTATTCCTTTGGTTTCCTCATCTCTAAAATTGGTACATATAAAATCTATTCCACAAAGATAAAATAGTATGACATTTTCCTTCGGATCTTTTTATATTCTACAAAAAAAAGACAGGAAAATTTAACTGGCAAACTCCGAAGTGTCTGTTATAGAGATCAGCAAAATTTCCCTACACTCCCTCGGTATCATTCCTTCACCCCCAGGGAGTCTGCGCTGCGCAGGCACTCTTCTGCCGGGGGATTATCCAACCGTGAGCAAAACCAGACTCGGTCTCTCCTCTCACAGGATTCATGATCTAATGCAAGGCCAGATGTTATAGCTGAAAATCATTTTATTTTCATACATTCATTTTTAAAATGTATCTATAATTTCAATTTTTATTAATGGAACTTTCAGGAGTCAATTTAACATCCATCAGATCTGTGATCCTAATAATTGAAATTTCCTATAAAGTAACAAGAGTAAAAATTATACATGACAGTAAGAGTACAGTTGCCCACACATTTCTGAAATATTACTGGTTATGAGTAAAACACTTGGGAATTACAGGGATATTCATAAAATCATGTTGGTTTTTTCAATGTGAGAGTGTTGGTGTCCAAAGTTTCCCAGTTCAGATGCAATATTGCAATCCAGGTCCTAATTTAACAAGACAAACTTACAGACCAACATGGACAACGTGGCTTTGGTCATCTCCATTGTATTATTAATATTTGAGATAAGATGAAAATAAGGTGAAACATTACAACACTCACATGATGATATTTGAGATTATATTAAATATTCTGGAGGATTGGATTCTCAATATAAAAATATTCCATCATTATTTGCAGAATTCACCATACTAAATATGAGATTTCTACCAACAGGCCTCTTAAACCTAGCATCCTCTTAAAAAAATGCATTCATGTTAAAATACATTTCCATTGTGTAGGATTATACTTCTATTTCTCACAAAAAGATGTGATGTGTTTAATGTTAATAATTCCATAAAAAGCAATTAACAGAAAACATAACGAACAGATTTTTCATAAGAAAGGAAGGAGTTATTGGCAATGGATTTCAACAAATTCCCCGGCTGGCTAAAGATATATCATGCTGGGCAACAGAGTAGGTAAAACCCTTCCATGGCAAACTTTCAAGGACTCATCATTTATGGCCGTGCTCCCTGTCCTCTCTTGTCTTCTTTTAAAATGCCAGTCGTGTATGGATGAGGCACATGTTTCTTCTGCCAGTGCCTGCTCAAGCAGACAGTTTACTAATTTGTAGCTCAGTAAACCTTTCACTGCACTGAGCACCTTGAGGTTAGCACATCTCTAATCATTATTTGATAACAGAAATCTGCAAGCATCACATCCCTAGTAACGAGAACATTGTATCTTAGCAACCAGCCTTGATATTCAAACAATTTCATTAAAGCGTAGCACCTCTTAGCAGGTGGGTGAGTGCGGGTGTTGATAAACATTTATAACATGATCAGCCATTGTGTTTGCCAACACTATAATCAGCATGACAAATTTATGAATTTGTTTACAAGCTCCTAGATAGCCAATCTATGTAGGTAAACTACATTTCAGACTGGTTAGGAGATCCAAATAGCAGATCCTTATTTGAAATGGAGAGTTTCTTTAGAAACCTATCAATTTAAAAGATTGCCAAGCTGTTCTCAGTACAGAGACATCATTAATATTTCCATTGTGGTTTAATCTTCAAATAGTAGAGTTGAATTTAAATGCTTCAGGAGCAAAATCTGAGTAGAAACTTCAGCTACATTGAGATTCATAAGGATCATGTTATAAGGTTGAATACTTTTTCTCCAGATGGACAGAGCTAGCTGATATGCTTTTTGTGCCCATTGATCTATTTCACCAATGATTGAAAGAAAACAAATGTGGTAAAATCTCCCTTTCTAAAAAGAAGAGAATTTTTCAGCAAATACTTTACCACAAATTTTAAAATATATTATAAATGCATTTATGTAGACATTCATTTAGGGAATTACTGATCTACCACCAACACGTATCGGTCCAAACATGAACAGGCTTTTCTCATTTATTTACTTCAATCTAATATCTTCATACAGTGTTTGGATTTGTCTGAAATTTAACATTCCATTTTAGAGTGATTTTAACCCTTTTCCTGGTGTATATTTCAGTAAAATATACATATATTTTAAATCCCCACCAACCCAATGGTCTTCAAAATTGAAAAGCCTTCCAATCTGGAAAGTACTACCAGAGCACATCTCCTTCTTAATTATTTTAATATATAACACAGCTCCTAATATGATTGTAAGATCCCAAACCTGTGACTGTTCAAGTGTTACCAAGTATAAAAGTTCACTAAGGCATGCAGCAGCAAATAGGTAGAAGAAAAACAAGGACTTTTATACTTTCTGAAGTTTGAACCTTGAACCTACAGCGCACAGTTACAACAGGGCCCCTGGGCTCCTCATCCCTGAACAAGCTATTAATCTACCTGAAATAGGTGAACTTCAGTGAAGCATTATCAAATAGGTAACAAGCTTCCTTTCAAATTAAAACCAGCCATGATGAAAAACAAGTTTGTTGACCTAGCTTGTTCACCATGAACCATGACACGTCAGTTAATAACTACCACCTGGGCAACTCCAAGCTTCAACAAGTAGCACTCAGAGACAACAATATAGAGTACAGCCTGAAAGACCACCAGCTCTATATTCAATATTGTTGGTTAAAAAAATAAATAAATAAATAATCAGGGAGAAAGAAAAAACTAAAAACGTTTAAATTGGGGGTCAGAAAGGATCATGATCTAGGGGTTACACTAGAGCAAAGGCAACAAAAATTCTCTGAATTTGTGTGTATGGTATCAGGTGGGGTGGGAGGTGGAGGCTGGTGTAATATTTGCCATATAATGTACATTAGGTTAACTAGTATACTTATTAATTTAATGGTTATTCATCCTGAAGCTCTCCTATATTTATTTCTTGTATTTTGATCACATATATAGGAACTCTCTTTGTCCGAAGGAGAAAATAATTCAGTTTCTGAGGTGGGGTGGGGAGATTGGAGAGAGGGACAGTGTGACTAAAACAGAGACGCAGCTAGAATCCGGGTTTACATTTTGGTCAAGTCTTTAAACCTCTTTATCTAGCCAAGTACTATTAATTTGAGGCTATCATCTCCTTATATTCTGAATCTAACTTTTCTTAAAAATTAGTCATTTCTCATGAGAATTTTAAACTTGTTTTCTATGTGAGGTTTCAGGCAAGAACTTGTATGTTTGTGAATGTGTAAGAGTGTGTGTGTGAGTGAGAGTGGGTATGAGTGAGTATGGGTGTGAGAGTACTTATTAGTTTATTTCTTACTTACTGAAATCATCAGGTAATTTTATATATCACTTTCTGAAAGAGCTAACAGAATGCACTGGTGTGTGATGGACTACTTCCTGCACAGTTGATTTGTGGTCATCAAAATGCTGGATTTCTAAAAATATGTAATAGAACGTAAGTAATGCGACTGTTCCACAAGTCAGAAAATTTTCCTCTGTGTTATTTTACCTTCTGAACAATGTTGCACATTATGGATTACCTTCCGTTAAATAAAAAATAGAGAGATAAATCAACACCTTGTTCCCCAGTAACACCAACTATCAATAGTAAAGATTCTTTTGAGCTGCCTTGCTTTGCCTGTGCTAGACAGTTAAAGAAAAGCACAGTGCACATCTTAGCAACCCACCTAAGAGAGGCAGCTACCAATAGAGTCGGGCACCCGTGGCTAGATCAAACCTCAAGTTTTATGTAACCAACACCAGGTGGTATATATTCTCTATATAGAATTCATCTGACTTGACTACAAATACTTTTTACTCTGGCTATTCATATCTAAAGTTTCTGCTAAAATATTTTGAAGAAAATATAAGCCTATGCCACTGGTGTTATGAAAAATTGGATATAATCTGAGAAAGAAAACAGGTAAGAACTGTGATTGTGTTAATGAATTCAGCGGCCGGAATGACCCAGTGCTGTCGTGGTCCTACACGAGGGGCCACCTTCCCAGCAAGCCTCTGAATTAGCAAAGTGTAAGGATTGAAAATGCCACAGAGTTCACAATGCTTGGTATTTGTGCAGTACCTTTCATCTGAAGGTATCAAGGTGCAGGATAAATATTAACTCACAAATCCTGTCAGTTTTACGGACATGTGGGGCTTGTAACCTCCAACTTCGAGTCAGAATTCCTCCCCTAATCCCATTTTACTCCATTTCCCAGAACACAAATAAGATTTACTTTTCCACAAAAGTTTGAATATAAATAAAGAACTATAAAACACCCATGAAACTCAAACTTCTAAACCTCTCTTTCTCACTCATAATCGATTCTTTCCATTGAAAAATAATTCAAATGAAAATAACATGAATGCTTGATTTATCTTGCAGAATCAAGAAAAAAAGATATATTTCTTTTAAAAAGTACCCTTATTATCAAATTTAAAAAATAATTTGTATAGAAATTTTTTAAAACTGTATAGTAAATGTTCCATATAGTTTCTAGGGCAGGAACAAACCATAGACAAGTTCGACCTGTCTTAATTACTCTAGGCTACTATTATGGCCATTTATGATGGAACTGTGTTGTAATACAGCTCCAATATATAGAGGGTCATTTGCCTCCAGAGCAATAGTGAAGATTACAATTTCTTTTGCTATTTTTGTGTCTGACTTTTTGTAAACTTTTTTTTTTAATCTCCCCTTCCATAAGCTGCCATGCTACTCTTAAAGCAAGCTATTTTTAAATCACTCTTTACTTCCTTCCAACTTGTTGATTCTAATATAATGTTAACCAGGAAACCAGAGACCAGAGTTAGAAGACTAAACTCTAAAGGAGTGAGGGTCTGTGGTTGTCGCCAATGAGTCCATTACGTACATGACAGCACTGTAGCTGCTTCCTTGTTTATAACAATCTTCTGACTATATTTGATCCATATCCCTAGAACAGGTGAGCTGTTACCATAGAGCACAATATATAGGAAAGAGAAAAATCTGTATTTCTACCATGGTAATTTCAACTAGTTAACTAGTGGGGGAACTGGTCATAGAATAATATATTTAAGGTAAATTTAAGAATATGACACTCAGGAAAAGAGGTATTAGAACTGTTGATATTTTTTTTTCTCTTTATCTTTGCAATGCTAGTTTCTCCTTCTAGAAGAGGATAATTCCAAAAATCTCAATTCCCAACTAGATTTTCTTTATATTTCCTGATTATTGACCATTGGAGACACAAGATCAGACCAATAAATATAATTATTTCACAAGTTTTATTGGGTTTGCTTTTCCAGGTTAAGTTGTCCGTATATTAGCAACTAGTACAATCAAGTTGGGGCTAAAGAGAATCGAGCGAGAGAGAAAATACACTACAAGAAAAGATACTAAATCAGAATGGTAAGTTACTACTGATGTCTAAGGATATGTGAGAGAACAAAATTGATAAAATTTTGGACAGAGAGAAAAAGCTCGTGCACCACGTTCACAACCAGGTACCTGAAGTAACCAGTACAGGCAACATGGTCGGGCAGGTCAGGCCTTGTGACAGGATGAATGACAGTGTTGCAGTGTGCCAGCAGCTACCTGCCGCTGATCTGGAGGAGCACCTGGTCTCACTAGACACCTTCCCTGTGGGGTCATCCCTAAGAGGCTTCCCAGAGAGGTACCAATTAGGCTTCATCATGAAAACTTCCTTTATCAAAACCAAGTATGTTTTTTAATTTATCAAAACCAGGTATGTTTTATGAATTTGCAAAACAAATTTTTACTCCCCCAGAGTAAGTATGAATAGCCTGGAGCGTTGGCGGGGTTATGGATTAGACTTTAGATTACAGATTACATGTTACAGTTATTCCTATGCCTCATCATACAATCCTTCAGATTGCAAGAGAGTTTATGGGCAAGTAATATATAAATTATTCTGAAACCTCTCAAGTAGGCCTCTTGTCAGAAAAAGACAAACACGGCCCAATCAGGACTAAAATTTCATAGAGTAGCTAGCACAGTGATAATTAAACAACCAGATAAGTTACTACCTAAATCTTTGCTATTCACAGTGGGGTTTTTGGATTAGCAGTACTGACCATTACCCAGGAGCTTGTTAGAAATCCGGCATCTCAGGATACGCTCCAGACCTACCAGGTTAGTATCTGCAGTTTAACAAGATCCCCAGGTGGTTCTTATGAACATTAAAATTTGAGAAGGAAGGAAGGAAAAGAAGAAAGAAGGAAGGAAGGGAGGGAGGGAGGAAGGAAGGAAAAGAATATAGACTATAGAATGTTTTTCTATATTCCCTGCACTGTTCTAAGAACTTATATACATTTACTCAAATAATCCTCACAATGAAGTTAATGAGGTAGGTATATAAAACAAGATTTTAAAGATATGGATAAAAACTTAGATTCTGTAATGCATGTAGCTGTTTCAAATGGTGTTCATGAGTAGAAATTGTTTTCTTTTCTGACACTCCCTAGTGGGCCCTCAGTGGTTCTTTAGGAAATCTCAGTGGGCAGCTATGGCAATCTTGGTCTGTGACACTCCTCTCTTTATAAGCTTCTATTCCTGGCAAAGAAGCAATTGACAGGGCAACAAGGCCAGATGCTCATCCTGGAATTACTTGCCGGGGGAGGTCTTTTGGGAAAATCAGAGCTCTACTAAGAGCAGAGAAGTTTTCCACCTTAACCTTCCTTTCCTCCCAAGGTATGTCTTACCTTGAAATTTGGGAACTCCATAAGGAATAGCCAATTTTATATATATTATACATAAATATATATATATATTCTTTGCATTACTAGGCATATTGAATAACTGGAAGGGGGATTTCTTTTTTGTCTGTGATTCCTGGTAATGGTCTAACATTAAAATAATTTCAGTAATAAAATCCAAATGAACTTTGTGACTCCATCACGAGAGCAGGGAAGGGAGAAGAAAGAATGAGTAAAGGAGGAAGGGAAGGAGGGAGGGAAGAAGGGAAAATTCCAAATCAGACTGGCATCAAAACCCTACTTTTTAAGATTTTAAAAAGCCATCACCTTTTAGGAGTAAATGAAAGAAAAAAAATGCTCCTCTGCTTATTCTTTCTATGTCATCTCGAGCATTGGATATTGCATATCTTGTGATAGGAAAGAATTCTAATGAAATTAGAATATTTAGTGCCTTGGACACAGACCCACCTCATAGTTCGTTTTCTTTTATTTGATATGTCATATGCTATGGAATTTATTTAAATAAAACAATTACCAGTATCTGTTCTTTGAGGATTTGAACTCTTTCTTTTATACCACTACACATTAGTTACTAATAGAAAATATATTATTACCTGAAGTACAAATTCTAAAAGTCTTTCCATTATTAGAACTGACACTATAAATACAATGGTATGGTAAGAAGTCTTTTGTTTTGTTTTGTTTTGTTTTTACCATTCTTAAACACTGGAATTCACTTTAGAACTCCTGAGAGGGTTGTCAGATTATTTTGATTGATAAATGACAAAAGGTACAAACACTCTGCAATTTCCTCAGTTATCTTTAAGTTGCTACTTATAAGCATTTTATCTGTTGCTATAAAATAACCACAAGGTATATGTAGAAAGATTCAGCACCAAAAGTTTTATATTTTTATGTCTTATAGTGGTCTTTACATTAAGAGAATATTCCTCATATCTTAATAATTCCTAAATTTGAAGCAGAAAACCTCCATTTTCTGCTTCGCAAATGTCAAAATGTGATTTCCATTTTGTGCCCATTCTGAATTTCACATTACATTCGAAGCATCAACCATGATTACTGCTGACATCTTTGTATCAATAAGCCCCTAAGATTTTATGCAAAGCCTTGAAAACTTCACCCAGGGTATCACCAAACTAGACAAGCTTGGTCTGCCTCTGTGTTTACTAATTGAAGCACATAGTCTCTGAACTTGGAAGTACACGGCTGGCTAGGCAGTCATGCCTGGTTTTCACAATTTATCATTGCTTTTAATGGCTTTCTTTTTATCCCTCTGAAATATTCTGTCTCCTAATTTCACGTGAATATCTTTACCTGGGAAAGTGGAAGAAAAATGATAACACTTGCTTAAAATTAATGTCTTACTTCTCCCTCAGTGCAGTGTATCTAAAGAAGCAAAACTTATTGAATCAAGTTTAATGGCATAATAAATTCTTCCTTTCCAACAATGCCGTGGCTTAATTCACTAGTGCACTTTAAGCTTTTGCCTTTAGCGTCTGATGGGTCATTAGTCTGTATGTAATCCAGCAATTGGACTCCTCGGAGTCTAAACCCAATCAGCAAGCACCAAACCAGTAGTTTCTGAGATATGACTGGTGGGTCAAGTGTCCTCAAAAAGAGTGCCTGGGGCATCCCAGACAGAGAATAGAGTGTGACAAGCAACAAACTAGGACAGAATGTGATGCTGGCACTCACTAAAGATTTCATTCATTCTAACTTACTGAACAACTGCTCTTCAAATGCTTTGACCTCCACATTTGATGTTTTCTAGCATTAAGTCATGCAATAAAATTGGTGGTACGTACCAATAGCTTTAACATACATGTCATCAAGTTGAACATATTCTAATCACATTTTTGCCCCAAGAATTTTTGTCTAATACCAGAAAAACAAGCCATGAAATCACTATCAGTCATCCTAGACCAAAACAGTCTAATTGCTGCACAATAATCTCACATATGAAATGTGCTCTCTGCTGGATCAAATTAGTCTTCTTTCTTTGAGAATATCTTCTATGGCTAAAAATAGAAATAAAGATATCACTACTATTATTCCTGAATTTTACATGAGATTTGGGAAAACCATTTTTCTACCCTATCTTTAATGGGTGAAGTAATTCTGCCATTAATACTTAGTTCTATAGTGCTACATTCATTTATTCATTCAAATGATGCTGGATGCTGGAAATAGAGGGATAATTTGCAGTCTCTGCCCATCAAGGATTAAACAATTAATTTTAGATAAGTGATGTACTTTAACCTGTATCATCATCATCATTACCATCTTACCTTTTTAAAGAATTTAACATAAAACATACAAAAAAACACCAGATATAATTCAGATCTGACATCATGCATGGAGAAATAGAGAAAAAAAAATCTTCCCCCCACCTTCTAAAATGGGATTTTCAATGTTCTATAAAAAACAATTTGTCTCACTTCATCATGGTGTCATCTTCCTAGAGGAACTTGGTAGAAAGACTAGAGCCAAGAGTCGAGTGGAATCACTTTCTTTACAAACTTAAAAGCCAGGATCTAAAATTGCTGGTTAGCCATGGCCCCTGTGAGCAGATAGAGGAGCAGCAAGGGCCACGGTAGCAAGAACAGACACAGAGGATTTCGATTCTGAAAGGAAAGTGACCATGAGAGCAGAAGGGAGGTGAGAGAAAAATAGGGAGTCTGAAAGAGAAGTGAGTAGAGTTAGAAGCAGGAGGACAGAGGAAGCAAGAAAGGAAGAGCAAAAGGAGAAGAGAAATTGAAGAGTGGGTGGGAGGAAGAACAAGTGAGGAGCGCATTAAGCCTCAGCACATATGCCTCAACCCATGAAATTAACATATTGAAAATAATCCAGTGCTTCCTTATAGAGAAAACAGTGGTTGGATTGAGTTGCAGGGCCTTGTTGATGAGGAAGCCAAGAGACACATTGTGGTACGCAGCCTCTAAAATGGCTCTCAAGGCTCCCTGGCTCCTAGTGTTCATGGCCACATGTAATGCCCTCCCATCCAGCACAGGCTGGACCTAGTGATTCCCTTCTAGCCAAGAGAATACAGCAAAATTGATGGATTACACTTAATCTCTTCCAAGGTTAAGTTACAAAAAGCCTCTGGCTTCCATCTTGCTTACCCTCAGTTGCTTTCTCTCACTTGCTCATTCTGTGGGATGTCAGCTGCCATACTGTAAACTGCCCTATGAAAAGAGCCTCATGACAAGGAGCTGAGGGAGGCCTCTGGCCAGTAGCCAGTGAGGAAATGGAGCCTTCAGTCCAGTAGCTCCCAAGGAACCAAATCCTGCCAACAATTACCTGAGTGATCTAGAAGCTAATCCTCCCTCAGTTGAGCCTTTAGATGAGACCACAACCCTGGCCAACACCTTGATTATAGCCTTGTGAGAGTCCTTCAGACAGAGGTACCTAAGCCACCAATGGATTCTTGACCTATAGAAATTGTGAGATAATAAATGTTTGTTGTTTTAAACTTCTAAGTTTTACAATAATTTATTATATAACAATGAATAACAAATATACACATTTAATATGAAAATGACCATTTTGACCAAGATTAACAATACGTCAGTAGGTGAATCACTAAGGCAACCCTAATAGATTTAATAACAGAATTATGAAAACCTAACCTATGATAAAGATAAGAATTAAATTAATTTTTATTAATTTAACCTTGTAAAGACAGGGTTTAAATTAATTAGCAAATTTTACCTCATGTTTCACATAGAAACCTGGGTTTGAGCACCAGCTATGGGCCAGGTACTTACTAACTGAGGGATATGGCCAAGTCATTTAGCCTCTCCGAGACACATCTTGATCTGTGGAAAATGGGGCAACTAATTATCCCTATGTGTCATGACTGTCATGAGATTGACTTGAGGTCATGTGATTGAAACTACTTTGGAAACTATACAACCAGTTATGATGTAAGTACTAAGGGGATTGCTGCAGTCCCACTCATGAGATCCCTCCAGGCTAGTAACATTTCAAATATTTGCAACTCCTGACAAAGTATTTCCCTTTTTTATGAGGCAAAAGATGATATCTCAATACTTCTTAAGTTTTGTCACAAAATATCTTAAGGATTTATGCTGGTTTTATCCAAATCTAATGCTTTATTCTAGCAACGTTCATCCTAAAAAATGGTCATTTCACATATCTTGAAGATTTAGTCAAATAATTTCAGAAATTTAAAAAAAAATTTTTTTAATTATAAAAGTGTATGTCTTAGTTGAGTTTCCTAAGGTAGGAATTCTTGTTCAAGTGATTTATTGGGAAGTATTCTCAGGAGAATGGGAAGAATGTTGGGTTTAGCCAGAGGTTTGCTTCAGTTGATCCTGGAACTCTGGAGAACAAATCACACCACACCCTTAGGTCCACTTGAGGCAAAGAGACTGGCATTTTGCAAGCTTCCCCCAAAACCTCCCCTGCCCCTCAACCTTTACCTTATTCCCAATCAGTTATTGGCCAGAGGACAAGTCCAGAGAAGGAGGCAGCTGTGAGCTTACTAGCCACATTCAAAGCATCCTGGAGGAGCAGCCACTGAGGGGGATCTAGGCAGGGCATCAACAGCATCTACTACAGGGTGTATTTCATGCCTTTTTAATGGTATTTTATCATCATTTTTGCAAATAGATCTTGTTATGCTAAACAGTTCTCGCATTTGACCACTTTTATACCAGCTTTGTTAAATGAGATAGCAGAAAGAGTGGCAATGTGGAAAAAGAGTGATCTGTCTCTAATCAGAGTTGTGAAACTTAAGTCAAATAAATGAAAGGGGGACATTGGGAGACTTTTTTCCCCTAAAAATATAACCATTAAGAAATACATACAAGAGGTACTTAAGCGACCCTGAGGTGCGCCGGGCACCTGGGGACAATGGTTCCTCAGCAAAGCCCACTGGGAGCAGGGGAGGAATGCAGGAGAGGAGGGGAGAACGTGAAGAAGCTCTTAACTTGTGTTCCTGGGAGATGCAAAGGTCAAGGAAGTCCTTGTCTGTGCCCAAGGAGGGACAGGGAAGGAAGAGATGGGAGAGAAGGGAAGAAGAAAGAGACCCTTACAACTTGAGAGGAACCATAAAGACAGGAACCCACCTAAACAGTTTAGCATCATAGGCGTTTCCTGACTGTATCTCCTGACAAAGCACAACTCGGATATTTTTCCATCAAGCTTTTCTCTGTTTCTCAAATCTGACGTGACCCACTTTTTTCCTTATAAATTGTTTACATTCAAAAAGCTCAATCATGGAACAGAAGATGGTAAAACTGTTATTTAATGGTTATTACCAACACTTCAGCTGGAGCTTCCTGAAACACTATTGCTCTTGGTTTACATGGCCTGGGGTGGGGGTGGCAGGGTTTGGGGGGCAAAGGGGCTATTTGTCCAAAAATGTATTTTGACATCAGTTGCCCAAAAGACATTCTGAAGCTTCCAAATGCATGGGAGGCTTTACATGGGAGCTGAAATGGGAAAGTGGAATCTGGGGTTGGTACATGCAGAGTTCCCAGCCTCCCCTTGTCCTAACATGGAAGTCTGACCCACATTTGTGTTTCTGACATTAATTAATTTTGGCTTTTTTAGTATATAGGAAAAAAAAGGTTGGATATTCTGATGAATAAAACTCTAGAGTGGCAATTCTATTTCAACCAGAATTCAGTCTCTTTCCATCATTCTCAAACATAGGTTACCACTTTTTAGAACTATTTCCACTAGGGAATGTTTATGTATGATAAAACTAAAATGTAAACGTGGGCTTAAGGTGCCTGCCCAGCTTGCTTTATATAACAAAATATCTGCTGGTTTTCAAACTTATATTAAAACAGTATGTTAAATTCAGTTCTGACAGCACATAAAGATACTGGCTTTCCTAGACACATAAGCAAAGTCTTCTTTATGAGCTCATAAAGGCTAGACTTAAAGAATATTTAAGTAGTGGGTAATTCATAGAACAATACAGCATCTTTAGTCATTCAGCTAACATAGAGGGCAGCCACAATTTATTCTTCTTAGATCTCTTCCTCTCACGTTTTATATTCTTAGGAGGTGAAAGGTATTTAGAAAAGACCTAAATACATTTTTTTATTATTATTGAACTATCAAAGATGTGCTGTCTTTGGGGACTCCCTTCACTTCCTCATTCCGTGTATGTTAACCCACTTCAGAGACCACGGTGAAATGAACCCAAAATGCCAACTTAACTATTTGCATTATAAATGGAGACACAAAAGGATATTTTAAAACTTTTGGTTGATCTGGTATATCAAAGATTTCTTTCGAGGCTACTTCAGTGACTGCATTGAAGTAAACTGAAAGCGATAGCTTAAAAGTGGCTAAAAAAAAAAGTCATAAAAAAGAATCCAGCTTATTTCCATGGAAATCTTCAGCTTACACTCCGAACCCTGCTTCTGAATTGTTTCCCTTTCTTACCCTCTTCTGTATTGGCAGGACTCAACAAGGAGGAAATCTGGAGTTTTCTGAATGCAAGTGTTAAGCTAGTTCTCACTGGAGTGCAATCCATTTTCCTTGCCTTGTACTTTACACTCAAACTTCCAGCAAGTAGCGTGACTCTCATTTTTTCTACTATTGAGCTAATTGCCAACACTGCAGCTTTGCAGCTTTGCTCTAACCATGTGCTTTGGGATGTCTGCCCTCTTCCTCTGCTTCATAAAGTACCCAACAAACTTATAAATCATTAGAGTAACTACTGAGAGTCCATTTAAGTGAGGCTGGTGAAACTTAAACAAGAAGTTGGCAGGTCTTAACAATCACTACAGCTTTTTTAACTTCCCCTTTGACCCTCATAGATCTGTGGTTTTTATTTTCTATTTTCAAAATGAAGGCCAGGGCCTTCCTAAGAACCATGGGAGAGTTGAAATGGGCCATGGATAGGTAGCATTTAAAAGCTATTAAATAACCACTGGAACATGGTGGAATCTTCCAAGGGCTCCTTGGAAGGGTTGCTCCATCACTGGCAGTGCTTATGGAAGAATCCAGACTTCCTCTTTTTAGCATTATCTTGGGGGAGTTAAGGACTCCTCATGGGCTCAGAGGATTAAGAAATGACAAATGCTCTCAGAATATAAGTGCTTATTATGAGAACATCAAGGGGAAGGCAAAGCTCTTTAGTCACTAAATTCTTACAGGTAATATATACTCTATTACTGAATTTGTCTGGACAATAAGGTATCTCTAACATGAAAAATTTATGCCCATATTTGACTATTTGTCATTTCAAAGTGTTGTTTTAACCATGTCCTCTTTGGAGTAGGTATCTGCCTCTCATTTGACAAAGTTAAAGTATTTAAGCTAATTTAACATAACATGGGACACACAGCCACCCATAATATCAAGCTCCTACAAATATATCTCAAATTTTGCTTTTTGTTCCACACTATATCATACATTATACTGATTTTAAAAATTCACATAGGAACAGGTATGTGTCTCTCTGTTCTAGTTTTTCTTTGAAGTGGCAAAACTTCTTAGATATAAGAAAGTTGACATAGAACTCTGGTTATAAATTTACCAATTAATTCATTGTGACCCTTGGAGAGATATACAGTCTCAACTCCAATCTTCCAAACATTCACCCCTCCACACACACCAACCACCACCAAAAAAAAGAAAAAAGAAAGAAAGAAAAAGGAAAATAGCAAGATATCTCCACAGATTCTATAAAATATTAACATTAAATTTTGGATAACACTGATGAAGGGAGATGTTAGTATAAATATTTAACAACATGGAGCTTATTAGACCAGAGGTATATCTGTCTCTAGGTTATGGAACATAGTGTATAATTATTTTGGCTTTATAATGAAATTCATTTTTTTAGTTAGATTTTTGATTTGGGTTTGCAAAGTTACTGTCTATTCTTGAACTGTAGTGTAAAACTTACTTCCTAGCTAAGCCTAGAATACTTAAAGTTACCTGTCAAATTGTTTTAGTATTGTTTTTTAGCAAGTCCAACCTTTGGAAAGATACCCATGTGTCGCCAACTTTGGTATCACACCTAGCTAAATTGAAGCCACAGTATGAGAGCTTCCACTGTGAATTCTGAATGCATTTATTCACTGTCTATCAATTTGCCAACCTTTCCGAAGTGCAAGTTCATAAAAATCATAGAAATTGATATTTTCTTGGGGCTACATAAAGCCTCAAATTATATTTGTCAATGACTCATTTAGAGGAAAACTTTAGTAATATTCTATTATTGCCACATATTCCTGTGCCCGTGTTAGAAACACCTCAGTATCTTTCCCTTTCTGCCACCACCTCCTACCTACTTCCTCCTAAGTTATGAGACTCAAGGCCGGTTATAATGACCTCGGCCGTCATGTCACTAAGACTTCTTTCCAATGTCACCACTAAGTCCTCCTGAAAACATACCTCCCTCAAATCATCCACCTAAACTTCTCAGGGGAAGTCTGCCCAACAGTGAAAAGGAAACAAACAAAAATTCATAATAATGTGAAGGAGGCCAGAGCCATTATATTGGAACAACCCTGTTCCAGTGTTAACTCCAACTGACATTTTTGTAAATTGTCCATTTACGCAACCATTCGCTGAGGTGGTAAACTAAGTTGAATATCGGGGGCTTCTTGCCAGTCCTTAAGAAATCATTATTGCAGGAGTAATAAGACTTTATCAGCACTATTAAGATCTATTTGGTTAAACAGTTTAATTGACTTTGAAAATGAAAGAAAAGGAAAAAAAAATAAAAGTCCCTGACACCTTTAAAAGCAAATAACAAGAAGCAAGGTAAGCCGTTGTCTTGCCAAGGGAAATGACCTTTCCCAGAAATTATAATAATTTTTCAGAAACCAAATTTTAAAATATAAAAAGTTAGCATTTTACTTAATTTCTTCACTGCCATGAGACTAAGGCATTGCCCAACACAAAAATGTATTTAAAACAAAGAATTAAAAATATTTATTTTCCCCTTGAGAAGAATTTAGCAGACTTCCCTATGAGTAAAATTTAAAAGATTATTTAGTATAATTTCTTAAGATTCCATATAAATCACAAGTCAAAATATCACTTATAAATCTTTATATTTAAACAAACTTGTTCAGCAAATACAGGGGTACAGGAAAATGTTGGTCTGTGAAATTTGGTATCTTCAAACATAATTGAAAACAAAAAATTTTAGAAAAAGATCCACTACTCCCCATCCCTTCACCCAGGAAAGAAACATATGTTATAGATAGAGACATTTAATTAGATGGGTATTAACAGACAAGTGCTAAACCCTAGGAAATAAAGCAAGACAAATCTGATTGTAATGGTAAACATTTTGTTGTTCATTTCTAACACTGAAATTACCCTGGAATTTATTTAAGTTGCCTAAAAACTCATTTAAACTGCACACTAAAAATTTTAGACAGCAATGAAATCTAGAACAGGCTATGCTGCAAGAAGGAAGGACTACTTTTAACTTTTAACGTGCCTGATTAAAAAAAAAAAAAAAACGATGAACCCTCCCCCACCTCAGGTGCAAACACACGGGAACGGGTTTTCCTGTTATTCTGACACGTGCCTTTCTTCCCATATTAACAATAAAAGTTCGGTGTGCTATCTGCCTGCAGAAGTTCCTTCCTGAGCACAAGTGTGTCTTATCTGTTGAGAAATTCTGACACCAGGTAGACAGTTGTTTATGTCAAAAAGCATCTCAGGCAGATAACGGAGTGTTTTAAGAACCTAGATAAATGAGCAAGTTCTGTGTGCAAATACACAAAACACTGCTAATATAAAATGTTGTGTTTTTTTTGGTTTTTTTTTTTTGTTTTTTCTGGAAAGACTGCTCTGTGTTTCTATGATGGACATTTCTGCATGTAACCTTGTCACGTGTCCGTGATTTTCAAGCTCTCCAACCATTGCCCACCTCCACTTAACCCCTTTGGGGTCTGCCACTGCTCAATTTCCACAATCTAGTCAAGAAAACCAAAAGACTGATTGCTCTTCCCTGAACACTTGCTTTCTCCCACCTCTTCACACAAGAAAATAATAACAAGTAATACGAACTGGGCCATTCCCCTTTGCTCTCTCCAGCGTCTCAGCCACGGCTAAGAGCGAGCCGGTGCCGCTCACCTGCCCCAAGGCCAGCTTGCCGCCACTCTGCTCCGGCTCCTGAAAAGGAGTCAACCTGAAAAATTAACCTAGGTTCATGTGCTAACACATTACTGGTCTACACTTCCAAGTAACTAAATATCTTGTCCTAATTTAAATTTACAAACCGCCAAGGAAGACTTCAATATCCCATTTATTATTTCTTAAGCACCGAGGATATGCTGGCCACTGTGCTGAGGTGACAAAGACGGACACGAGAGCCCCTGCTCGCTGGCGCTCAGAGTTCAGTGGAGTCGGTGGACGTGAGCAGTGTGGCAAATGCTGTGGGCGGGATGTGTCCAGGATGTTAAGGGGAAAGCGTAGACGAGGCCCTAACCCACCTGCTACAGTTGGGGAAGGGGCTAAGGAAGACCCCCTAACGTCGTGACTCATGACATGGTGTAATATACGCAGGAGTAAGTCCAGCGAGCAAGAGCAAGGCGGGAATTCCACGGGAAGGACCAGCCTGGACAACATCACGAGGTGGGACGCAGGACCGTGTGCAGCAGGAAAAAGCTCAGGTTCTGGTTCTGGCTTTGGGACCTCAAGCCCGTGGAAGAGATATTTTTAGTCAAGTGAGTATTGTGAGAGTATTTAGTCCACCCTCCTAAAGCAGCAACTTCCTTTTTTGAGAATGAGACCAGCCCTAACTTCAGGATTTCCCTTCCATGCACAAAGACTCCTCCAAAGTATGTTCTTCCTCTCCTTCAGAATCCAGTGTACCCAAGGACCCTACCCTAACTTAAGTCCGTCCCTCCCATCAGAGTTAATTGGTTCATATAATTCTTCATATGTCGTTCTCAATTTATTTCCCTATTTCTCCCACAACATTTTAGGGTTAGGGGACTTGAATACTATTTTTCTCTTCTATCTTTCAGAACATTTTAGAGCTCTGCGAATGCTGATTTGTCATCTGACTTAGCATCTTCATAAACAGAAATAGACAATTATTTTCCCATAATTGTTTTTCAAGCAATACATTCAAGGTAGAGATTTTAGCACAGTAATTCACTATATGAGTTGAAAGTCTAAGGTCATTAAATACAAAATAGTAGTAAAACCGGAGACCCCTTGAATGCCTACAATGATCTCATTCAGTCTTTACAGTAATGGCATAGCATCGGTATGAGTGCCCCTATTTTATAGATGAGAAAACTGAGTCTCAGAGAGATGAATTTGCTCTGGGCAGGAAAGTTAGAGAAAACTTCCCTGCAGAAGAGACCTTTGAAAGCCAATAGTGACTAGGATTTGACCATGGGAAGAAAGACTCCCTGGTGTAACAGAGCAGAGCCAGGACTCAAGCCATCTGATTTAACGGTTTTAAGTCCATAAGTTCAAAATAATATAATTTAAAAACACACACACACACACATACAGCTATCATTGGTCACCTTTGAAGAATGCTAGAAAATAAACCGGAAACTGGAAATAAAAAGTTAAATCCAGTAATTATCCTCAGTTTCATATGCAGATAATATAACAAACATATACCCTCAGGGTAATCAAATAGGGGAAGGTTCTCTTAACAGAAATATTTCAGCTACTAGGTCAAAAAGGAATCATATTCATAGATACTATACTGTATCGCAGCCTCTAATGAATTAAGGACCTGGACAATGATCAATAATGACTACTAATATCACCAAAAGAGAGACAAGCCGTCATCGGGCATTGTTTGCCTCCTATTAGAAATACTCAACACATCTATGAAGTATATTTGTCAAAATAATAAAGATCTGAATCTAATTGTGCATTTAAGTGTCAATTTACAGGAAATAGAAAAGACTGAGGAATAAAACATGTCAAAAGGAAACACAAAAATTTAATCATTAAAATCAGAAAATTCACAGGAAAAATGACCCAGTTTCTTCACAAAATCATTAAGAAAAAAAAAAAGAAAGATGGAAGTAAACCTACAAATTAAAGGAGACTTACGAGACATACTCCCCAATAGCTATCTATGGACCTTACTAGAATCTAGATTCAAACAAGTTGTTAAAAATACATATGTGAAGCAATTGGAGAAATTTAAACCTTGACTTTCTACTGAATATAATTAAAGAACTTTTGATAATTTTTAGGGATGTTATTAATATTGCAGTTGCTTTTTAAATAAAAAGAGTTCCTAAATTTTATGGATAAATTTGGAAATATTTACAATGAAATTGTGTGAGGGATTTGCTTCAAAAGAATCTTGTTAGGATTAAATATGATACAGATGAGACAAGATTGACCAACAGTTGACGGTTGGCTCTTAATGACGGGAGCATGGAGATTAGTATACTCTTCGCTGTATTTCTGTATATTTTTGAAACCTAGGTAAATTTCAATAATAAATTTGACATAATTTGTTATTATATAGTAACAATCAGTCTTTTAAGTCACTTCTCTTTTCCTTCCTCCTCTCAGCCTCCTTTGCACTGGACCCTTGACCCTCTGTCATGTCTAGCATTCTCTTTTAAAGGCTCAGTAGGAAAATAACCATACAAGGATATCCTCCATCAGGAAAAAGGGATCATCTGAGCTCTGGGGCTGCCCTCGCTTTAATTATCATCCTCCCTCTTTCTGGACAAGGTGGTTCTTAACCAAAATGTAGTTTAGCAGACTCTGAAATACGCTACCAGAAGACATGTATTTTTCAACCCTGCCCTTAGACAGCCTAAAAAGTGCACACCCTGCAAAACAATAAGATCACTCCCTGTCACACCCCTTCCTCATTTTTCAACTTCACTTTTTACCATCCTGCATTTTGACATCATGGACATTTACAATGATTAACAAGGACACTGTCCTTCTCTATAGTAACTGGTAAGTTTACTTATTGTTTATTTCGAAAAGCTCAGAGTCCATGGCATGCAAATTCAAATGGGACCTTAGAGTGCATTGGGTCCAGGTTCCTCATTTCCCAGAGGCATAAGTTAGGCTCTGAAAGGTGAGGGGACTTGCCCAAAACACATACTGAAGGGAAATCCAGGCCTCGGCACCCTAAAATCGCAAACACAGCTTTCCTCTCCAGTCACTACCTCTGACAACCAGAGGCACATTCAGAACTACGATTTTATGATTCATTTCAGTCAATGTGTCCCCCAAATGTACAATGCTAAGCAATGCAGTTGAGTCCCTTAAGTCCTGCCTCCTCTTGCCCTCCCATCATAGCATCATCATAGCATCGATAACCACCAAGGCAGGTCCTGGCTGAGGCAGAAGAGCTCAGAAGCTTGAAGGTGCTGCTGGGCTGTAGATGAGTGGCTGCATGTGCCGTGCAGGGTGGGCCATGTTTCCTTGCTTTCTCCTCTCCTGGAAAATGCCAGATGGGCTTTGAGCCTACCATGTTGCTCACTTCTTTTGTCCCTCTTTAGTCCTTGCATACTCTTCTTGACTTCATTTATAGTTTTAAAAAGACTTGTATTAAAAAAGTATTAGTGTACCTTTTCAACCCTGTCTTCCACTTGACACTAAACAGATAGAAAGATGAATAAAATTACCATCCTTATTAGTGCTCTGGCATCAGTCATGTCTGAGCTGAAGCCATTGGCTAAGTGACCACTGAAAACAACATTTTAAAAAGCCTTCTGTGTTAATTTCTCATCCCGTTCTATAAGTTTTATAGTTTTCCAAGAAAGGCATGTCCAAGAATAATAAGTGAGTTGCCCACAATCCCAGAGGTGTTGAGGACATTACCAAGAGCAAGCCAGGGTCTAGCTGACCCCAAAACCCATTCCTTCTACGCAGCATGGGAGAGAGACATCTTGGTGTCTTTCTTAGCTCAGAGGGAATAACAATCTTCCCAGGAAGGGACCAACAGGACCTTAGGGACGTCTATTCTTTAATCCCCCTTAAGTATCCTCCAGTGAAAAGGCCAAAATAAGTTCTATGCCTTTTAGAGAGAGAGAGAGCTGTAAAATGGCTGTGGGAGTGAACCTCGGAGTGAACCTGACGTTGGGTGTGTGTAAACGGTTCATGACTCTGCGGTTGAGTGTCCATGAGTCACCCAGAACACGGTGAGTCTCCAACATAAACCATGTCCTCAGACCTCACCCTCAGCCCCTGCCACAAGCTTATTCACACATGATGTGCTAGCCTGGCACCCAAAATCCCCAAATCATCCATGAGTCAGAGTTCATTACGTGGAATGCTTCAGACTCACTATCCTGATGTTTGGTTATGATTTTCTTAATTGAACCCAGGGAAGGAACATGGGAAGTGAGGGGGCGAAGCTGTTACCTATGCAGTAAAGGACATTAAGCGGGACCAAAGGCACCAAGAAGAAAACATTCGAAGTTTAGCTCTGTCTGGAGGAGGAGGTCAAAGGCTCCAGAGCCAGACTGCAAAGTTGTAAGCCCAGCTCTGCCCGTTAGCATGTGTGTGATCTGGGTCATGTTACCCCTGCCTCACTTCCTCATCAATAAAACCTAAGTAAAATGGCAACTACCATATAGGACTCACTGCTGTTAAAACAGTAATGCCTAAGGTGTGTATATAAATAAGTACAGGTTGAGTAGCCCTTATCAGAAATGCTTGGGACTGCAAGTGTTTTAGATTATGAATTTTTTCAGATTTGGAATATTTGCATTATACTAGCTCAGCATCCCTAATTCAAAACTCCAAAGTCTGAAATGCTCCAGTGAGAATTCCTTTGAGCATCATGTCAGTGTTCAGAAAGTTTCAGATTTTGGAGCATTTTAAATTTTTTTGGATTTTCATATCAGGGATACTCAACCTATACTATTGTTTTGCCTTCAGGATACCTTGACTTAAAGCCATCTATGTCATTGATATATAAATCGTGAGGTTTAACCCATCAACCCATTGCAACAAAGATGATCATGGAACTGCATTTGGATAGCTTTGTTTATTACAATCTTGCTCAATATTTGATATCTGGAGATGGAAACCAAAGTAAGTTGGAAACTAGTAACCAATATAAACCTCAATGTTACCTTCAGGGAGTTTAAAATAATAATCTTTAATAAGTGATCTTTTCATGTAAATGTATCTTAGAACTATGTCTAGGTATCTTTTCTTTAACTTTCAGGTTCATGGGCTTATTTATCTTCTTGCTAAAGTTCAAAATCTAATTTCTAACACAGGTTACTTACTGTAATAAACTCTACAAGCTTTAAAATGACAGGTTGAAAGATACAATTTTTTAGAGTTATGAATTAATAGCTATATATGTCAAAGACTTTGAAAGTGCCAACTTTTTCATATTTATAGATATATTATTGAAATGATAAAAAATGAACTGCGGAAAGAGGAAAGAACTGAGAACCACATATAATGAATCAAACATACTTAACAAGACATGTACAGACACTTTGGTGTGCATCGCTTTTATTGCGTTACATTAATCAAAGACTGCTAAAGACATCCATCTGAGCAAAGTGTCACGATGATATTCTGTAAAAACGTTCTTTTGAAAAGAGTCTGTCCTGACAGCCATATCAACTATATTGTCTTAAGTGATTGTCAGACCCACACTTCTCAGAAATTAAGACAATTTATGTACATGCCTCTTGAGCCGTCTGCTCCCTCTGCCTGATTCCTCCCTCCCCAGCCCCGCCGAGCATAGCTTTTTAAAAGAAAATAATTTAAATTGGAGAAAATGCACAAATTCCATTAATGACTCATAAAAATCTGGCTGTAAATATTTTTTTTAATTTTCAAAGTATAGTATCAATTCATCTAGTTTTAAATTTTTCACAAATTATAATAGGAATTTCTGCTTATTTAGCAAAATAATTAATCTGATCTTCAGAGGATGTTTTTCCTAATGTAACAAAGACCTAACGGTTTTACATAGTTATGATGAGCTATCTTTTCATTTTCATGCTGATAAACTACCTAACAATTGCAATTTTTATATGCAATTGTTCATAATGTGTGTTTGGATTTCTACATTTAAATTCTATTAGAGTCCTACTTTATGAAAAATTACATTTATCACTTAATATTCTATTTAATATTGAGATAAACACACATAAAAGCAAACAGATGGGGAAGATGAGTAATATTTCAGGATCTGTAGCCATCAGACTATGAGCAAATCATAGTATATTATAAGCTCCTTCTGCTATAGTCAGATATTTCAGAAAAAAAATCACAATAATAGCATAAGTAATTCAACTGATACATCCAGATAATATTTATAGGTCTCTATACCTAGGGTTTGGTTTTGCCTTTTCTAAATTAAACTGGATCTTCAAACAGCTTATGTGCCAAATTCATTTTACCCTGAGAAAGGAAACGTTAAAAAAAACTTTAGGGCCAGAAGTTTATCTTAATTAGTACGCAATTGAACAAAGTCTAAAAACTAAAAACCAGTGGCTGAATATGAGACTGGTTTTAATATCTTTATTTTTAAAAATAACTTATCATACAAAATGGATGGCAGGTATAAAGAGAATAGTGATGCCCCTGAGTTGCTTAGTCACCTGTATAGAAAATGCATTTGAAAAAAGGACAAATTAAGCCAACTGCACCTTTGCCTTCATATAGACTCAATTTTCTCCATCAGTTTGAGAACAGTTTTCAATTTTATAATAATATTACCCACCTCCCCTGGGAACAGGGGTGGGGACCAACTAACAAGCGAGTAATCTGGCAGTTTGATGTAATCAAGCTAGAAATCTTTCTTCTAAAATTGCAGTAATAGCATAGAAAGAAAATCCAAAGTGTAGCCATGATGATTTTTAAGACTGTGTTGAGGCCACCTTCAAAACTTGGCTTTCTTACTGCAAAACATCTATGCTACTTCTTTTTGTTCCAGTCCTTGGAACAAAGGGCCAACCTCACTTGTTACTGTCACTCCCATGTGAACCTAATAAATTCTCTGTATGTACTACTAATCTCTACTAACCTTCATCTGCTAGATGATTTCTTACTTGTATGTAAAAAAAAAACAATAACCTGGTTTAAAAAATAATCACTCTCATCATTTTGTCCAATAGGCTAAGCTCACAAATCAAAGGATGACAAGCCCTCTCTTCAAATTTTACATTGAAAAACTACATTTAGGCCAGGCGCGGTGGCTCACGCCTGTAATCCTAGCACTCTGGGAGGCCGAGGCGGGTGGATTGCTCGAGGTCAGGAGTTCAAGACCAGCCTGAGCAATGAGCGAGACCTCGTCTCTACTAAAAATAGAAAGAAATTATCTGGCCAACTAAAATATATATAGAAAAAAAAAATTAGCCGGGCATGGTGGCGCATGCCTGTAGTCCCAGCTACTCGGGAGGCTGAGGCAGTAGGATTGCTTAAGCCCAGGCGTTTGAGGTTGCTGTGAGCTAGGCTGACGCCACGGCACTCACTCTAGCCTGGGCAACAAAGCGACACTCTGTCTCAAAAAAAAAAAAAAAAAAAACTACATTTCTTTTTCTCTGATTAACTTTTAAACATGTTTTTTAAAAAATCTTATCATGTGATTGTGTGAGTGTTCTCGATGTCAAAATACAATTTTATTTGATGCTGTTTGAACTTTACTGATGCTGTACATGAACTTTACAAAAAAAGGTTTACTAATTTTTTAAAAATATTCTGGAAAAGCATAGAAAGGTTTGAATTCACATAGGCATAATATATTTATGATTTGGATTTTAACCAGTGTAAGGTATGTATCTGACTATTGAGTTCCATGAGTACCATCTACTCTTCTGTGCTATATGAAAGATGAATAAAAGGAATAACTTAAGAACGATTCTCTAATCCTGGCCACGGTCCTACAAGGCAGGTACATTAGTCTTATTTTGCCAGTGAGGAAATGGAGGCTTAGTTGAATGGAGTGTCTTGCCCAAGGTCACAGTAGTAGTAAGTAGGCAGAGCCCAGACAGAATGAAAGCCAGGTCTCTCTGGCTCCTAAACTGTGTTCCTTGGAGCCTATGGAACTGCTGGCCTCAGAGAAGCCTGGGTCAGGCAATTCTCCTTAATGATGACTTATTAAAAGCAGTCAGTCCCAGCTCAGAGAGGTTCTTCTCTAAAACCAAGTTTGAAAGAACCCCACCGAGTTGGCCCAAGGAAGCCCTCAGCATTTAGAGAAAACTCAAAACCAAGCAGATATTATGGGAACAATTTCCTAAGAGATCCTTTTCCAAGCATTTGGACATAGAAATCACAAGAAAATTTCAAAAGACAAGTAACACTTGTTACATGTGTGAGCCTGCCTCTGTTTTTTCCTAACCGTTACTGGTCTAATGAGAATGCAAAAAGAAAAGGTAATAGGAAAACATAATTTAAAGGCAAAATCATCATCATCTAGCAGCCTGTGGCCTGAAATCAAGCCTCTGGTTTTGTTTCACCCACACTAAGGTCTAATTTTTTTGAAATTAGTTTTGATGTTTGAAAATCAGTATATTTTTCATAAAATTCCAGATTTAAGAACTTAGGAAATCTGGCCACCCTGTACCTATATTCTAGCAATTGACTAGAGCAGAATAGATGGGATTCCAAGTGTAGAGCGATTGCATACCGTTCAGATGGCCACTATTTCTGCCCTCCCTATCCACCTCTCAATATAAAGGCTCCTCAACTTACAATAAGGTTGTGTCTTGATAAACCCATCATAAATGGAAAATACTGTAAGTCGAAACATTTAATACACCTAACCTACCTAGATTAGCCTAGCCTACCTTAAACATGCTCAGAACACTTTCAATAGCCCACAGTCAGGTAAAATCATGTTGCAACACAGTATACTGTAGGTATCAGTTATTTACCCTCCTGATTGCATGGCTGACTGGGAACTGCAGCTTGATGCTACTGCCTAGAATCTCCAGAGAGTATTGTACTACATATCACTAGCCTGGGAAAAGATCAAAATCCAAAATTTCAGGTGCAGCTTCTACTGGATGCATATTGCTTTCACACCATCCTAAAGTCAAAACATCTTAAGTCAAACCATCGTAAGTCTGGGAACAACTGTATGTTCCATTATGGTACTTAGTTGGCCCCATATACATCTTTTTGTGTGAACACTGGTCTAAAACATTTGTGGGGTCCTCAGAGAAGTAGTCAGCCCCAATTTGGCACAGGCTTCTTGCCAGGTTTTTCTTGCTTCAACACCAACATCTCCCCATGACGTTGGAGAAAGCTCATGAAAGAGATAGACATAGGTCGTAATAGGGAAGTAAAATCTGGCTTTGAGTTATTTGTGGTTCTTTTCAAATAAGCTGAATTGCCATCACTCTCTCAATCCCAATTTTCCAGTGTAGAGGAGGAATCTAAGAAGGCTGGTTTGATTCCAAAACAATTGCAGCATTTCTCAACAGGCACCATCCATCCCGGTAGGAGCAGCAGGCAGGTAAAGCAACCTGCCAATTCTCAATGCCTCTTTGGAGCCACTCAGGGAGGACCTGGGGGTAAATTATGAAATAAATGGGGGAGGAATTCTATTCAGAAAGAGATTCCTAGGTTGTGCCCCTCTCCTTTTCTCTGCTTGCATCCTTATAACACCCCCCCTTCACTTTGCTACTCATCCAGAGTTTTGAAATAAAGCAAACACTCAGAAACAATTGGCAGGTGATTTGAAGTCATTACCTGCCTGCCATGCTAATTACAAGTCATTACCTGCCAGCAGCACACAGTTTTGTACATTTTGTGAGACACAGGGAGGCTCTACTTAACTGGAAGGATCATTTTTCTCAGACTAAAGAGTGCCAGCACCAGCAGCCGTGTGCCCACTGGTGTTATGCAATGTGTAGCTGATACTCCCTCCGTCAGCCTCATCCTTGAAGATGTGCACATGTGCATCTTGTGTGGAAAAGGCCAGAAGGATAGCCGTAGTTTTCTGTCATTCATTGCTATTTACCTTACATTTCATATTGCTATGTATTAAAGGAAAAAAGCCATGATTCTGATTTTGCAGCTTTTCCCTACTATGACAACTCTTTGAAAACATACTAAATGCAGAGTGAATGCAGCTCTATCGCACTAAAAGTTCATTTGATAATAAACATGGTTGTAGATTGCCATCTATTACTATCAATAAGATAAAGTTCCATTACAGTCTTAATTTCCACTTGCAGAATGGATATTGCTACTGTCTGTAAATTATACACATCTCTGTTATATGGAAGTCCATCACAAATTGCCATTTCTGATCTATGTTATATATAAATTCTGACACAATAAATAATTAAAATGTTTTATTCTTTACAGTTGTTTTACAATTATAAGGAGCCCAGTTCTACTGCTTTCAGTTTTAAGTTTAGTTTTATTTTATTGTTATCCAGTCTCATCATAAGAAACACAGGCATTTACCAGCTTTTAATTGACGTGTAATATTGTGTTACTCTTCTGCATCTTGGCGATGAACACAAGACATACCAGGTATGCCACACATTGCATTTTGCCGGAACTTTGAGGATAATTTACAGGATTTTCCAAAATGATACTTCCTTTTTATTCAGCAGCTTGAACATAAAGACAGAATACTCTTCTGACTGCAAATATAGCAATTATACCAAGTTATGCTTTGACACTGTTACCACAGGCAAGTGGCCAAGGAGCATCCGCAGTCAAAATATCTAAGCAAGTTAACAAGCTCCCTTTACTCTCTACAGAGAGGGAGAAGAAAGGGAATCCAACCCCTGAGAAATGTTAAAATGAAGGAGAAAAAAGCTGTTGGTGTTTGTTAAAAAAAATGGTGTCAGTGTCTTGGGCTGATCAAGCTACAGAATCCGGGGCCCTGACAGACGCCCAGGCCTCCATCTGACGGGAAGCCTTTTTCCAGTTCACATCTGCTTGATGATCTCAACTAATGAATGACTCCGGTCGGCAAGCCCTTGCGCTGGAACTACACCTTGCTTTAAGGTTTGGTCACACTGGCTTGCCCTCCGTGTCACCTCTCCGTGCTCTGTCCCTTGCAAGACTACATTTTGCCTCCTCTTTTTTCAGCCCCGTTTTACAAAATATCACCACATTTACCACACAAAAGACATCGAAACTAATTAAGTAAACGCCAAAGAACTATTACAAATCATTTTGCTTCAGCCAGAGATATCAGATTTAATTAGGTGATCGGTGTTGATGGGGTACAAAAACAAAAGCTATCTCCTCTTTGAAAAGGTTCAGGCCCTATAGAGACCCAGTCTTCCCACTATGACACAAATAATAATTGAGCATTTCTTAAAAAAAAAAAAAAAGACAGGCATGAAAAGAGGTTTCTGTGTTAGGGACAAAAGCTTTCAACTAAGGTTTGTTTTCTCTTTTTGCCAGGTGATTTAAAAACAAAAAGCACACCCTCTACAAAGGAATAGCTGTAACCTACATTGATATCACCATGACACAGAATATAAAGTGGCTCTAACAAGCATAATTTTTGCAAGTGATTAATCAAAATCTATTTAGCCAGTCATCTTCAATGATTATCAACACACTTACTTAATATCACAATGAAAATCATTTGTTTTCCCCAGGTTACCCATTAGAGAATAGGTTTTCTTCAGCATATAAAACAAAAGGTTCAAGTTTAAAGTTAACATAGTAGTTTAAAAGATCTGGATTTTAGTGTGAGAGATTTCTTGCTCATAAGGAAAGTGGAAGAAAAACTGTAGATTTTAGATGGCCCCACTTAAAGCACAGCATTGTGGACTAAAGTTAGCCCTGTTTTTGTCATTTGTTAAGAGGGTGTTATTTTGATATATTAGCAATAAATAATATAGGATGGAGTAATTATTTTTTAATCAATCTTTATCATGAATTAGTTGTCAATTCCTGACACACAAATCTGTTGGATCTTAAAAGAAGGCAGTATTCTTCTCAAAGAAAGATAGTTTGTTTTTCTTAAAATATTTATGGATAAGAAGTTGAAAATGCAATGCCATTTTTAAGTTTTCATACTGCAAACTTATGACAGCCAGATTTCTTATGACAGTGGAAATTTGTGTCATTATCATCTTAACTCTTACACTTTTGTTCACACATACACACACGCATAGATTATGAAAGAAAATAAATACATATTGGTTTCCACATGATAAACAGTGGCTCTCTTTTGATTCTAACTGATGTTTATGGTATGAAGCAGCTCTAAATAATGTTCTTTCTATATGCTGTTGTTAAACAGTTTTCCTGGAATTTTTATCCAACAAATGCACATAACTTTGTATGATGGAATAGCCTTAAAGCAAGTCTGAAACAATCATACAAGTGACCAAAAAGGCCAATGCAGTATTTCCCAAGTTTAAGTACACCTCGAAATTCCTTTCTGTAGCTCTTAAAATGTTGAAAGGAAAATAATTTTCTAAGTTGGCATTTAAATGGTATCATTCCGTGTGAAAAGAGTTACCGAGACATTTGTTGGAAGTCAACAAAAATAATTCGGACATATTTTGAACTTATTTTATCTGACTCCTCGACATTTAATTTGGTGTGAAAAACGGCAACGGTAGAAAACAGATGTTAAGGGGCCAAGTATACAGCAGAGGTCAAAACAAACATAAAACACCGCTTCCATTTCTAAAAGAGAGAGAGAGAAAAAAAACACGATTCCTCCAGCAACAGGTTCTATGTTAAACCTGCTTTTTTATTGTTCTGCTTGTGATATCTGTAGACTACACAATGCAATACTGTCTGCCATGGAGCAATACCTCTCAGCACTAGTAATTTAAGACTTTCTTCTCTGTAATACACTGAACCATCATAACCTGTCTCTTCCCATTTAGTTTAACCTACAACCACCACATACTGATTTGGCTGTGTGTGGCTTTTTCTATTGCCATTTATTACTCTGCTCGACTCCTGAAATTCTGTTTGCAATTTAAGGCCACAAATTAGAAGCGTAAGTCATCTGTTTCCTATAATCCCCCTGTCAGGACTGGAATCGCATTTGGAGCTCAGCACTGAGCCTGGGCCTGGACCCTTACAGACTTTCTGATTGGCTGGCCTCTCTAAAAGCTGCAGCAGAATAAATAAAATGCTCTGGAAAAATAGAGCTTTTTACCAAAAAAAAAAAAAAAAAAAAAAAAGATGAAAGAAAATAAACCGAGTTTCAAATATTTTCTTCTCCCTTCTGTAAGTATTGAATCAATTGTTAAAGTAGTAGGGTTTGTTGTTTTGTTTTGTTTTGTTTTCCAGTAAATGAAACTGAATGTTACTTCTTTAAGGACAAAACAGTGAATATTTAAGATTCCACGTGGGAGAAAAGTGTAATCCTGCTTCAATTAGTTATGTATTTTCGCTGCATATGGAATATCTTTTATAAGTCCACCCATGTTTATTACAAGACACATTTTTTTATATAGGATATGTACTAATTAGCTGGGCATTTTTTAACAGTGTCATAGATCCTTTGCTAAGCTAAAAATCTATGAAATCCTAATCCACTCATTCTACCAGGCTTTTCCTTCTAAAATGTTTTGGCAAATTTAACGTAGTATCCCTGGATTTTATAGAAAGATTTCAGGAAATCAAATATGAATCAATTTATCTTTTAAAAAGACATTCATACTTCTAATAACATAGGAATTTCAAAAATTTGGGAATATGACTGCTTCTTCTTTCCTTGTTTCCTTGGTTCATTTTAATAGACTTTCTACTATCCTTACTGTGGCTTTAGACTCTTTCAGTGTTTCATATTTTAAAATATTCTTCCACATATCAGATTACACATTAAAGATAGAAAGATAAAAAATATAAGTGGTGAGAAATAAAGAATAGCCACATCTGAAAACATACTCTGAGTTCTCAATGCAATTGTGAACTGCCATTGAGCTTTAAAAAATTACTAGTTAACAGGAACAAAATCCAACACACTGAATCATGTTTATTAATATACTTACAGTAGCCATACCTGGGCCAAAAGGTTAGAAATAAATGGACTGATATTAGCTGAATGTCCTAAAAGGAGACCTTGTGTTTCAAAAGAAAACAAAGCTCAATGGGAAAAATTATATATATATGATGCAAGCTAACTTTTAGCCAAAAAATAAAAATTAAATTAAAAAGAATAATTTTTAGAGAAAACCCATTTTTTAAAAAATCAACAGAATTTAAAGAAAAACAAAAGAAGCATAATATTAAATCATTTTAAAGGTATGAGATTATTTACAATATTTACTTCTGGAAATGTTTTGTGCTTCGTAACTTAGATTCGGTTTCTTTTCCTTTTTTTTTTTTTTTTTACATCAATTTTTGCAGGCTGTTAGTCTACAGTGTGGCCTGTGATCTCTGGTTATTTTAAAAGAAACAAAGGAGGAAAACTCGCCAAGACGTTGAGGTTTCAAAGAAAAAAAAAAAATAGCTACTGTACATGCGTACACTGATTATTTTCTAGATTTTTTTTTCAACTATACTTTCTGTGTTGCAGATTTATTTAATAAACAAATGCATCTTCTGGGCCCATAATACACAAATGCATGCTACTGTTAATTCATTTACAGAATGCGCCGTGATGGCCCCTGAGCAAAAGAGCAATCTTGTTATAATGAATGTGTACTATTCTTAATAAGCACACTGTAGCAACGACCCACACTGCACACAAAAGCACACCCAAACCATTTGGTTTGTTCCCAGAGCTCGGACACCAGCACCACTATTAAATAGCTGTGCGCTGGGAGAGCAATCCAGTATTGGCATGCAAATGAGCGCACGAAGAGGCCAGATGCTGCTCTTTAGAAAGGAAAAGTGCCTCAGCTCAAATTTGGGGGGAGAGAGAACCTATGAATGTTACAAGCATAGGGCAGCTTCACGAATGTGAGCCATTATATTCCTGACAGGGGAGGAACAGCCAGTGGGATGAACCTAGGAAAGAAAGATGAATAGAGCAGAACTTCTTGCAAACACGTGAGCATTGAAGTGCTCCATATTTCCATGGGTCGGCTAGAGATGGCTGACCATGTTTGGGGGCTTTTTGTTTGTTTGTTTAATTTGTTTGTTTGGGTTTTGGGTTTCTTCTTTTTTTTTTTTTTTCTGGCCTGAAATGATGTCTGAGAGACTTCATCTCTACTATTTAAATTGACGGCATCATTATTCATAGAAGTTAAGTGATTGTCAAAAGCTTTATTATTTCAAAGAAAACATTAGGTTATTGAAAAGAAAGTGGATTTTTTTTCCCCAAGTTACCTCATCATGTGTGATATTTATCTATGTTTGGAGACCACCCTGGGCTTTCATAATTTGCGGTGGGTATCTGACCCATGAGTTGCCGCCTTTATCTTACAGTAGCAATTAACTGCCTTGAGGATGGAATAGAGGGGAAGCCAGTACTCCCGAGACTGAAACTGGTCTTGCAACAGCACGGGTAGACTGTGTTCCAACCACAGTCAGAACATTGTCTTTCCTCTCAGCTCATTTTTCATTTTCTTTTTTTCTCCATGTTTAGGGAGTCATTGATTTATTTGATTTCTTAAAGATAGTTGGAGATGATAGGGATTGAAATCATGGATGTGTGCTTGAAAAATGGACCAATGAAAAAGAAGCAGGAACATACATACATGGTAAAATTCACAAGGGGAGATAATAGGATTCCCTAATTAAAATGTATAAGTGTAATATGTTACCTTTATAATGACGGTACTTTGGGACAGGACCTTTCCCTAACTTCGTTATAAATGAATCATATAATAATAAAATTTACCACGTATCATATATCTATAAACATTTACTGAACACCTATTTATAGGCTGGTTATTACACTAATTTCTTAGAAGAGTTCTATCTCACTGGCAATAAAATAGCTCATAGCAGTGGCTGAATCTACATACTAGACCCCCTGATCGTGGGTTATTAATTATAAACCTCATAATAAATAAATCTGCTATATTCAAATACTGACTTTAGCAAGAATAGAAATGGATATTAAGATATTTGGTGGGATTATTTATGCCAATTTTTTTCTTGAATGATCATAGCATTGTCTCTACATTTCTGAGGAGTCCATTCCCACCAGTCACTTGGTACATTTATCCGTACATTTAATAAATATTTGTTGAGCAACATGTAAGTTTTCCTTGGAATGCCATAAGGAAGGGCTTCAAACAGAGTGGCTTAAAAACAACAGAAATTTATTCTCTTACTGTATTGGAAGTTAGAAATCCAAAATTGGTGTGTTGGGCGGAGGCTATGTGCCCTTCGAAACCTCCAGGGGAGCATACTGACTTGTCTCTTCCAGCATTGATGGCCCCAGGCATTCCTTAGTATGCAGCAACGTAACTGTAATCTATGCCATTATCTTCACACGAGGACCTTCTTCCCTCCGCGTCTGTGTCTGTGTCTCCTCTTTTTATAAAGACAGTCATGTTGGATTACAGCACACCCCAATTCAGTATGATTTCATCTTAACCTGATTATATGCACAAAGACCCACTTTCCAAATAAGGTCACATTCACAGGTATCAGGGTTAGAACTCCAACATCTTTTGGGAGGACACAATTCAACTCATAATAATCACTTATTCAATACCAGGTACTTGTACTTGGGTATTTTATCATTTTATCATGGAAAAAATATCTGATGAAATATGTTGTGGAATTCACCATATGAATGTTGCTGAATTTATCTGTCAATTTAAAAAAATACATAAAATAAACTATAATAATAGTTATTTTTTAATAAAGGATGTTGCTAAAGATATTCTTTACTTTATCACAGAGAATCCTTCCTATGAGAACTCTTGAGAGAAAATGCTCTCAGGACTCAGGAACAGAAATCATCGAGTTTCTTTCAATTAATTGGGGTTTTCGTAAATATTGTAGATGCTGTTAGACATGTAACTGATCTTACTTCTCTCTTTGAGTTGCCTGCTAGCAAGTTCAAATTAAATTTGAGACTCACTACAAATAAGTATATAATATCCTAACAAGTGCATTTTATGTAATGACCTTTTACCCAGCTTAATCTTCATTTTCTTCCTTTTATTTCCCTTTGCCATTTTCCATATTTTTTTTATCTTGTCAAGGTATTATTGGAAATAGCATTAAATGACTAAATCTGGAGTAAAGCAAGCTACAAATAGATATTAAAATTTATTAATTTGGATAAACCTAAATCAATTTGATTTTTTCCTAAAACAAAAATAATTTAAAAAGATGAAATATACTGTGAAAAAGAATATATTCCAAAAAGATGACCCATAGTGGGAAAGAATGTCCCATTCTCAACACTCCGTTATTAGACATGTTTAAGCTATGGTGTATCTACCATGTGTCAGAGGGCTGAAATAAGAGTCCCAGGACTTGGTAGAAAACTGGCTCCAAGAACTACATTTTCTTCCATCTAACTCCAAAATCCTAAGATCAATGATTCTATACCTGGTTTATTTTTAATAAAGAAATAATACAGGGATTATTTTACTAAAATTGGATCCATTTAAACAGTTATAAAATTCACAATAATTTTGTAAGTAGAGCTATTTAGGAAAGAGTTGGACATAGTAATGGGTCTATCTTGGCACCAGCTGGACATCAAAATCTCCTTTCTACAATCTTACTGAATAAACACAGCCACAAAACCTAGGATTTTGATAAGCAGACCATTATTTCATCTCATTAATTTTAAAAATAAGCAACTGAAATTCAGCAAGAGAAAACTACTTGTCCAGTGGCATACAGAAAGTCTACAACATACCCAGTCCCGAGACTGCAATTGGAGATGTAGCCATACTCCCTTCCAAAGAGTCAGAAAATCATGACAACCATCACCCAAACACTCATTGCAAGCCGTATGCGGTTTCTTGTTATGTAGTCTTCAAACATCACCTCATGCAATCTCCAGACATCTAGATAATGAATCCAGTCCTTAAAGGCATAGGATGATTCTGTGGCTCTTTGATTGACGATTGTGAATGTGGTTCCACAGTCATAATTTTAAGATCACATCCATGCACCTTGGCCGTTGTTATGACTAAACTTTTCTCCTACTGACACACTACTGAGCCAAGTTTCCATATGGTAGGATGGCAGGATTTACCCAGTCGTCTCTCTGCAAACATGTCTACTGTGCTGTGCTGCCTTTGATTCTCGAATTTTCTTTCAAATGCGTGTGCACTCAGTTTAGTAAATGAGATCATTATTCCTTACTCCCTTTCGCTGATGGATGACAGACTACTGCAACAAAAACTGAATATTATGGTCCTTCCATGTTATTTCTGGCTTTACCAGGGACACACTCTGTAACTTTAGCCAAGTCACTCACCCTCTCTGTGAATAGGGACCTTCAGTGGTAAACTGGTGGTTGTTAGTTTCACCAGATCATATTCAGGAAACACAGAAGTCTGCACTTGAAAGTTCCTCTAGACATGGGAATGTACTATCATTATTATTGTTGTTGTCTATGACTAATACAGCTGCAGAACTTGAGAATTTAAGATCTCCCTGTGGATTTTACTGTGGCCTCCAGAACCTGAGATCTAATTTTAAAAGAATTAAATTTCCAGTCTGCCTTATAAGGGTGACTGTGAGAATGTGTGCTGACAGACTGTTGTCTTCAGAGGCAATATCCAGACACACTAAAACAATGCCACAGCTTGAGCAGGGGTGACCCTTTCCCATTCATCTTAATGGAGTGTTAAACTTGAAGCCTAATTAGGTCCACTTAAATGCCAACATTATTATACTTTTCTCTGCTTATCTTCATACCAGAAACAATCAACTAATGCACTCATTTAATCTGGGTGCGTGCAACGATCACATCCAGACACCCTGTCATTTTGATAGCCTGCTTTGCAGTCATAAAAGTATAAGTTTTAAACTTGCACTTTGGTTGTTTTTAATTATCCACATAATTAGATTACTTTGTACTACCTTGAAAATTTAGAGGTGAGACTGTATACGCATATATATGATGTTTGTGAGGTGGTAGGGCCTGACCACCATTCCCATAGTGAGAAACTGTTACCGAACTTGCTCCCAGGATAACAAAGATGTGTTAAATGAAAGATCTCATTCCTGTCTCTTAGAGAAGGCTCACAGAGTTATAGTTTATCCATCTTGTATGCGCCTGAGCTTTCTACGTTTCCTTTTTTTTTTTTTTCCATCATTGCTGCCTGGACTTCATTTTTATTTTTAATTCCTAAAACAAACCTTGGATAAAACAGAAATAAAAATATGTAAATCTTCACTTGCCTATTTTGTACCTAGTAGGATCTAGATCTAGGCCCATAATGCAAAGTCCTTGACTACCTTATAAAATATCTCATAAGTGTATTTATTTACTCAGGGCTATAAGAAGATTAGTCTGTTTTCCTTTAGTGGTCTCTGTGCCAACATGGTACACAAGAAAATTTTTGGAAGTTCATCATCCAAGCTTTTGGTTAAAGACATTGTTTGTTGTCTTCAAGATGGGACATGTATTCCACCCCTCTGCCTACATACTCTTCTACCTTAAGCCATATATTATACCATGTACCTCAGGCATCTGAATGTCCAAGAACATAAGGCTTGGAGGAGCATCTTCCAAAGGTGTTGGTAATAGACATTACTAATGCCCACCTTGGTTTTCCAACCCTTCCTAGACATACAGAAGAAGAGGTTTCCTAGCCCCCGTCACAGTTGGCTGAGACGATGACTAATTCTGACCAATGGATTCGGGCATGGAGGTCACTTTGGTGAGGAAGTGCTTCAGAGCCAAGGTGTTATCCTCAGTGAGCTCTTTCTCTGCTTAAACAAACCCTGAAGCCCCATTCTGAGAGAAAAACACCACGAGAAGGAAGTAACCTGGGATGCTGGGGCCCCCGCCTGGAAAACCCCTGGAGAGATTCCTGGACGTGCAAAAGGTTTGTGTGACTGAAAGTGGACTGTTCAGATTAACCATCGAGATTTTGGTATTATTTGTTACGATGTTACCTAGCCTATCTTGTCTAATATGATGCTTTCAGAATTACTTTCCAAGCCAAATCACATTAGATGGTCACTTGTGTATAATTTTTATCACTGCCTTCTTGCAGCTTCAAACAGAGAGTGAGCAAAGGAAGATGCAGAAGTCACTCCAGACAGTCCACCACGCTCTGATTTCACTCTTCGTCACTGACTCCCTTGTGTCTTACATGGTAATCTTGAAAGAAGTCAACTAAGTCACATCACAGGCTACTCTCTTCCACCATGAGAGAAACTTGGAAGACAATGGTTGTTCACAACTCTCAGGACATTTTCCAGACACAGAGAATTACTATTCAAAGGCGAGCCAGAGTCAAAGATGGTGGGGGAAAATCCCTTAGGTAAAACCCTAAAATTCAGATTTGCACTGTCCAAGCAGGCAATGGAGCAAATGCCCATTAGGCAGCTGCAGAAACAGGGCACTGCCCAGAGTCACTGAGGAGGAGTGGAAAAAAGCTAGTTATTGTAAATAAACTTTAAAAGGCGGATTATGTTAATAAAAATACCAAATTATATCTGACTTGGGCTAAGCTGTATTTTTTTTTGAGACTTTTAGGTGATACTTGCAAATATTTAAACTTAGTTGCTCTGACAACTTTGAAAGGCAAAGAACTATTCATAATTTTTACTTTGACAGAGATGTGTTTATTGTGTTTACATTAAAACGGGTCACAGTGTCCTAAATGGTTTCTGAAGCAGGACCCACTTACAGACTCAGTTATGCAAATTCCCTAGCTGACCAATAGAGACTGATGAGCTCCAGCACATACAGAAGAAAGAAAGGGGCCTTAGGGAACCTTAGTAAAGAAAGAGAGAAGGAGGGAAAGTATGATCTGGAGATTAAGGGGGAACAGCGAGGAAGGGGCAGGTTGATGGTCAGGGGGCCCTGCGAGTTAACTAACAGGAAAGAACTGCTTGGCTGGTCCAGAGATTGCAAACCGGGAAGACCAGGTGCATAGCGAAAGACACACCCACATTGGAGTCATCTGGGTCTGGGAAAGCAATTATCCAACTTTCCAGCTCTGTGACCTTAGACAAATCAGTCTCCCCATCAGCAAAATGGGGATAAAATATCTACCTCTTCCACCATGAAAAGCAACATGGTATGGCACTGGGGTCAGCAGACGTGGGTTCAAATTCTAGCTTCATCATTTACTGGTTCCGACACATAAACAAATCCTGAACCTCTTTCCCTAACAGTAAAACTGGGATAAACACAAAGGAATGTAATGAGGTTATATTCAACATAAGCAACGTGCCTCACATAATGTAAGCAAAAATATTAACTCTTTCTAATCCATAATCACCCATTATTCTAATACACAGTTATCAGAATGTTGTAATTAGTCATGTGGGCCTCTCTTTCTCTCACTAGATTATGAGCTTCTTGAAGGTAACGGCTAGATCCTTTTGTACTTTGTACTCCAAGTACTTGAATAGACCAAGTTAGGAATTTGGCTGTGTCAGAAGGAGAAATCAATAGTGAACTAAAACTATATAATCTCCCAGAAGCTTAAAAAAGTCATCTGTAAGCATGGTCTATACTTGCTTAGTCAAAATTTCTCTTCTCTGTACTCCTAAAGGCATTTATTCCCATCATTTTAATTCTGCTTTGGCTAAAGTCACCACTGACCTCCATGTTACCAAATCCAATGTTCATTCCTCTGTTTCTATCTTGTTCAACTTCTCAGCCCCATTCAGCATAGTTGATTGCTCCTTTTTTCTCGAAACCCTTTCTTTTCTTAGCTTCCCTGACACTATGCTCTCATGGCTCTCCTCTGCTCAGTCTCTTGAATTGACTCTTCCCTTTAATGGGCTTCCAAACTTTGTAGTGCTCAACTCATTCCTGGCCCTCTTCTCTGTAATCCTCTCACTACTGAGCTCATCCACTCATCCATTGGACAGGGAGCACCACCCAAATGTTAATGAATCTCAAGTCTTATCTCTAGACCTGTCTATTCCCCAGAAGTCCAGATTTGACTATTACTTAATGTCTCCACTTGTATGCCAAATGAACATTTCCAAATTTGCATACCTTAAAGAGAAATTTTTACTCCTTCTCCTCATCCAAACAGACTCCTGCCTCAGGGTTCTCCTTCTCAATAAGTAGTACTATCCTCCTTGGAGGTCAAGATCATGATCTTGCACATGGCTTCTCAAATTTTAATGCTGATATGAATCATCTGTGGATCTTCTAATTTAGTAAGTCTGCGGTATAGCATATGATTCTGCATTTATAACCATCTCCAAATGATGCAATGCTGCTGGTCCTCGTATCACATTATTGAATAGCAAGGACCTTGGAGATAATTCTTGGTGCTTCTGTTTCCCTAACATATATCCCCCACACCCATAATCAAACAAACAGCAAAGCTCAATCAACCACATCTCTCCAGAATCTAATTACTCTCCAACTCACAGTTGACATCTCGTTAAGGCCGCCATTGTCTTTCTCCTGCACTACTGTAATGTACCCCCAACCAGGCCCTGCTGCACTGTCACCTTTTCAAGCTGTTGTCCTGACTGCAGCCTTATAATCATATCACATCATTACCCGCCAATGGTTTTCTTTTCCCATCACACTTGTGATTAAAACCCAGTCAATGACTCTAATCTGGTCCCTGCCTGTCCTGCAGCTGATCAGTACCCCTCTCTCCCTGGCTCATGATGTCCAGCCACACTGATCTTCCCTTCTCCAAACTTGCCAAGTTCACTTCCACCTTGAGGTCTTTGCACTTGCTGCTCCTCCTCTTGGAAGGCTCTTCCCCCTTGATCTTTCACATGGCTGACTTCTTGTCCTTCAAATCACAACTTATATGTCATCTCAGAATGACTGTCCCTGACCACCCAATCCAAAATAGTCACCCTATCACCTGTCACTAGCCATCAAATCACTATTTTCTATCTCTGCATTTCACTTATTGGTATGCGATATTTACTGGATTATTTATCTGTTCACTCATTCATTCTCTCTGGGTCTCTCTCCCTGCCCCCCTACACTAAAGGTAAGCCCCATGTATGCAAAAACTATGTCTGTCATGTTAGCAGTTGCAATCCCTGCAACTAGGTGAATTCCTGGTGAGTAGTCGGCACTCAATAACTACTTGATGCATGATGGGATGAGTATATGTTGAGTGTATGGGAAGGTCTGGGGTCTGCTGTAGATTGAGAGGAAAGGTGCAGCTGCCTGGCAGCTGTTCCCTCCACTTTGTCCTGCAGGATTGTTCTTAACTCTTTCTCCAGGTCCACCCAATTCAACATGATATAATTGAAAGTGAACCAACATCTGGGGATGAGTTGTCATCATTTTTGTCACTAAAAGAATTTGTGTTTTATAGTCTCTGCAACAAGCCCTAGAATTCAGCTCATTTCAAAATAAACCATCCAATTTCTCACATAAAAAGAGAAGCCCAAGCCCCAGCTACTAGGAGGCTGAGACAGGAGGATTGCTGGAGCTTAAGAGTTCAAGGCCAGCCTGGGCAACACAGTGAGACTCCATCTCTAAAAAAAAAGAGAGAGAGAGAAGCCCCTCTGAGCATGGACTCAATTTTCAAGACTCTTCACTGATTACATTCAAAACCTTTATTGACTCCGTGCTCACTTATTATTTCGGTAGGGGAAAACTCATTCACAGTGATTGGAGTGTGCAGTTTGATTGAATTATTTACAAAACACATGTGTGGAGACACAGTGGTTCCAGTTGGTCACAAACTTTGGTCGCCCAAGCAGCAACATGTGCACCACCCAGGAATTTGTTAGAAATGCAAATTCACAGGCCCTGCCCCTGACCTTCTGAATGGAAACTCCTTGGATGGGACAAGCAATCTGTGTTGTAAAGGCTCTCCAGGTGACTCTGATCCACGCTAAAATTTGAGAACCACTGATTTAGACAATTCACATATACAGGCATACCTCAGAGATATCTCAAGTTCCATTCCAGACCAACACAGTAAAGCAAGTCACACAAACTTTTCGGTTTCCCGGTGCATATAAAAGTTATGTTTATACTATACTGTAGTCTATTAAGTGTGCAATAGCATTATGTGTTTAAAAATGTATATATATAGCTTAATTTAAAAGTATTTTGTTGTTTAAAAATTCTAACAATCGGCCGGGCGCGGTGGCTCACGCCTGTAATCCTAGCACTCTGGAAGGCCGAGGTGGGCGGATCGTTTGAGCTCAGGAGTTCGAGACCAGCCTGAGCAAGAGCGAGACCCCATCTCTACTAAAAATAGAAAGAAATTATATGGACAGCTAAAAATATATATAGAAAAAATTAGCCGGGCATGGTGGTGCATGCCTGTAGTCCCAGCTACTCGGGAGGCTGAGACAAGAGGATCGCTTGAGCTCAGGAGTTTGAGGTTGCTGTGAGCTAGGCTGACGCCACGGCACTCACTCTAGCCTGGGCAACAGAGTGAGACTCTGTCTCAAAAAAAAAAAAAAAAAAAAAAAAAATTCTAACAATCATCTAAGCCCTTCAGCCAATCACAATCTTTTTGCTGGTGGAAGGTCTTGCCTCGACGTTGATGGATGCTGACTGATCGGGGTGGTGGTTGCTGAAGGTTGGGGTGGCTGCTGTGATTTCTTAAAATAAGACAGCAGTGAAATGGGCCACATTGATTGACTCTTCTTTTCATGAAATATTTCTCTGTAGTATGCAATGCTGTTTTTATAGCATTTTATCCACGGTAGAACTTCTTTCAAAATTGAAGCCAATTCCCCCAAATCCTGCCACTGTTTTTTCAACTGAGTTTATTTAATATTCTAAATCCTTTGTTGTCATTTCAACAATGTTCACAGCATTTTCACTATGAGTAGATTCCATCTCAAAAAAAACACTTTATTTGCTCATCTATAAGAAGCAACTCCTCATTTCTTCAAGTTTTATCATGAGATTACAGCCAATCAGTCACATATTCAGGCTCCACTTCTAATTCTAGTTCTCTTGCTATTTCTACCACATCTGCAATTACTCCTTCTGCTAAAGTCTTGAACCCGTCAAAGTCATCCATGAGAGTTGGAATCAACCTCTTCCAAATTCCTGTTAATGTTGCTATTTTGACCTTCTCCCACGAATCACAAACATTCTTAATGGCATCTAGAACAGTGAATTCTTTTGAGAAGGTTTTCAATTGACTTTGCCCAGATCCATTAAAAGAATCACTATATATGGCAGCTATAGTCTTATGAAATGTATTTTTTAAGTAATAAGACTTGAAAGTCAAAGTTACTCTTTGATCCCTGGGCTACAGAATGAATGTGTTAGCAGGCATGAAAACAACATTCATCTCCTTGTACATCTTCATCAGAGTTCAAGAGTGACTAGATGCATTGTCAATGAGCAGTAATATTTGAAAGGAATCTTTTCTCTGAGCAGTAGGTCTCAATAGTGAGTGTAAAATATTTAGTAAACCATGCTGTAAACAGATGTGCTGTCATCTAGGCTTTGTTGCTCCATTCATAGAGCACAGGCAGAGTAGATTTAGCATAATTCTTAAGGGCCCTAGGGTTTTTGAAATGGTAGATGAGAATTGGCTTCAACTTAAAGTCACCAGCTGCATTAACCACTAACAAGAGACTCAGCCTGTCTTTGAAGCCAGGTATTGACTTCTCTCAGCTATGAAAATCATGGGCAGCATCTTTTTCCAATAGAAGGCTACTTTGTCTCCACTGAAAATCTGTTGTTTAATGTAGCCACCTTCATCCACTATCTTAGGTGGATCTTCTGGATAACTTGCTGCAGTTTCTCCATCAGTACTTGCTGTTTCACCTGTACTTTTACGTTATAGAGATGATTTCTTTTTTTAAATCTCATGAACCAACCTTTATGGCTTCAAACTTTTCTTCTGCAATTTGCTCACCTCTCTCAGTCTTTACAAAATTGAAGGGAGTTAGAGCCTTGTTCTGGATTAAGCTTTGGCTTAAGGGAATGTTGTGGCTGGTTTGATCTTACATCCAGATCACTCAAACTTTTTTCGTATCGACAAGAGGCCTAGCTTTTGACCCATCTTGGCTTTCAACGTGCTTTCCTCACCAAGCTTATTCATTTCTAGCTTTTTATTTAAAGTGAGAGAAATGTGACTCTTCTTTTACTGGAACACTTACAGGCCATTGTAGGGTTACTGATTGTCCTAATTTCAATACTGTTGTGTCTCAGGGAATATGGAGGCTCAAGGAGAGGGAGAGAGACAAGGTAATGGCCAGGTGGTGGAGCAGTCAGAACATACACAACATTTATTGATTCAGTTCACTGTCTTATGTGGGAGCAGTTTGTGACACCCCCAAATAATGGCAATAGTAACGTCAAAGATCACTGGTCACAGATCACCATAACAGATACAGTAATAATGAAAAAGTCTAAAACATTGCAAGAATTACCAAAATGTGACACAGAGACACAAAGTGAGCACATGCTATTGGAAAAATAGTGTCGATAGACTTGCTTGACACAGAGTTGCCACCAAACCTTCAATTTGTTAAAAAAAACACAATATCTGCAAAGCACAATAAAGCAACATTCTATAAAACAAGGTATGCCTGTAGCATCATGAGTTTCTATTACTCTGGAAAGCTGGTGACCTCAGGCATACTTAGTCTATGCATTAAATGATGTCCAAAAAGTGTCTCAGACCTGCCCAAGTTGGGTACTAACTGGCATTCCAGATATGCTGAAATGCTTTGACTGACCCAAGTTTACCCAGAAAACAGGACTCAATATAACTTCACTTCACTCCACTTCCTTTTACCTTCTATGTCATTCTCATTTGTTCCCTCAAATTTAGCCAATATCACTCCAGTGAGAGCACTGGTTGTTGGTATCTGAGGAAAGAACTAACACCTGAGTTATAAACTAGCTATGCTGTGTATCTCTCTCTCTCTCTCACACACACACACACACACACATACAGCACCTATTGAGTTGCTATAAGAAATTCCAAGAGTACAGTCATATCTGAGCTTATGATATATATTTCACCCAGTTGTTCAGTGAACCAAATCTCAGCAACCTCAACATGTCTTCAACTCAGGCAGATTTGATATTCTTAGCTACACAACCACGGCATCTACCTGCTTTCAGTTTTGATCCTAGAAATATTTCTGTGTCAGCTATCACTAGTTTCAAGATGAGAACTTACATAAGTTGGCGGTGAGTCAATTAGTTTAAAAAGAAAAAAAACAGTACTTATGTACACAGTACCAGTTCTGTGTTGATTGCTTGAATCCAAGGAATCACTGTGGATCCATGTTTTATCTACAAATTCAAAACAAAAGCAGATATTGTAGGTTGCTTGTAGGTCTTGCTTTCCATGCATTGTTCTAGTTGCATATAGAAAGACAAAACCTTTTTTTCTACAACCCACCACAACTAGATTTGTTGATTCCTATTAAATTTCTCCAGTTGTTACAAAGAGAAAACATCGGTATTATGACTAGTCATAAGTTGAGAGTAATATTATCTCAGAAGGTTCAGACGAAGAGAATATGGAGGATACTCCACGGAATTTGAGTAAACTACTTGGTCACCACTCTTGGTTACATTTGGGGGTTGTGCAACTAAACTTGGTCACCACTCTTGGTTACATTTGGGGGTTGTGCAACTAAGAAAAACATTTTAGCGAAAAGTAAGAGCAATGTTGTACCTTTGTTACTTAGATTTCTCTGACATAGTCTAGAATGTCATTCATTCTTACATGGGTTTTATATTTTATGGATCAGATTATGCTCCCTATGAATACTGAAACTTGAGGAAATAGTAAAACCTGTTCCTCAATGTCAACATTAAGGAAAGGTCCTACTTTATGTAAATATTGCCATAATTGTAGTACCATTTTATAATTATATCAACTACCAAAGCACCTTCATATGCATATAGTACACTGTTCATTTTACTAGTCATTATGAACTTGTAAGGTGAGCAGAACAGAGATTATTCTCCCATTGAAAATATGAGCATCTGAGAGTCAGAGACATTGAGTAGCTTACTCAAGAGCACACAAATAACTTGTGTGGTGCTAAAGTGAATACCAGGTCTGGCCCCTTTTTCTATTGTACAATACACACTTACCTACAATTCCCAGAAATCCTAGGAGGTGGTAGAAGAAATTTTTGTCCCATAATGTAATGTTGTATTGTATTACGATTATGCACTTTTTTTTTTTTTTTTTTTTTTTTAGCAATAATGACAAATGACTAGTTTTAAAACCGTATTCACTGACTGATGAAAAATCGCCTTCTGAAGGCCCAGGCCCATCCCACACTTTCCAGTGTTTCTTATGCTAATGTGAAGTGTTGGGGGTAGCAAAGCAGGGAGGATAGAGAAGGACATTCATTAAATGAAGAAACAGCACATATTGATTTTTCTTTCCATCGTAGAGACAGGTAATACAATTTCATTGCCTATTCAATATGAAAATAGGACTTAATGGAGTTATGGTTTATGATTTGGCCGTTGTGTCAGGCTTCCTTTCCAGCAATCTCCTTCTGCATCTCAGACTCCGCTCCAGAACACTGGGTGACCAGACAGCGAGATCTGCCCTCAGTCCTGCAGAACAGGAGACAGAGTATATGAAAGAAAATAATGAGCGAGGGACCACTCTTCACAAGCTATCCAGCTGCAGTAATTGTCCTGCAGAACATTGGAGATACTTGCAGGAAGACGCTATCCCTCAGTAGCACAACAGAAAAGGACACACCGCCTCCAAAGATATGGCTAACAGTCCAAAGGTCGTGGCAAATTGAGAATTTATTAGTTGTGGCAGTTTCTTCCAGGCAAGATGTGGTCTCAAAGAGCAGATTTTAGATTTGCTGTTCACATTTTGACTTATTTTCTTAAAATCAGTGGTGAATGTTGTCGGGGGACAATTCTCCACGGGTCTCAATCTTTTCTGCATATCTTGCAAGCAGACTCACTGACTGCTTTTGTTACAAACTATCTTTGCAAGGATGTTTGCATAGTAAACAGTCATGGAGGATGTTTGTGCAGTGAACAGTCATGGAAGATAGAGTTTCCCGCTCAAGTAATGGGCCAGCACATTTGTCCTGTATGAAACTTTCAGGTTCCCTAAGTGCGGGATTTCTATCCTGTAACACAACCTACTGCATATGGAGGTATCACCTGGTCACCCAGGAAAAATGGAGTTTTAAGGCACCAGATATGCTGGTACTCAAGCTGCTTCTCATTGTGAGTAATAAAGTCCCATGTCTCTGACCTGGGTCTCTTTTGATGACCTGTCCTTTAAATGACCAGATAAAAATAATAGTGTACAAGAGCTATGATCATTCCCATTTCGGTTTTCTAGGTGAGTTTACTATATTACAGATTTGTGGTGTTGGCCACACTTCCCTGCTAGAGATTCGTACTGACTTTTACTGGCGATCTTTCCTGTTGTCAGCTTGATAAGCTGATCATCAGTATCCTCAGGCTAAAGAAAGAGAAAATTAATGAAAAAGTATTTACATAAAATTTGGGTTCAACATTGAAAAAGGCTAAGAAATTATCCAATAATCTATATAGGTGCCTGTGCAGACAAATTAGGTTAAAATAAATTTCATATATAAATTACTCTGACAGAATCACTATCCCCAAAAACCCCCATACATACATTTTTCTGGGAGTTCCTATAAGGTATTTCCTACGTACTCCATTCCTTTGGTGCCTACTGTGCTCTGCCACGTGCTGTCGTTAATTTAGGGTTCTGGCCCCCCAGCCCTTTAGCTCCTCCAGCTCTCTTAATGCGGAGCAGTAGTTCTTCACTGGTGATGGTCTTCATCCCATGAGACCCAACAAGCTCCTCTGATATACACAGTTCAAGTGCCAGATGTGTCTTCCTCTACTGCGGTACACTCTGTGCTCCCTAATTGTTGCTTGGGCAACGAATATATTTTTAGACAAATCCAGAACCATATTTAACTATGAACCACCACGGAGGATTTCTCCTTCCCTTCCTCAATATCCCATAGGTCAAGCTCATGTGGAAAGATTTCTTCCCTTAGAATCCATTCTTTCACAGATTTCGTGCACCTACTTCAGAAAGACTTTTGTGGGACAAATACCCCAGTCAAACAAATGTGCCTGAAGCCCCCACAGTGGATATACTGGCGAACATTTGCCCCGGGGTATCTGTGGGGCTCATTTCCTCACCTCCTTCAAGTTTGGCTCAAACAATCCCCCTGTCAGGGAAGCCTTTCCTGAGCACCGATTTAAGAGTGTTAACCCCCACTCCCGGCCCAAGCTCCGTATCCTTTTCTCTGCCTTATTTCACTCTGTGGCACTTATTGCCCCCCAATGTATTTTAAAATGCATCTCTTATTTATTATTATCTTTTCCAATCAAAATATAAATTCCAAGAAGGCTAAGGATTTTATCTCTCTGTCTGATGTGCTCAGAATAGGGCCCAGCACCCAATTGGTGCTGAGTAAATATTTGAAGAATAAATAACTGAATCCCACACTCAGGCTACATGTGTGATGTGCTCCTATCATATAAACTCCCTGGCCACATGCCCATTAAATCTGACATCCAGTAAACATATTTTGGCTGAAAAGATAATTGTGAATTGTGATGCAAATAAGATATACCCCACTTGAAGGACCAAGTAGTCGGACACATAATGACAATCCATTTTCTTACTGTGGTTGCCTCTCACCTTTGAAACAAAAACAGAAAATACATATAAATTTAGCCTGGCCTTTCCATTCTCTGTAATGACTAGTCATTTTTAAATCGCTGTAGGTCTTATATTCAATAATATAATTCTCTCCTCAATCCCTTTCTTTTTCTGTTGTCACTTAAAATTCCTTCAGAAACGAATTATAACTATTGAAACTTCTATGTGATTCAGAATATACAGTTAAATGTCATAATGAGCTAGGTCTGATTTTTGCATGTGTGTTAACTATGGGGAAAATTAGCAAAAACTAATCCATTTATTATGTGGGAGTAACAGGTCAAAATGAAAAAGAAGAAAAAGAATGTCTTCACTTGAGGTTCACAAATCTATGAGGCAGTACTAAAGGACAGGTAGATTGCCACAAATTGTCAGGAAAGCACTTAGAATATGTCAAATTTCTTTAAAATATTCATATATTAGAACGTATTTATTATACTTTTAAATATATATAGAAGGATCTTCATGGCAATGTTATTCATAGAATAAAAATTACAAGCAATTTAAATATCCAACAATAGGGGAATATTTAAATGAATTACATGCTTATTATTCTATATAACAGAATATTATTTAGTCACTTAAAATTGTGTTTTTGAAGACGACTTAAAGAAACTATTTTCACAACATAACAGTGAAACTGAAAGCTAGATACACATTATGAGCCATATTTATCAAACAATAAATATGTAATATGTTCACAGAAAACTGAAATGAAATTTGCAAATCTGTTAACAGTAATTACTTCTGATTATAAAAGTAGAAGTCATTTTATGGATAACTCCTAATATATCAAAATACTCAACTGGCAATGGCCACCATGTTCTTAACTGATGTTGATAGCTAGACAAAACACTTTGCAAAAAAAAAAAATTTTTAAATAGTGAAATATATTTAGATGATAATGCAAAATAAATTGAATACAGTCATAATAAGAACTGGCATTTAATGAACTCCAATTTGAGCCAGGTACTATACACTAAACACTTTAATCCCTCTAGGAAGTAGGTATCATTATATATAGATGAGGAAACTGAGGTTTTTAAGATATGAAGTAACTATTTCAGTACCACCTGGCCAATCAGGGGCAGTGTGAGATTTGATCCAGAATTTTCTGCCTCCAGAGTTTCTGCTCTTAAACATTTTGCTCCATTAAAACAGTTGACAATGACCCATTATAAGTGAGTTTATAATTTACTTTTGATCAAGACAATGGATTAGTTATTATCATCATCAGGCTTTCTGATGATACTCACTGTTCAGATGATTACTATCTTTTAACTCTTGCTCACATATCTGCTGCCTCTCTCTAAGGTAAGTATTATTTCAGTATTTTATAGCCGATAAAACATGTAGCTCACTTTGGCTTAGATGCTGATGAAAAATGGGTTTATTTAAATTTTTAATCAATTGTAATTAAACCATAATTATAAAACCTTTTTAAAAATATTTTTATAGAAGGCTCTTTTTAAAACTAAAACTAGGACAAAATATGAAACTGGAAGATTTTCTGATAAATGAAGAAAATATTAAAACTGTGGCAAAGGTAAATAGGCCTAAAGAAAACACTGACAGCTTCATAGACTCTTCCTATAAATGAGATGTTGGGGACTCTCTTGCCAGTTCTCCCAAACGTCCAGGTAGAACACTGAGTACGCTGATTACTTTGACTAAAACAGTCTGGTTTTGCACAAACCCACTTCAGGTGCAACCAAGTGTGAAGCTCATTGAACTGCCAGACCAAGAGAAAGACAGCTTTTACCTGAGGAGAGAAGCTAAGCAAACTGGGCCAAACACATGTGAGCTTATAATCTAAGATATTTAGTTTCATGTTACCTAGAAGAAACTTCTAGATCAAAAGAGGTCTTGTGGAAAACTTCAAAATATGCCATATAAAGAGAAGGAACAGTTTACAAATTGTATGTAATATGAAACAAAACAAAATTAAGCATTTTAGCTCAATTTTTAGGAAGAAGTATTTTCTAGAAAAAGTTCACATAAAAGTAAGGTGAATTGTAAATTTAAATCTTAATGACAAGACTGCCACTTTAGATGGTAAATATTTTAATAATCCCACAATTGAAAACCATTTTAAAGGACAAGCCCAAGAGTTATTGAAATGTTTATACCAGTCTGGTTTAAGGAATCTGTATGTTGGTGTATTGAATAATATGCTGTTATATTTTTCAGAAACACTCTTTAAAAAAAAAAAAACTCTCATGCTTTCTAATCATCTACCATTTTGTTAACAAATAGCATTCTCAAGTTAAAAAATAAAGAATGTTTCTAAAATAATGTCTTTTCCCCTGAGGAACCCCCTCAGAAGGTAGCAGTCAGTAACACAATCAGAGATCTAGGATGATTCCAGCTGTCTGCCAAAACATCTTTCATGACTATCAGAGTATGCTGAAAAACACCATTACATCCATAACAGAAAGCGTGATTGTTCTTATTTCTGGAATTCCTTCTGATATGAGTCACTTCACTGGGTGGGATTTCACTGGAAAATGGCTTTAAGAACATTTTAAATGAAGGAAGAATAGAACTAAGGCTTTCAAACCCAGACATAATGGAAAACCATAGGATCAAACGTCACTCAGCAGGCAATGACAGGGACAAAATTCAAAGTAAAACACGCAGATACAAAAAGTTCTATTTTCTGTGCAATTTGATATTTATGAAATTAACATTTCTTCTTAGCACAACAGTCCAAATGAAAACATTTCACCCTCCGTATACAAAAACAAAATTCTGTGACTTTGTTTTTCCTTTCAAACCTAGCGACATCGGTTTGAAGGAGGAGCGAGAACATGAGATTATTTTAAGGATTGCTTTTGTATTTTCCCAAAAGTTCTCCAAAGGCAGTTAGGAATTTGGATAATTTGAAGGTGCACAAATAATCCACAACATAAAAAGACTTTATGGCTTTTTTTTTAATTCTTAAACTTACAGAAATTTAAACCCAAGTGCAATATGCCATGATCTAGAAGGCCCCCTCTGCCTGGGAGGATCAGACACGCACTCTCTCTGCTCTAATTCCCTCTAGACTGGGACGAAGAGATCTTGTTCACAATTTTTGAGTACTGCCTGCTGAAATCAGTTCTGTTGACTGTTCATTATTTTATATGTTTATATTGTCCTTCAAACTAAGTACAGTTGAGGAGGTGCACTTTATCGGTTTTATTATTCCCTCAAAGGACGTAGACTAGAACTTCATCCACAGAGAGCATTCTCTATTTATTTGTTTATTCCAGATTGGTCCAAAATGTTTTCTTGTTTTTTTTTTTAACTCAAGAATCTAGAGCACTGCTAAAAAACCACTGATTTAGTCTACCACGTAATATATATTCTAATAAAAAGAAAATCTCTGCTTCTCCTTTCTGCCAAATCAGTGTCATAAATTGATCCTTATACTTTCATAAAGTCTATTGTAAATGTGTGTTGAATAAATGAATTGTCCAGGTGAATGAATGAATGATTGAATACTTGTAACCAAACTGAACAAAATGCTTATTATAGTTGTGATATTTGTTCTAGTGGAATTGTATGGGATAGGAAAATCTGAATGTAATTTAATTTGGAGAAATTAACAAGTAAAAAGTATCAACCGAGACTGAAAACTAACATCTGAATTTTTTAAGTGATTTTACAAAGTAAAAATTGTACACGTGGAACGCTTTCTTATCTGTAGTGATGAAAAGGTTCCAGGATGTATGTATGTTTCTGCCTGGCCTAAATCCATGCCTTCCTCTTTTGGTAACTGCAGCTCAATTTCTTCCCTTTTGGAAACAACCCCTTCCCGATGCATCCAGTCTTGGCAATCTGTTCATCAGAAAGCTCCACTCATTCCCCATCCACCCACCTCTTGGCCCACCAAGGTATAGGCACATTACCCAGGCTAGACTAGTCAGATCCTCTGGCCCTGAAATATGAAGCTGTTCTGGGATGACAAAATACAGGAGCAGTGACTTGAGCTGCTCCATCCACCCACAGGACTGTGAGCAGACTCCACATTGGGTTCTGCAACATGATTTCCTGAAGCTCTGCTGGTCTGGAGGTTTCTGAGCCCTGGTTGTTTGGCCTCTTCTTTTTTTATTGAACTACATTATATCTTTCCAACAACATTCTTATTTTACTTATGCATGCATTTGTTTTTGTTTATTTGTGTTTAAGTTTGCCAGAATCCATTTCTGAAACCTAAAAGAAAGAGATACAGGGACCCCAAGCACTGACAACACAGACAGAAATTCACTTGAAGAAACTTAGAGCAAGAAAGTCATACTCACGTCCCATACTGAAATAGATCCCAAAGTCTCAGCTTGGCTACTGGGATTTCTCTTAATATTATTAGGTGTTTTGAAAACAATGCTTATAGCATTCTACAATGCTGCTGTATGCAAAGTGAAGATCGTTAGACTAGATCAGGAGAATAACTGTAGTTTGGGGCAAGTTACATAAACTTTTTAAATCTCCAGGTTCTCATCTGTGAATGGATGTGGTTAAAGTAAAAGATTTATAAAGCCTCCTCCAATTGTGACAACTGATGAGTTTTCAAGTTTGCAATTAGAGAATCACACACAAACTGTTGCTTTTCCCCACCTAGTGCTAAGGAGACTCTGAAAAAGTCCTTGCTGTCTCACTTCAAGGCAGTATCTAAATTTAATACTAGACCCACCCAGTGTCAGCCTATGCTGTGGTGTGACTTTCCTCCACAGCTTTGTAGAATCTCTTTTTGTGATGGAAATCAGTGCCACTTTCTGTACTCACATTTTCCCTTTTCCGTTCTCCTTCTAGAAAAAAAAAATGAGTTATAATTAGAATCGAGAAAATACTGAAAGGATAAATAAAATGTATCCTGTTTTTATAAAAGGTCACTCTTTCAAGCTATCAAAGCCCTTTACAACAAATACTTAATTGATGGTCACAGCCGTCTGTGTAGGGATAAAACACTACACCCGGTTTACAGATGAAGAAATCAAAGAAAGAGTCCACAGAATGTCAGTTGACCATTTCAAATCTGGGAACAAGAAATTCAGAGCTCGTCCATTTTAGAGCGTTATATGTCAGAGTGCCAGAGTAGCTCAGTTAGTTGTACATTATTTTAATGTTGACCTAGAAATATGTATAATCCATTTATAATGAAAACAAAGAGAAAGACATATTCAAATAGCAGAGAGTCAATCCTAAAACAAATAGCTCTTACAGCGGTTTTCAGAAGTTCTTTGGTGACTAGTTGATGATTCTGTGAAACTCCCAGGTAAGTGTGACAAGCCTAATTTGTTGTACAATTACAGAAAATGGGCAGAGAGTCTACACCGAAGACCAAGGTATGCATACTAATAAACCAACACTGATAGTCATGATCCTAACAACAACTACATGCCATTCATTTAAACCAGAAACCTGTCTCCCTGCAGCACCACCACTGTCTTTTCCTAAACTGTGTCCTTAGCCAGACAGCCCAGGATGAGAGAGGAAGCTTAAGTGCCTCACACATTAGATAATGCCTATTTGGCATTCAATCATTCACTCTTTTATTTATTCAAAAAATAATTATTGAGTGCCTTCCACGTGCCAGGTACTGTGCTAGGTACTCCATCAAATCACTCATCCATGAATCTGTGGAACTCATTCTCTCGGCTTGGGAAACCCAAGGAGCCCAGGAGAATGTCTATCAGTAAAGGAACTGGAAGCCTTTTCCTGACTTGTTCAACGCTACACCTTCAGGTATTTTCCTTTTAATTATTTGGTGGAGTGAGTGATTTCCTCAGGGGGACTGGTGAGAGACTCAGACTGAATCAGAATCCACATTTTTGTAAGATCCTTAGGTGATCCAGAAGCATTTAAAATTTCGAGAGCCCATGTGAAATAAACTTTTAACACATCAGCCTCCCCACAGATAGAGAGACCAATAGGTGTCAAACTTGCCATATTCGGAGTCAGACAAACTCTTCTTCCTTCCACTATTAGGAGCCAATAATGGGAAGAGACAGGGCAGCCTCCTCACTCTGCATTCCTCCAAGACAGAACAGAAGTGATGACTTAAAAACACAAGTTCCTTTGCTTGTTTGTTTTGTGCTTGTTAAAGGCAACAGGAACTTAGGGAGAGAGAGAAATTTAATCTCCACCTACACCCTTAATTTCTTTATCTCCTTTCCTCATCTATAAAAAGGGAATAATAACATCTGCTGTATGGGCTCTTGCTAAACTCAAATGAGACAATACACATCAAAGTCCTTAGCAAACTACAAAGAATTAGTTTTTAAAGTTAGTTCTTGTTACATAGAGAAAACCTGTAAATCAGCAACCCCTTGGGTTTTAGTAATTCAGCTTATTGACTGCCATTGCCAGATCATGGAGAATTTTACAAATATTTTTATATTATCATGCTGGTCAAAAATGTGCAGCAGTGATGTCTGTCTGCAAATCAGATGAAAACATTTTAATATGTTAATACTTAACAGGCCAGTCTCTATGAGATAAAAATGAAGAGCTGAGAAGGAAAAGTTTGAAAATTGGCTACTGTATTTTGAAGAACAAACACAGATGTATTTAGACTATATATATATATATATATACACACACACACACACACACACACACATATACACACATACATATCCTTTCTTAACTTTGAAAATTCAAAACTAACCTCTATCTCACTCTGCCTGCCACTTGCCAAATGACGTAAAAGAGAAGTGATTGTTCTGAAATATGCCCTCAATAAAACAGCCAGTTACCCTTTTTTTAATTAGCAGGTAATGAGTTATTTTGTCTAGTTATACAGAGGCATAAATTTTACGTTGTCATTTGTTTAAGCTGATTAAACAACATATAAATATTTCAAAGATTATGAAGCTTTTCCTTGGGACTCTCTTTTTATCTTTAAAAGAAAACAATGCTAATAGTTTCCTTTTTCCTATACTCAACGACTATTTACTACCCCATCTTGATGTGGGCTTTCAAAACACAAAGAAGGTTTGGCAAGTTTTCAACGTCCTTTTTAAAAGTCTGTTCTTAAGCACTTGTATAAAAGCATAAAGAGTACTTCTTTGGAGAATTGATAATGTCCTACGTTCAGTATTTGTATATTAAGGACTGTCAGTTACATTTAGTGTATTCATTCATTGGACCCTGTCGTTAATCTGCATGCAACTGATTTCAGAGAACCAAAGTGATCAGAAGAAGTCAAAGTTAACATAACAATTCCTTTTCTACAAAAAACAGCCCACGACGTTCTGGGTCCAAATTTCAAAGCAAGTTACTGTATTTGCAAGTTTTAAGTCACACTTGGCAGTTTTTCCAAACACAGTGGTTAGGAACTGAAAAAAATAAACATGTGTTTCCAGGATTTTCTTTTCACATGCCACACAAAAAGTAATCTTACAACTACGTTTTCACTGTCTTTAAAAAGTGCTTCTTAGGGAAGAAAGCTTTGCTGTTTGTGTTGTTTTAAGGTAGATTTTACAAAATAACATTAAGGGGCAAGATAAATATTACTTTCACTGTATAAATGAAAGTTTAAACTTCCCCTAAGGGAGTCCTTGAAAAATCTGATTGACCCGGTATGTGGTGATACTTTGTACTTTAAATCTTGTCCTTAAATTCACAACACTTTGCACTTTGCATCTTCCAGATGCCTTAAGCAAAAGTCTGATGTTGTTCCCATTTTACTGAAAGAATAACTGAGGTAAAGCAGATTTATGACCTTCCTGGGGCTTAACAAAGCCTTAGTAGCTGTAGGAAAATGAAAATTCACAGGTGTGGTTCTTACTTAAGATAGAGGAAGCAGTCAATCATAACGTGGGGTTTCAGCAGTTTATAAAGGCCTCCAGACTCGGAAAATATCTCCATTATTAGTCAGCCAGGTGGCCTAAATCTCCACTCCAACCTTCCCACCCCAATCTAAAGCTTTGTCTTGAAAGACCCTGACCTATTAAATTGTAAATATCATTCCCTGGAGGAATAACAATAGTAGCCTTCAACTCAATAGGAGGAGTTTATTTCTCAATTCCCTAACAAAGATCTAGACCTACAGAGAATAGGATCCAGGGCAGAAAGTGAGTTGGGTAGAGAATAAAGGATGAAAAGTATTCAGTGTGGAATCCTTCTGAGGGACATTGGATGCCAGTAGAGACCAGGGGCTGCTCTGGATGGTGGCATAATCCTGTCACCTGGATAAAGAGGGAGAAGTTGAAAGGATGACAAGGTAAAGTAGACTTATCCTGGCAGGATGAGGTGGTATTAGGAATGTTTGCAGGGGAAAGGATGATTGGAAAGAGTTAAGTAATACACAAAAAAAGACTTTCATTGATCATGCTCCTTGGCTCAAATGAGTCGAAAACTTATGTCCACACAAAATCATATACAAAGATGTTTATAGCAGTTTTATTCATAATTGCCAAAACTTGTAAGCAACCACGGTAGGTGAATGGTTAAATAAATTGTGGTACAGCTGGACAATGGAATATTGTAAAGTGCTAAAAAGAAATGAACTATCGAGCCATGAGAAGCCATGGAGGAACCTTAAATGCATATTACTAAGTGAAAGAAACCAATGAAAGGGCTACATCCTGTATAATACCAACTATAGGACATTCTGAAAAAGTCAAACGTCAGTATTTGGAGTCAGTAAAAAGGTCAGCGGTTACCAGAAGAAAAGGAGGAAGGCAGGTTGAGTAAGAAGAGGAGCACGGAGGATTTTTTAGGGCAGTAAAACTCTTCTGTAAGATACTATATAAAGGGAGATACATGTCATTATACATTTGTCAAAGCCCATAGAATGTACAACACCAAGAGTAAACCCAAATATAAACTATGCAATTTGGGTGATAATGATGTCAATGTAGGTTAATTGATTATAACAAGTGTATCACTCTGGTATGGGATGGTGATAGTGGGGAAGGTTGTCAGTGTGTGGAGCAGGAGGAATTCTCTGTACTTTCCTTTCAATTTTGCTGTGAACCTAAAATTGTCCTTACAAAAGTATGTCAATTAAAAATAAAAAAAGAAAGCAACCTACTGGGCATACTGGCTCATGCCTATAATCCTAGCACTTTAGGAGGCTGGGGCAAGAAGATTACTTGAACCTGGGAGACTACCCTGGGCAACACAGCAAGACCCCATCTCTACAAAAAAAATTAAATTGGCATGCTCCCATAGTCCCAGCTCCTCTGGAGGCAGAGCCAGGAGGATTGCTTGAGCACAGGAGTTGGAGGCTGCTGCAGTGAGCTATGGTCATGCCACTGCACTCCAGCTTGGGCGACAGAGTAACACCTTGTCTCAAAAAAAAAAAAAAAAAAAGAAAGAAACTGTTTAACTACTTTGTCAAGAACAGTCTTTAATCTTTGTTTTTGTTTTTTGTTTGCTTTGGAAATTTTGTTGTTTTTTTTTTTTTTTTAAGTTATGGACTATTTTGAGAGTCCAATGAAAGCCATATATATATTCTCTCCCAGAGAGAAAATATGAAATAATACATACTTCCACACATTCTCACAAAACAATGCATCCAATTCAAATATTCACAAACTCCTGGAATCCATCCATAAAACTAATACTTGCTGATTTTATGGCATACTACTAAGTGCTAAATGCTTTGTTAAGCAAATCATGCTCCATCTCATTTCATCCCAGCAACAACACTATGAGGTAGATATTATTATCATACCTGTTTACATATGAGGAAATTAAATTGCAGAAAGCTTTTTTTTTAACAGCTGCCGAGTGTTAGAGCTGGGACTCCAACCTGGGCTGGTCCCAAGCAGTATTCATGTTCTTTAACATTCTCTGAAAGAGAGTCCAGCTCTAGCAGATCACGGACCCCAGTTTGTCACCCCTTGTCTAAGAATGGGTCTGTTCACCTGTTCCCAAGCTCCTATTTCTGGGGTCAATGAGATGCCTAGAATCAGTATGTGGAGATTATAAAAAGCTGGACCTACATTGGCATAGTAATCAGTTGCTGCTGGTCCAATTTCTACAATTGACCCCATCCCCACCCGCATCTATCCTAGCAAATGATAGGTGAGGGGCAATAGCAGAGTTTCATTGTATTTACCTGAAGGCAGAGGACTTGGATCATGGCGAATCATTGGCATAGAAATTAAAAAGACTGGGTCAGCTCAATGTGAGTCTCAGTACTGGTGTTGGATAAAGAGTATTCTATAATCAACAGATTCACGCTAGCTAACATACAAACCACAAACACTGGTAGAGATTTGCAAGTGCTGAGTATATTGGATCAGGCATTAATAAATGAAATAGAGGACAAAAATAAATTCCAAATCCCTTAATCTGGCATATAAGGAGACCTCACAACCCACTTCAACCTCAGCTTTCTGTCTCTGGGATATAGAATGTTTCTCTTAGGCTAAGCCAACAGAGCTCTCCACTAGATTTCTCAGAAAGACACCAAATCCAAGGTATGTAAAACAGAATACGTCAGTACCCTTCTGGGTATATTTCTTCTCCTAATTTCCAAATTTCGATGAATGAAATTACTAGCCACCAAGTCAAAAAGCCAGAAGCATGAATGTCATTCTGAGAGCCTTTCCCCTCTCATCCCCAACATTTAAATTCCACATGTCCTTTTTAGGCTCCCCCATTATTTCCTGAGAGTGTTACAATAGCCTCCCACTGTTCTTCCCACCCTTAGCCCCAATTCCATCCCCAAGTCTCTACTCAACTCTGTCAGATGAGTTATTAGTCTAAAGTATGAATCTACTCTTCTTTTACTCAAAATTCTCAATGTTTTCTCATTTCTTGGAGATGGCATTCAAAATACTCAACATGTGTAAAGGGTCCTGATTTCCACACACCCCTACTCTGTGCTCCAACTATACCAAACCATGGCCACCATTTTTCTTTCTCAACGATTTTGCACAAAAAATGTCACCTCCCATGACATACATCACCCTCAAAATCCTTCCCTCTCCCCTACCCCCAGCCAAAGCACCTCACAAACTCTTTCACAACCTATAGAACTTCAAGTTCTTCAAGAGTCAACTCATCAAGCATCAAGAGTCAAGCATCACCTACTCCTAGAAGTCTTCTCCAAAAGTCCAACATGGGTCAAGAGTTTTCACCCCTAGACAATCTAATAGGCTCATGATATGCCAACTAGGAGGAGGCACGAAAAAAGCTGGAAAAAAATTAATTGAAATTATTTTATTTAAAAGGTTTTTTTGAAAACAATAAAACATTTATCCTGGGCAAAACCCAAACTGTGTTGGTCTTCACTGAACTGATTTTACAGTTTGACATTACTTTTATCTTTAACTACACAGGAGTACAACACAATCATTTCAGTGGCCAAGGCCTTAAAAATCTTATACACCCTGGGTACCCTCCTTCATGTTTCCATATGCAAATTATCTTATACAATTGTTGGTTTTCTTGAGCATCAACCCAACTAGAATATGAATTCCTCTTGAATAGAAACTGTGTCTCTTTATTTATAACCAGTGACCATTACAATACCTGGCCAATACTAGGAGTTCAATAAATGGTTATGGAGAGAAGGAAAAAGGGAAGGAGCAAGCACAAGAGAATAGAAGGGAAGAAAGGAGAGAAAGAAGAAAGGGAGAAGAAAGAAGGAAGTTTCTTCTAGCCCTAAGATCCTGCAGGTCTAATTTTTAAACTGAATTCTCAATACCTCTTTTGACCCAATAGCTTTGTTAGCAACTTACAGAAAGGCAGCTTTGAACTCTTGGGCAACCCTAAAGGCAGCTAAAATCAGTCCTTGTCAAACCAGGTCTACCCTAAGGACAAGTTAATTGTTCCATGACACTCACCAAAATAGCCTTTTAAAGTAAATCCAATCTCAACTGACTTTGAACTCCCACAGGATACGTAACTAGACACTCTCCACTACCTTCCCTGACCTGAGTGGCTCCTAACATACGTGTCAGAATGCTCTTTGGCCCACCAGGGTCCTCAGATACCAACCAGAGGATCACAGAGGCTGGGCAGCTCCACATACCGACTCTCACAGAAGTCTTATCTTGAGACAATCCAGCAGGTGGTCCTGATTGCCATGTGTTCTGCTCGCAAAACCATGGGTGATGTCCTATTTGGACAATGACAAAATCCTGCAAGTGTGGCACATACTGTATTGTTATCCAATAGGTTATAAGGCCCTTTTCTTTCCATTAAAAAAAAATAATAAAAGGCTACACTGAGACATATGCTAAATGAGAGCCGAAGTATTTTGAAAAGTAATAATGTATTCTTATGACAGAAATTATGCATAATATAAACATCTGTATTTAAGGAAGATAATGGTTTAGCTCCAGGAAATAATAGCTAAGCAGTGATGACTTGAGCAAATGTTTTACAATTAATGGAAATAAAAATTATATATTATTACAGTTAAGGGATGTTGGGAGAATGGGACAGGAGGTAACTCATACCAATGCACTCAATGCACTAGAGAGAATTTAAGCTTCTATAAAATAGACTTTCACCTCAAAGAGGGAAACTACAGAAAGATCAAACTTCTTAAAGTTCAATAATGTTAAATTCTACTATTTAAGCCCCATTACATATGTAGTTACTGGCATAGCCCTTTCTCACCTTCCACAGAGTCAATGCACCTCTTAAAATGAGATATTTAAAGGCAGACTGCTGGCCTGGTGTCTTGGATGGCAGATCACAGAGTTCCAAAGCCCCTAAGACACTGTAGCGCTAGTTCTTACTAAGTCATAATTAACTTCATTGGGAGTTACATGATAGCAACTTAGAACAGAATTTGGCTGCACATTTTTAGTAGTCTTCCACTTGGTAATTACTACTTCAATGGAAATCTCAAGTAAGAAACAGAGGGCAGAATTTGGCCCACAAAGAGAAGTACATTAAGTTACTGGCCCAACTTATAATGCCAATAACAGACTGTATTAAAATCTCCCATGAAGCATCCGGTTAGTGCATTGTTTCCATCATGAATGTAAATCCAACCAAAACGACCACAGGACTACTAAGATTCTTTACCACGTCCCCGTGAAGGACAGCATGCAGGCGAGAACATGGCTAGGGAATGACTCTATATTTCAGATAACCACCCAGGAAGGTCAATTATGTAAAAACTAAGTAAAGAGCTGGACACTGTTGGACAGTTTAACCACACAATAAATTCTTTTTGAGCCAAGAAAAAGGAACCATCACAACTCTAGTCTGGGCATAAATATCTGAAGAATAAGATTTAGCCCACTAAGATTTGGGCTTATGCTTCAAAATGAAAACTCAATGCTAGGGTCAGAATGATAGCTCTAATGATAGTTATATATTATAAAACTTTAAATTATACAATATGCAATTTTTTGCTACCATTAATTGTGGAACACAACATTCCCTGAAACTCTATCGTGATTCTCCTTCAAAAATGTTTATATTGTGTATGACCTAATTTTTATCAAAAAATGAAGAAGTTTTTTTTGGCTTGCTTGTTTTTAAATTACAGTATTTAGCTGGAAACTAATTTTAGGGTATTATCAGTTTGACATTTGAGTTTAAAATAGACTGAAAATTGGGGCTGGGCATGGTGGCTCATGCCTGTAATCCTAGCACTATGGGAGGCCGAGACAAGAGGATCACTCGAGCTCAGGAGTTCGAGGCCAGCCTGAAGAAGAGTGAAACCCCCGTCTCTTCTAAAAATAGAAAAATTAGCCAGGTGCAGCGGTGAGCACCTATAGTCCCAGCTTCTTGGGAGGCTGAGGCAGGAGGATTGCCTGAGCCCAGGAGTTGGAGGCTGCAATGAGCTATGATGATGCCACTGCACTCTAGCTAGGGAGACAGAGCAAGACTCTGTCTCAAAAACAAAATAAAATAAAATGAAATACACTGAAAAATTACAAACTGATGCAAAATATAGGAAGATTATATTTTAAAAATATATTCTCATCTTTGCTATCTATGTTCCTCCCAGTAATTCACCTAAGATGCTGAAGAAGGTAACTAATACGTGTCCTGAGGGCCAATCCACAATCCTCTTGATGTGGTGATTCGGCCAGACTTTTAATTGAAGGCCATTAACACCACTTCCCCAAGCAGCCTAGAACTAACTCTTCCCTGTCCTCAAGTCCTCAAGTCCTCATTCCCAACCCCCCACCCCCAGCAGTCCCCATTTCTGAGTGGCCACAGCATTGAGAAACAAAAGAAAAATCATACCGAATGCCCTACCGAGTAAAGCAGACTGCTCTCCATTGGCCAGCCCACCCATCAATGCACCATGTTTGTTAACATTCTGAAAGACATTTGTGCAGAGAACAAATTGACGGAGCTCATGTTTGTATCAGAAATTTCAGAAATGGCAGGAGTTTCATTCGTGGAATCTTAACACCCATTCAGACTGTCATAAAACACAAAGGACCAGATTCAATAAAAACTCTGTCCAACTTCCACAACACTAAAGTCTGTGTGAGCCTTCAAAACAAAATCAATTTTTCCAGTTTTGCAAAGGGCTGTTCAGACTTTGGTAGCATGGGAGCCAGCTGGGGCATTTCCTAACTCATCCCCTAAATTAGTTTCCAAAGTTGTTTTGAGGACCACATTTGATCAGAAGAATTTGCACGCTTTCCTCTCTCTCTCTCTCTCTCTCTCTCTTTCCCTCTCGCTCACTCACTCCCCCTCTCTCCTCTTTTTTTTTTCCTTTTTTTAAAAACATATTTCATAGTACATCACATGGAGAACAAACAACAGAACTGCAGCATATGTCTCATGCAGTTAAAAGCTTCAAAACTGGCCCATAAAACAGAATTTTTTGGTACACAGTGAAAAAATATTTTTTGATTCCATAATCCATACTGCAGGAAAGTTGGGTATAATCATTTGTAAAAGTTGCTGTGTCCGTGGACAGCTGTTCTTCATACATACTGGGAATGTTTCCTTTACATTCCTAAGGACACAAGAGTTTGACACCAGGCCAATACCTTTAGAAATGGTGAAAGCTAAACACACCCCATACTGATGCTTTTACTCTCTCAACAAACTTTCTCCCACAACTAAAACGTTAAAACTTTTACCCCACAGCCCACATTCTGAGATTAGTCCAATAACTAATGTTCTGTCCAAGTAAAATACATTTTGTCATAGCTTGAAAATGTTACCTTTCACAGAAGTATAGTATTTCTGACCAGCAGGGAACATATGTCAACATTATCTATTATTACCCAATGTCAGGACCAAAAAGGGAAGGTGGGTGGTGGATGTTAATAACGACTTAAGCGATTTCTAAAAGAGGCATTTGAGAAGTACAAAGCCAGAAGTTTCAAATGTTTTGTCTTATTTTCGCTGTGTCAGCAACCTGCCCCCCCACAAGAACAAACCTAATGCTGCCTCCGACCCAACGCCTAGTTCTCTTTTCAATTTTAGCCAATGCTTTGCTAAGCTGGAAAGTTTGAAAAATACCCTAGAAAACTTCTCCACCAGAAAATGAAAAACAAAAACATATGACCAGCAATGATGAAAGCAACTCCCACTCGCTTAAGAAAAAGATTTTCAATCACAGAAGCACGCAGCTTTCAGATTTGAACATTTATTTTCATTTTTTGAGCTACTTGTCTGGTGTTTAGATTTGGGGGTTGTGTTTCTTATTGGACATTGGAAGAGCGGGGGGAAATGCCGGTTGGGAGTGTAATTGTATTTAAGCAGCTTTCACAAAGGTAAGCAGAAAGCATTCTCCTCATTCAGTGAGGCTATAGGGGAGACATCTGCCCATCCTCAGTGGAATATTGGTTTCTCCTGCAGAAGTATAGAAAGTCACACTCCATAACGGAGTGGAGGAGAATTTGTGCCTCATGCCTTCCCTAAAGTTGGATCAAGATCCAGTGCCTATATATTGTGAACCAGTAGTTCACTATGCCCCTACCCTGGGCAGCCATGATCATGAACTGAAAATGGACTTTGAGGCACCAAAATGGTTATACAAAAATAGTATTAACTTAGATATATAGAGTATCCTTTAGAAGAATCATTAACGTTAAGATGGAAAACTTAACTTCTTGCTGTCCCTTTGAACCATGTGGTTGTATCCAGTCTTTCTCAAGGAACAGAGATTTGAGTTCTCACCTCACTCATCACACAAGCATGTTGGGGAAGAAATGACTTTGGGCCAACAGGGCAAAACTTGTGTCCTGGTTCAGTCCTGGAACAGGAAGTCCTGGGGTAATATGCTCCTTGAGTCCCGGAGATTTGTGTACTTTCCCTCGGGGGCTTAGTGTCTTGGGGTCCTGGATCTGTTGGAAAATAGGTTCTTGTCTCTTTGGTTGCTTTCAAAATGAATCCTTCCCTTTGAAGAAATCATTCAGGAAAGATTATAGAGAAAAACTATTTAAATAAATCCCTGATGATAAAGAGATTCTTATAACTACAGAAAAACCGTGGAAAAGCATACGCCACAGACTGGAGGAAGGTGGCAATGCTTACTGTTGCAACTTCTGGAGGAAGTTATCCTAATTCGTTCTTCCTCATCTCATTCAGCTTCTGAGGACAGAAGGCATAGAATGATAGGTTCCTTCTAGATTATATCACTGAAGCAAAACGGAGATTTAATTACTGATGTAGTCTACGCTGCTACCCAAACAGTATTTTGATTGCTAAATGGCAGAGGTTCATATTCATCCCACGACTGAATGGTAGATTTAAAGTGATCAAATTACAGAGAATTTTCTGCTTTTCGTGTGCTGTACTGTTGCCCAGTGGACCAAGCAGAGGAGAATTCTTTGAAGCAATTCTTCCAGCGTAATGGGAGAGGTAGAGTTCTCTTAGTTCCTTCAGTTCATCAGTCCCCTCTCCCTTACTCCTCCTGGGCCCATGTTGGGTTAAGGGTTTGGTTGTATCCATGATAGAGGATAAAGTTAACTGGCTGCCTCTCATCTAGAACATGCCTTCTGTGAAGCTCCACCTGAGCTGACAAACCAGGGAAGAGGGTGTACAAAACCAGTACTAACTTAGATATATAGAGTGTCCTTTGGAAGAATCGTTAAACGTTAAGATGAAAAAAAACCTTACAAGTTCAACCTCCTTATTTTTAAAGAACAGAATTGAAATGTAGAGACAAATTGCCCATTTGAGCGATTTGCTATGTCACACAGTTTGGCAGATGCCCTGATTCTACTCCATTTGGGCACGATATCATGCAAGACTAAGTGATAGTGTTGGAGCCAGGATCCAGGTCCCCTTGGGGTGGGGAGAGTTAGGTAGTGATTGGAAAGGGCAGGAGGGAAACTTCTGACATGCTGATCCCTTGATCAAGTTGCTGTTTTACATGAGCTTTTACATTGATGATTTGGACACTTTTCTACAAGTATATTATCCTTCAATTAAAAAAAGAAAGCAATAAAAGAAAGAGAAAAATAATTAAATATAGTTTTAAATATGTGTGCACATGTAATTGCCATTTCTAATAAAAATCTCTAGCTATTACATTGAAGATGAAATTAAACACTACCTACAGAGGAAGTTGGCTTTGATTATCATTCCAACCCCAATGTAGAGAAATAAGGAAAACAGTAACATATGTCCTCAAAATAACAATAATAATCTTCATTTAAAATAAACTGACCAGATTATAAAATATTCTATTACTTCATTTTTCTTGGTCTCAAAACAATCTGTTCTCTAAGAAGAAAGTTTATTCATATCATCATTTTATAGCTATGAAAACTAAAGTTCAGACAAATTTAGTAACTTGCCTAATAGCTAGTAGCTGGTACCACTGGAGGAGAAGCTGGACATTTTGACCCTTGTCTATTTAGGTGTCCTCTCTACTACGATATGTAGACAGTGATAATGATATCTTTCCTTTTATGAAAATATAGCACCTTTTCATTCATTCAACCCAAATACGTATCAAATATTAGGCACTTTAGGGATTACAAACATGAAATGGAAACCTATCTTCAAGAATTTGTTTTTTCATGAGGAAGTGAAACAGCTTAGTGTTTAAGATGTAAGTTCATTCACCAAAAATTAATCATATGGACCAATTTTGTCTTCACTTGCATTTTGAGATGGCCAGAGTCTAAGAAAAGCTGAAGAAGCATTTTAGGTTAAAATTGCTGAGAACCAAGTTCCCTTTTGAAGCTAGAAACTTTTTTAGTGGTGGAAGTGGGGGAAGATTTGATTGAGATGTTGATATCTTCTTTTTCTCTGATTTTTGTGAGACTGATACTTGCCTCACAAATTGACTTTATACTTTATGGAGAGATTTATAGACACTAATGAAAATAGAAAGATATATTGTTTGGCTTTTTTTACAATTGGAAATCTAAAAATGTAAATGATGCATAATCTCTACCACACTCCATAGTGAAATTTTTAGAGGGGAAAAAAAAAAACAGTTTGGAAGAGAGAAGAAGATTAAAGGTTGAAATTATGTCTGGGCTTCTTTTATACAGATGTCATCTGAGCAGGAAACCTGGGTGACCTTGGAAAATTTGCCAGTTTTAGTGGTAGGTACATTAACGTGTATGATAGCGTCCTAGGTGCACAGGTTACATGTTCTGCCTCAGAGTTATCCTTGAACCTTTTTTCTGGTTAATATCGTCACAATTCTTTCTTCTTACATGGGCCTATGATTAACGAATGACATTTGCCTGAATTTGGATCGAGTGTTAATATACCATATTAGACTGCAACTGACAGGATCCCTTTTTCACTTTCTTAGAGACTTTTTGCAAAAGAATAGTAAAATGTATTATGAATCCAGACACAAGTAGGCAAGAGCAAACAGGGAAAACAATTATGCCAAATTAATATAACTGAAAGAATCAGGGCTTTGTAGAATCTGGCCAATTATTTTCGACCCTCTTATTACCAATTTGGAGCACCACACAGTCGGTATGTTTAAATGCCACAAGAGGAATAGCTATGAGGTTTCAAAATACCAAACTAATAAGCTGCAACCAAATTAATTTGTGAATAGTGTAATCTTTCTGAAGAAAAAGGTACTAATATGAACTAAAAGCCTAAACTCCATACATATTTTTGACTCAGCATTTCTACTTCTGGAAATATGTTCTAAGAAAATCATCAAGAGTTTGGGCAAATATTTGGCTACATGGAACATTTAAGCCAACCATATTTATAATCTTGAAAACTTTGGAAACAACCTTAATGCTCAACAATAGGGGACCGATTGAATAAATAACAGTGTAGCCAAGACAAAAGGTGTTGTGAAGGAATATTTAATGACACTGAAATGTAGTCAATGTATATTCCTATGTGGAAAGAGATGTTAAGAATTACAGTAAGATTGACATTCTTTTTAAATATGTGCATGAACAAACATGAGTGAAATGTTTGGGAGGATGTGCCCCAAAATGTTAATAATGGTTACTTTTGAGTTGTGGGATTGTACATGGTTTCTAGCTTTCTTCATTTTATTTAGCTACACTTTCTAAATTTTCTATAATGTACATGAATTACTTTGGTTAAGAGAAAAATAAAATAGATTTTTTTTTAATAGAGAAGAAATGGTCACCATCATGCTACAGAAACATTTGTCAATGTGGCAAAAACAATAGATATTACAGGCACATTATTTATCTTATGCTCTTTTCTACTCAAAGTGAAGACCCCTTTCTAACAAAAATGAAAATAACAAAATATAATGGGTGTTTTTAATTACCTTTCTTTAGCCATGCTGTAATATCAAATATTTAAACTATCTGATGATAATATCGAACAGCATCAGTTAAAATATAGCAGTGTTGTTCAGTGAGCTACAGCCTTGATATTTAATCTGCTATTATGAGCTTATATTATCTCTCAGTGTCTTGGTTTAATTACTAACAAAAGGGGGATAGTCTGTGAGTCATATTCAGTTCTTTGAAGAATATTAGACCAATCAAACCAAAAGGATGCTTTAATTTCATTTGGTCCTAGTTCCTGCCTTAGAAACAGGATTAAAAATAAATACAGAGAAAGAGATGGAGAAAGTGAGTCACCTAATTTGCATCTATCATAATGCAAACAAGTATTTCTTTAATAGGTGTTCAATACCTAAAATATTCAATTACAGTAACTTAGGAGCAACTTCTTAATGGAAAATCTTAGCATTTTTAATCTCACTGCAGATTTTTTACCTTGTCAACTCAGAATTCATCTGTTTCTAAAAAAGAAAAATCTTTTACTTGGAGACAAAGGTAAGGCTCTGTATACCTCAAACTAATTAAAGATGAATCTTTTCTGGAACAATGGTACAAAGAAAAAAGCAAATTATATTTTATAACTCAGACAAAACAGTCATCCACCAAAAGAATATTGCCTTCTTTTAATTATTAGAATAAATCATTCCATGAAAAACTGTTTGGCACACAGTGAAGATAAGATGATGATAAATATAATACAAAACAATAAAAAGAGATAGATTCTCTATTCAAGCAAACTCATCCTTGTTGCAAGTGAAAGCCTTGAGGGACCATATACCAAGAGGCACCTCCAAGGCCTCAGAATGCCTATGGTACTTCACATAACAGCTATACATAACCTAGTCCGATTAAGGTCCCTCAGTGTGATTTTCAGTAACTGGCCTTTTGTAGTATTCCAACTCAAATAAAACATTTGAAAGTATTGTTTCAAAAAATTTTTAGTTGTCAGAAGAAACTGTGGGGTTGGTATTTTATTCACTAAGTATGGTTTAGGTACACATGGGACTGGCAGTCTGTGCTTGATCAGGTGGGGTAATAAGCCATTGGGGATAGAATGGGAAGATGGAGTGCAACCTGGGATGCTGATTGAGTTCATTTTCGAGAAGCTTCCTTTTCTCCAGAGAAGTTTAGGGCACTGAACACTTAGGTAAATTTCTAGAAGTTTTCCATGTCTTTGGTTTTGAGCCCCATGGCAGATGCTTGGAAATTACACTTGCAAGAACTCTGGTTACTTTGTATAGCAGAAGGACATTTAATTAGCAGAAAGAAAGCTGGCAAACCTAATAAATCATGATTCTTTATAGGCCACTGGGCCAGCTGCCCAATCCACATGGTCTACGGCAAAGTTGTCGTGGCAGTCCTGAGAGACCACTCACTTCTCACTGTTCCTAAGAGTAGCTTCTCTATGGTGGATGGCTCATGATTGTCCACTAACTTCCTCTGAAGTGCCTTCTTCATAGTCACCTTCCAGCACCACCCTTAGCTCTAAAAACTGGCACACCACCCTGGGGAGTACCTCCTCATGAGACATATTTCCTATATTGGCAGTTTAATTCTTTCTAAATTTCTGTTTGAGTCTCCTCCAAATAGTGTCATGCTTCTTTTTATTCTTAACTCTATGGATCTTGACTAGAACTCTAACCACTAACCCACTGTCCAATTATGGTACTCAATGCCTCACGTGGTTCTTCCAGTTGTGTTTGGGAGACTGTGGGACAGTTTCTCCTAAAGGAGAAAATTCCAGTTCTCTTGGGCCGCAAGGCTAGCTTAGGGAATTTTGTCTCATTCTCCTAAGGGACTGGGATTCATGATACAACATAAGAACACAGACACAGGAGAAGTAGAAGATTTCTAATATAATTTTAAATTTAAAAATTTTAATTTAAATTTTAGAAATTTAAATTAAAACACCATTTTCTATGATTTGCATAGAAAAATCAAGAGTATAACATTTGACACTGGACAGCACACATTTCTCAGGCTATTCAGATACCACAGCATTATGAGAAAGGGAAATGTATAAATAAAGAGAGGTAATTTTTTAAGAATTTTGCCCATGAAGAAAATTGATGGGCAAAAAAAAAAAAGGGTTATTTAGATAGAAGAGTAAGAGAAATTTGAGTGTGTTTTCATTTCAGTTAATGCTTTTTTTCAGATAAGGGAAATCTGATTGTTTTTATAATAATATTTATAGCTACCATTTAGTGCATATTACATGTCAGGAAGTTCTTTACGTATGTTTTCTTACTTAATCTACACAACTACCGTTCTTTATCCCCATTTTATTTGCAAAGAAATCAAGGTTCAGAGAAACTAAGTAATTTGTCCACTGTCAAAAACCTATTAATAATAAGTGAGAGATCCTGGATTCTAATGCCCATGTGCTATACCACACAGTGAAGGTACAAATAGCGGAAGCAAGGGGCATAGGAAAGAGGCCACAATTGTGTGAGGAAGCAAAGTCTCAGGAGAGGCTGGAAAAATTGGATTCAAAACACAAGTATAGGAAGAAAGATAGGCCTTGAAAGGTGGAAACATACTACACAGAGACACAAGGAAGAAGTGCATTAAAAATTAAATGGCCAAGCGCAGTGGCATGTGCCTGTAGTCCCAGCTACCTGGAAGGCTGAGGTGGGAGGAAGGCTTGAGTCCAGGAGTTCATGACTATAGTGCACCATGATTGCCTCTGAATGGCCACTGCATTCCAGCCTGGGCCACAGAGTGAGACTCTCCAGAAAGAAGAAAAGAAAAAAGGAAGGAAGGAAGGAAGGAAGGAAGGTAGGTAGGTAGGAAGGAAGGAAAGAGAGAGAGAGGTGGGAAGGAAAGAAGTATGATAGATTAACATTACAACTAAAATGGCATTGGATAATCACCCCAGAAGGTTAAAAGTTTGTAGAGGTCTTTAAGCTACTTACCTGCATTGGATGGTAGGCTAAAACTTTCCTAAAGAGTAGAATTTAGTGCAACAGGTCTGTCTTGGACTTCAGCCAACCACTTAGTTACTGATCTTATAATTACTTGCACTCACTTTCCAGACAGCCTCCAGTGCAAGCCAGGAGCTATGAGGACTGCATTCCTAAGTCTATATAATACAGTCTTACACAGTAATAACAACAGTAGCCACAATATGGTGCAATGACAAGAGCTAAGACAGAGAATCAAGAGTCCTAAAGTCTAGTTGTAAATTTACTAACTCATCGTGTGAGCCTAAAAAATTTAGTTAACTTCTTTGTGACCCATATTTCTAGTCTGTGAAGGAGAAGATTCATTTACTCAGCAATATGCATTGAGTGCCTATGATGCACTCTATACCCAATGTCCCCACTCTCTTGGAACTGACATCCTAATAAAGGGTTGCTGAGTCAGAAAATCACAAAGGAGGAAAATCCATAAACAGAGTCTCAAGTGACATGTAGAAAATAACACAGGGAAATGTCTGAGAACATATAGCAAGGAGATGCATTTCGGGCCCTCACCATATCAAGGCAAGTGATGAGGCTGGCTCTTGGAAAAAAGTTGGACAGATTCAGAATAGCAAGAAGATTTACTGATGACTGGATATAGGGTGGTGAAGGTAATAGGAATTGAGGTTGATTCCTAGAAGTTTTGCTTTTCAACACCCATATAGACAAGGGTGGCCTTTCTTGACCTGGAAAACACGTTGAAGCACAGGTTTGTGGGTTGGTAAATCAAGAGTGCTGTTAGTCAGTTTTTAAGTATTGCCCTACATGATCTCTGAGGTTGATTCCAATTTTCCAATTGTAGCATTCTGTGACTCTAGATTGTGAACAAATAGGCCATTTTATTAAGAAGTGAAAGATGATGACAAATAAATTATACCCATTGCAATGAGTGATTAAGGCAAGATAAAAATGGTGGTCAAGAGAATCCAAGACATGCAGAAACTCTGTGTGAACCCAGGTGGTAAAATTCATGAACTCGTTTGTTGAATTCACTGACTATTAAGATCAAGAATAGGACAAAGAAGAAGATTGTTGATCTAGAGTCAAAGTCATTGGAGACGTAGCAGTGGCGCCCTGGAGACCCACGCCATGCTATGAGAAGATGGCATACACATCTGGATGACAGCAGGGCAGACAGAGACCTCTCTCTGCCACTCATTTGAGCAACAGACCTTGTTGCCTTTTTATTCTCAAAGAATGCATGAGTTAGGAAACTACAGGAATATGCCTGGGTGGGTTCAGTGTGAAACCTGCCATTTTATTTCGTGAGGGCTGGACTTATCACCTCAGAAGTGTGAAAAACAGGTGTGAAAAACCCCTCCTCACCCCCATTTCTTCTAGTAAATTAATTGTTTTTAAAAACCCTTTACTCAGACAGTAAATGATTCTAAATATCTCATAGTTCTTATTCCCCGTGCCTATTCCGCACTTTCTTCAATAGAATTGTCTGACACTCTTGGGATCGGGAATGTGGTGTCATGGTAAGTTCAGGGTGATACAGGGTTAATTGCTATGGAACACATTTTGATTTCACTTTTCTACAAGTCGCTACACTCGAAAATACCAATTTGCCAGTGTCTGTTTCATAGGAAAATGCTCCTGAAATGTTGTTAGGCAGGGTGGGGAACATTGCTGCCCCCTAAAAAAAGAACCGCATTGCTGGAGTCATGGCCACTGGCATAGGACAGATGACCACCTGTTACTGTTCCCATTTACAACCAGAACCAGATACGACCAAGGATCACTGGAGGTGTTGCAATGGAAAGCATTTTGTAAATTGAACTGTAATATGCAAACATAAGATGTGATTATTATGTTCTTATTCAATCCTGAAGAAATAGATGCTGGTTATAAATGGGTGGAATTCCTGCAGCTTTTTCATTACTTAAGGCTGGATCACAAATGTGCCATCACAACCAAAACTAGTTTTGAACAATCCAAGCAATTACTATTGCTGAGAAAAATGGTGATTTGCCACGTGTGGCATTAATTTGACTATAATAGTTTCACTTCAGCACAAGATATTCGACATTCAATAGCACTGAAAAAAGTAAAGGGCGGTTTTCTCACTCCTTTTTGTATTTGGTAAGTGATAGGTCCCACCCAATTAGAGTTCCAATTTATTTTAAATGATAGATTTTACCAAAAAAACAGAAAAAAAAAAAAAAAAAACCTTACCTAAACATCTATCTTGTATATTTCTATCAAATTTTATCTTCTTCTTAAAAAGAGTACAGAGGTAGATATATCCACTAAAATTGTCCCCTGGCATATTTAAGCTTTACAAATACATTTATCTTATAGACTTTATACCCTTCTTTCCTATTCACAGAAAATGCTGGCTTCCTTATTTTTTTTTCCTCCACTGTTAATCCCATCCATTCTCTGGTTCTAGTCTTTCTAAGTTCATATACATACAGGTTTCTATTATAACAAAAAATATATTATTCAGTCCTTTGATCCTTCCACTCTCAATCATGTTTTTAAAATGCTTCCTCCTCCTCCTCCTCCTGGCATCAGTAAAGTGAGAATATAAAAAAGACACACCACAACATATTTATAAAGTAAAAACAATATGTAGCACGATTGGCTTTGTTTTAACGAATGTGCTGAGCATTTCTAAACGCATATTCTCCTTTATGGTTGCCAGTGTCACCTGATTTTCTTTTAATGTGGGCTTTTAAATGCTAAGGACCCATTTTCCATTAAGCTAAAGCACCGTAATTCTCTCACTCAGGAAGCCACTGTGTTGATGTCCCAATCATTGATTCCAACATGTTGGGGAACCTCTTTATCTACAGCTATTCATGTGCGTTTTCAAGTCTTAATTTACAAATATGACCAGATAGATTGTCATAAGGCCAACGCACGCCAGCCTGCCCCCATATATGCATCACTGATTTGACAGCATGAAAGTGTTAATGCTAATTTTGTCTTGAATTTGCTGATTAAACATTTCCTTTATCCTGGACAAGAAGACTTAATGTAGATATTAGTAAAGTATTGTTCTTCTACTATTAGAAATAGTTTTAAGAGATCACACTTTTAGGGAGGAAATAAGCAACTCATATACACTCCAAGCATAGGCAAGTTGTTGCCATATTTTCCTGCTTACAACTTCTAGAAGTAAAATCTATACCAAGCTTAAAAAAAAAAAAAAAAAAAAAGCCAGAATACAGTGATCAAGACATTCAGATCAACAAGGCATTCTAAATTCACTGTCTTCCAGGTGAGAGTTAAGATAGTAATTCCACTCAAAGAACACCCTGGTCATCAAATCCAAAATCTGCTCAAAATAAAAGGACAAAAATGAGATTAAAACTTAACTTTAAAAATCTACAGCTTTATTTAAGAAGTTCTATTTAAGCTGTAAAGAATTTCCTGTCATTCTTAATTTAAATAATTTTATAATATTCTTTTGTTCTTGGGTTACTCTATATCCAAATAATCATATATGTAAATGACAGCACAACATTGGATACCCCTAACAATGTAAACATTATTGTTTATCCAGAAGCATTATATGTTCATGCAAAAATGGCATTAAAAGCTTGTGGTCAGATCAAAAAACCACAACTGTAATTGTTTATTTATATAGCTCACCATTACTCTGTAGTGTAAGTTTACATTTTTAAAAATTTCTAAACAATGCTGAGTTAGCCTCAGAAGAGTGAAAAATGCATGGTTCGCCTAAATGATTAAAGACAAACAACTTAGGTCTATGCGTGCAGCAAGATGCTTTAATATGGAAATTATTCACTTTGCCCAGGCTTATAGTTTTCATTTTTATGCTGCCCTTGAAACTCCATGATAACAGGGCCATTCAGCAGAATTTCTGCATTTTTCTCTTTAGTTCAGGGCAGCTGGTTTCTTTCCTCTCTAAGCAGAGAGCTAAAGTATATTTATCACTCTAACAGTGACTCAAAACAAACAGGAAGTCTTCATCAGCCGGCTCCTGGGCATAGCTGATATTAGGTACTGGCAGAAAGGAAACAGAGACCTCATTCTCTAGGAGTCCGACAGAATGTACACGCAGATGCAGGCGATAACAAAGTTAGGGATGCTCCAAATGACCACCATGTTCTCCCAAGATTAAGTGCTCCTGCAATGCTCGCCAGCTTTCAGAGTCTGCGAAAATTCCTCAGGAGTTTTCCTTTCCATTTCAGTTTGAAAGAGAAGTTTGAACTGGATACCAGGAGCCTTAGAATCCTTGTGAACCTATGCGCCAAAGGAAACCTGGGGGGGAGCTATTCTGGGAGATTTGGCTTTGATCTGGTTGCTAGGAAAAAGCCCTGCTTTTGTCTGGAAGTATTCTGAATGGCTCCTTCAGTCAGAATGAGGCCTGCAGGTCACTGTCTGAATTAAGTGAAGAGGATTTTTTTTTTTTCAACACTAAAAATGAAGTTGTCGCTGTATGCCATCATAAAGCTGCAGAGAGAGGACTATGTTGCCGAGCCACAGCAGCGGCTCTTTGCTACAACCTAAACTCCAAGGTATGCTGTGCAAATCACTGAAGCGTGCTTGCAGATCAAATATATGCAAATATTCCTCAGTGGCACATATGTTCCCGGAGACCTTCGCTTTCACCTCCTTTTCAAATAAAACCTGTTTCAGATGCAAAGCCCACTTTGTTTTTATTAATAGAAATGTTCACTATCAAACAATTTTTTTTAACCTTATAAACAAATAGAAAGGTCAAACACTCCCACCTAACTTTTTTCAGCCAAACCAAACTCAGAATGGATTGGACTGCAGACTACTGATCCTAATTTGAAAGTATTAGGCAATACACTTTGGGGGGTCCTTCAAATATTTTCTTTTTTATTTGTTGGCTAATCTCCTTGTTTATGATAATGTGTGTACCTTTGTATAAGGACTTTACAGCCATTATCTAATCTTCACAGATCCTGGTGAGGTAGAAAGGGAGCAAATCTTATCTCCATTCTACAGATGAGGAAACAGAGTTACAGGGAGGTTGAGTAACAAGCTCACGTTTTCAGCAGCACATTCTGAGTAGGGCGCGGGCTTTGTTTTTCCAGGAGTGGGGCTGGCTTTTCACCTACCACTCCTATGTTCACCAGTCCCCTTTACGACCAGCATTTCTTAGTGGCTGCCCTGAATCTCCACACAACCTGTTGGGAAAATATGCAGCACGCTGACCCACGGGAGGATTAAACCCTTGACCTTGGCACCGTCAGCGGCGGGTGCCAGTGAGCTGAGCCACACACTGAAAGCCTAATTGGCCCCAAGCAGGATGAGACCAATCAAAAAAGTTCCCTTGCTCCCCTCCTACATCTTTCGGAAATAGAAAAGAAGGGGCTATTTTTTATGAATTTATCTAGTTTTGTTCTCTTTCCATGTAGTTCACACTCCAAGCAAATCCTAAAGTATAAGATACAAACACAGAAATAGGAGACAGCTAAGAGGTAAACTACATAAGCAAAAAATTTATTTAAAAAAAATGAATCATGGAAAAGTATACAGAAGCTGGCCCACAGCATCGCTGCTGGTATGAAATGGTTCTTCACCTGTGTTTGTACCTGTAGATCAAGAAAGTAAAGATGAGGAAAGGTTAACAATGAAGGAGACCCTTTTCCAAATAATATTAGCTAGCCTGTTTTAAAAACAGTAGGGACCTCATTCCTGAGAAAAAGTTATAGCAAAAATATATTCAAGACTACTGGAGTATTATTCAGATACTACCTGTATTAACCAGGTGATGGGGGATTCTCTTCCCAAAACAGGCTTGAGAAACATCTGTTACATGACAGTACCTTCCTGAGGTTTCAGGAGCAGAAAGATAGCCTTGCCTATCTTCTGGAATGCAAACTACCCTGCAGACCACCAGGCAAAAAAACTCATGAGGCCCAAACCAGACATCCCTGCCGAAAGACGCTCATACTAGAAAACAGAAGTGTTTTCAGGGTAGCATTGCTTCTCTCAATCTACCTGTCTACTTACTCAAATTTCTTTTCAAACCACATATACAGTTGTAGATCTCTGAATTACACATCTGTGAACACTACAAACATTTTCTAAATCTGTCTCAGAAAGCCACAAGTAGATCCAGGTTTTAGTATCAAAGTGATCCTGAACTCTCTCAATCCAGGACTACTGGTGTGTTGAGCCCAACTCTGAATGTGGACAGGGACCAAATTGCTTTCCTGGATCCATCAAACGGCAACAGGCTAACTACCAATTAGCCAGACTACACAATGGTTCTTCAGACCCTGCCGAAGACTGACGCTGAAGACCCCCTACTGAGGAGGACCCACACCCTGGGGCTTGCTCTCCCCACACTTATTCACCACGGCCTGTGCAAATGTTCCAGCAAGCCGGGAGCACTTGGCATTAATTTCTCAGCGTGTCACCATGGCTAGAGCTAAGCAAGGGCCAAAAATGAATTAGGTAAATATAGGAGGCTTCAGGCACAAATGCAGCAGGTGAATTTATTTGCAAATTACTCTTTTTATCCTTCTCATTTAAGATTCTCTTTAGAGACATAGAAGAGAACTTTATCATTCTTGAAGTAAAGAAAAGCAATATTTGGTTTCAATATTTGGTTCATAGCCAATCACACAAAATTGCTGAATAAAAGAATCCTTTTTAAAGTTATTATGCATTTATTACAGGATTATTGACTTCGGTGATGAGAATGTTATTGTTAGGATTGGGTGGACTTAAGACAATTTTTTCCTGGAGATTTTCCTGTCATTTAATTGAGTCACCTTACTCCTTCTGCCCCAATACACAACTGTTCCTGTTATTTTTTGAATTATTTTGGATAAAAGCCTTCTGCAAAAGCCATCCTTCTGAATCCACAACCTCCTCTCTGAGCATTTGTTAACACATTACATTATACTAAAGTGAATCCGCCCACCAGAAATTAGACAATCTATCCTGGTTTTAATATTTTTTGAAGGCTTACAAAGTGCTAATCACTAAAGCAGTGATTCCCAGCCCTGGTTTTGTGATAGCCTGGGGTATCTCCAATTACCTCATAGATCGTGAAAAACAAAATTCCAAAAATTTTCCAAAAGAAAATTAATTACAGTTTATTTTAATTTGAAATATAAATATCTGCCATCGGAGGTAGGAAGTGTGTCACAGTGGGACTTGGTGAGCTAGAGCATTGTAAGAAAACAAGCAACAATAGTCTATTGAAACTCCTCAAAGCTCAAAATCATTATGCTCTCCAGAAAAAAAAAAAAGAAAAGAAAGAAATGCTATTCTTATTCCTAGGAACTTAACACACCTTATGACAAGCACAGAAAGGAACTCAGACAAAACCCATTCCAGGACATTTCCTTAAGAAGAATACAAATAAGGTGTGTCACATATTTTCAGGAACAAAATAAACATGATAATATCTAATAACACCATTACGCTATTCAATGTGCCTAAATTACAGTTGTACTAAGAAATGAGAAAATCTCTGGAATGGGACCAGGACTGCTTTTTAATTGTTCGTTAGAAAAAGCAAAAACTAAAAATCGCCCGCAATGATTTCCTTTCGAGATCATTCACCTTGTTTTTAAAATACGAAATCAAAAACATATTGAGACGCATGATGAGGCTGGGCAATAAACTCGGAGCAAACTGTCTCCTCTGCTCAGCTCAGGCTCAGCAGCTACAGCAAGCCCACAGTGCCAGCTTGAGCCTGGCAAGGCAACTAGCACTGCACAAAGCAAAATCTTCATTTCTCAGTTCTGGCTGATTCCACTGAGAACACCTCTCCCTCCTCACCTTTTCTTTCCTTCTTTCTTTTTTTTTTTTAATTGAGGTCTTTCTATTTAAGGATGTTCTTCCATTACGGGAAATGTCCCCTAAGCCAATGAAAAACAATGACAATTTTATTTTCACATTAAGATTCCTCTCCCAGGGCCCTATTCCATGAATGAATGGCTTGTAGGACACACCGCTAATAATAAAATCCACCGACTGTGCCAACACAAGTGCAAGACAAGCACAGGGAAGCTAAGGCTAGCCAAAGGAATTCTCCCGTACCTACAGCGGCTGACTCCTTCCAAGAAAGCTGTTGGGTCTGCTCACTTATTATTTGCCAGGAAGGTATTCCTTTCAGAAAGTAAAAATAAATAGCTCCTACAACCTCTTCCTTGTCTTGAAATCACAATTTCTACTACAAAATAAACTTGTAAACACCATCTGTTAAGATACTTGAGAACTCTGCTCGACAACATACCCCAGTATTTGTTGAAGGAGCAATCCTATACTGGCTAGGAAAGGAACTGGAAACGAGGAGGTCATTTCCCATTCAAATTTAAATGTCACCATGAAATACTGTAGAAAAATCAAACATGTCTAGAGCGATTGCACATGTCACAAACTCAACTCATCTGACCTCCCGAACACTTGTACCCTAGTGTGACTGTCACTGAATTGTCCGGATTCCAAAGAGCATACTGGCTGAGCTCTCACCCACCCTGCGGATTAACTAAGGCCATTTTTTTTTTTCTTTTAGATCTCAGGGTTGTTTTCTCCCTGCAACACAAAAGGCGTTTAGTCCACCTATCCACCATTAATAAGCTGGTATGCAAAAGAAAGCAACTTAGTTAACTGTTGAAACAGAACTTAGTGAGAAAAAACATACACACATTTATTCCACAATCTGTATCACTTACTAGATAAAATGCAAGCTTCTACCCATTCCTCAAGCCATCCTCATCCCTCTTCTCTTCATTTGTCTTCATCCATTTAGCAAATATTTACCGAGCACCAACTATATTCAAAGCACATTGCTGGTCAGTGAGTTTGTAGCACCAGAGAAGACAAAGCAAGTCCTGTCTTCTAGAACCGAAATTCTTCTAGAGAGAGACAGAAATAGAAGACATAGATGTTGTTTTAAATAATTTTTAAAAAGTATAAGAACTATGCAGAAAATATATTGAGTAGAAGGAAAAAGACTGATTTGAAAAAAAAATTCTAAATATGGAGACAGTGACTTCCTTCTTAAATGAGGGAAGAAAACAGTCATGGACATAGCACGTTAGGTTAGTTATTTAGGCAAGGGCTCTCAAAAACTGGAATATTTGAGCTGACTTTTTGATGGAAGAGAGGGGCCCGTCAAAAGAAAAAATTAGTAAAAAATGCCCTCAGGTGAGACTGAACATGGCGAGTCCAGGGAATAGAAAGGAGGCAGGAAGGCTGATGCACAATGAAAAAAAGCCAAGGCTAAAAATTTGAGGGACTTGGAGGTTGGAATTTATTCCCAATGCAATGGAGAAGCCTTCAGAGGACATTAAACAAGAACGTGACTCAATCTGATTGAGGCTTTCACATAGCAGAGCGCCCACCTTCTGGGGCATCTAATGACTTGAATTAGGGCAGATTCAGGATATATTTTAGAGTGGGAGGAAAAAGAGTGATCAAAATAACTTGTCATGTTTTTGACTTGGACAGCTGAGTGGGTGGTGGGCCATTCACTGAAATGGAGACGACTGGAGGGAAAAGAAAGTCTCCAGAGGTAGCAATTCACTTATCCAACCTTATCCCTCAGCAGTCCTTGAACGCATGAAAAGTGGCTGTTTTTCAGAGGTCCGCATTTTTTCTGTGTTCTTGTTTCCTATTTAAATCACAGCATTGTGGGCTGCAGGGATGCTTTTCAACTCCATTCCCATAAATGTCAAACCCTAGCTTAAAATCCAGCTCATCCAAGAAGTCTATGTCTAGTGAAACTCTCTTCCTAATGATTATTCTTTTTTATTATCCATTCATTTAGTTTTTATTACAAATCTTTTATTCTATACTCAACTCCTTCTAAATTTAGACCAAATTCCTGGGTCTTTCTCTCTTTTTCGGCCCCCGGCTAATTCCACCTCCCAACTGCATCCCTTGCATCTTCCTGGTGCCCCCTGGGCTCTGTCCTACCCAAGCCTGAACTCTCCCTCTACACAATAGTCCTCAAACTGGCATTTGCTCCCCGTAGCTCTACCTACTACAGTCCTGCCAAACCTTTAAGACCCAGATCAACTGTCCCCTTTTCAAGCCACCATGTTTGACCCCTCCCCAATCCAACGTGATTTCTCCATACTCATCCCCTAGGAGGCATCTCCAGCTCTGGGGTCCCGCTGCCTCAGTTCCCCAGCAAGGCCCATCCTGGCCATCCTAGCTGTGTGCCCTGGGGCAACTTGCTAAAAATTGCAAGTTCTCTGCTGCTTCATCTGGGAGGTGGCAGGGAGCGGGGGTGGAGCAGGGAAAGTAAGGATACTGACCTTATGAAGTTGTTGTGAGGATTAAGTGAGGCAACACACCTAAAATATATATCGCTTGGCACACAAGGACTCTTTGATGTTAGATATTTTTGTCATTTTCATTTCAGAGTTTTTTGGCTCTCTTGTGAAAATAACAATTTTCTTTCCATCGTGGTTGTCTTTAACCCATTAGATTAAAAGCTGTCTTGGGGTATAACAGCACCTTCTTTATCGCTGTATTTGGTAGCTCTTTTATGAATATTTATTGATGAATAAATGCCAAACATAAAGAAAATACAATTTTAAAGATTTTCATGTCTTTGACCAAAATATATTGATTTCCCTTAAGGTAGAAATACTATCTTCTTGTTTTTTTATTTTAAAATTTCATATTGTTCAGTATATAGTGGGTGTGTATACTATATAGAGATGCTGCATATATGTAATATAAAGTATATATTAATTGTATGAATTAAGGAACTCTTAAACAATCAATACAAGTAATGCATATATCACGCTAAATTCACCAATGATGCTGATTTTAAAAAGAAAAACTATCTCTTCATTTATCCTAAACATAAGGAATTGCAACAGCAGGGCATCATTCCAGCTCACAAGAATCCTCAGGCCTCTGAAGATTCGGAGTTAGGCAGGAGGTTCTTGTTAGTGACATGTGCTCTCTCATCAACATCAATTAATATTTATTGGACAAAGCGTGGATGCGGCACACTATGCTGTGTGTTTTGTACACGTTTTTTAAATAGGAAGACACCATCTCTGCTTTCTTACATGTTGAGAAAGACAGTGTTCATGACCACAATAAATAATAAAAAACATACATGTCTCTGTAGGTTTATGACAGTATTGTATCTCACCTCAAGTAAGAAAGGAAACCTTCAACAAGCAGGTAGATCTGGACTGGCTTTTAGATATGATAGGGACAGAGCCTAGTGGCCAAGTAAAGGAAAAGTGTGGATTGGAAACAAAATCAAGGTTGATTGTAGCTTACTTTTTGTTTTTAATTAAACACGACATGCTAAAATAGAGATAAAAACTAGACTAAAAGATAAACTCCTGGAGTTTCTACATCTTTCTTCATGAAGTATCGCTTAAGCTCAAAAGGATTTCATATCCTTTCTATTAAACATAATTTTACTATACTCTTTGTTCCTGGGTTATCCCAGACCCAAATAATTATAGATGTAAATTATACAACTCCACCTAAAATATATCACTCTTCCCAAGTGATGGGCTGGTATCAAAACCCAGAATAATTATGCCTTAATGTAATCCATTGTAGCTCTCCTTTGTTTATTTGAGTTTTTCCCCCCTCTGTCTTTGCCTTTCTGACCTTCATTTCTTCTCTCATTTCTTTCCTTTCTTCCTCTCCCAAGTTTTCCAGCATTTGTGAATAATTTGGTCAACTCTTCAAGCTGACAGTCTGCATCTTCAGGCACTAGTCAGCAGCTATATTCTTTTCCACAGATTGAGTTATTTAACTGCACAAGTTCTTGTCTCCAATACATACTCTTCTTTTCTCGGTTGAGTTATAACACATACTTTTTTCATCAACCCCTAAAAAAAGTAACAAAGACTCCATTCTTACACACCAACTCAAGAATCCAGGATAATTTCTCATGTAGCATCCATTTAAACTTTCAATATTTCCATGTCACAATCTAACTGCCTACGGCATGTCCTGAATTCTGATAAAAAAAAAAAAAAACTTGTCCATTTCTATCTGTAAGATTCGTCTCTCTTGATGTCTGATTGACACATTACCTAAAACACACTCAAACTGAAACAAGGGGGTGATAAAACCACTGAAATAACCATTGTCTAATCTGTTTTTTCAATGTCCACATACTTCTCTATACCTTTAGTGACCTCACGTCTACTAGAGCCTGCATGGATTACACATTTGAATTAAATAAATTTTGAGCCTTTGTCTTTCTGCTTCACTCGCTGTGTCTCTGCTTAGCTACTGATATTTATTTCTCCATTACTGTTCAAATTAGCTAAGTGGCAAAGCCCATAACCTCAAATAAAAAACTGTTCGGCTCTATTTGAAAGTAAAGGATCTCTCCTAATTTTGCATCCAGCATTTGCTGTGCAACATCGTTGTAAGAACATATCTACTCCTACCTCTCCTGTTTCTTTATTTCCTCCTTAAAAAAAAAAAATTAAAATTAAAGGCATTTATATTTAATTCATCAAAAGCAGTCTTGGCCATTGCATTTGTTTGTCTTTTTGCCTACTGAAAACTGGAAGCTGGGGGGGTAATAAGTAAGAGAAGTCTCTGGAAGGAAAGACATTATTTGATATCAGAGTAATATTGTAATCATAGGGATCTTTCCCCACATACTTCAAAACTGACTCAATTTAGAAAATGAAGTGCAGTTAATTTTTTAATTAGAAACTTAAATTGAAATTTAAAAAGCTTAACTATTTTATTTTTAAATAGTAAGCCCCCACTAAAGTAGGTCTGTGTTGTTTCCTACAGAATCCCAGTTCCTAGAACAGCACCTGCCACGGAGTCGGGCTTACTTCAATAAATAAGTATTAAATAAATCAGCCACTTTACCCAAAAAAGTGTTGGAACTTGTTTACTAGTCATCCAAAGTAGGTCCCTTCATGCATAAAATAGAATTAACTGTGTAATATGCCCCACTTCCTCCTTTTGCAGAAAGCCAACAAAAGAACTGTAACTTTTTACCTAAGGATCAAAGGTGTGAACCTATTGGCTCATGCTACTTTAAAGTCTTGGATAATAGTCTTTGGTTATTTTTAGATAATTTCTTTTGTTTCAAGTTTGAAAAGAAGTATTAACAAAGATCAAAAAATAAATCACTGATTCAGAGCATGAAAATGCATATTAAAAAGATCAAAATATAGTATGTCGAGGCTGTGAGCTAACCTTCCCAGAATACAAGCCAAATCTGGCCTTAGGGACTGAAGTATTATATTGGTCCCACTTGGGGCCCATCGACATGAAAGGAATGGGGAGAATTTGGAGAGTTGAAAGTCTGAATAGAAAAGCAAAAAACAATTTAAAAATTATAAAGTGAGCAGTGCATTCTCAATACATAAAACAATAAGTGATGAATTAGAAAAATGCAACCAAATTGTAACAATGGTTAACTCTCAATGGTGGTATTATAGGTGAGTTTACCTTCACCCATAATTTTCTATATTTCCAAGTACCCTGCAATACATATGTAAGACTAGTGCAGTCAGAAAGAAAATAATACACATAATTTTTAACCCAAGAAAAAAGTCAAGGGTAAAAATCATATGATAAATGAAGAAAACTTAAAGGATGAGGATCACACAGCCAAAGAAGAGAAGGCTCACGTGTGACTTAACAATCTTCATTGGTTAAAACAACCATTAACCCAAACCTATTGCAAAACACATAAGATAGGTTTATTTCTTGTTTAAAACAATATGTAGATTGACAGATATACATACATATGTTCATGCATACACACACACATAGTTACAGGGAGTTAGGCTCACAGAGAAAGGGCAAAGGGCACACAAACTATGTGAAAAAAAGAAAAAAAAACACCCAGGTAATCAAGGTATTATTTACGGCAGCAACTCTCAAACAGTGGTGGAAAATGAAATGAAAGGATATAAAAAGGAATAAAGGGGTATGTCCTCCCAAGAGGACACCACAGAATCACAGGAAGTGATGTGTTACTAAAAGGAGACATGTTTAAAATAGAGGTTGACATAGAATGCCCCTTGCACCATAATTAAGGTAGATCCATGGAAGTATCATATGTACGAACATACATTTCTGAGTAGAAAAGTGTTTGAGAATCCCTAACCTAGGGTCTTCAAGGTAAAGACCTCAGATAGGCACAAGAATATATGGGTACAAGCAGTTTCTCTTGTAGGCTGGAGTAGAGTGACAAGAAATAAAAAGGCTTGTTGAAGAGAAATAAAGGAGGCCAAATCAAGCTCTCTTTGTTCCACAGAGCAGACTAGAAGCTTTCTTGAAGTCTATATGTATCTTGATACATCCAAAATTATTTTGGGGAATACAAACCCCAATTTGTAACCTCCTATACCCATTACATGGTCAAGAACTTGTACTGTACTTAACAAAGCTCCATTTAGCTACAGTTTGAATCCAGTTTCTCTCTTCCCAGTTGTCACAGAGATAGTAAACAAAAAATCAACATTATCCACATAATAAAGGTGGCCACTTTCAAGTTTCATAACTGTACCATAAAGGGAATATCAAGAAAACATGCATTTACTTGGAGGAACTTCTTTACCAACAGAAATGTCAGGAATGTTAGCAGGTGCCATGGTTAACTGGGGAGGCACTCAGGGGACCTACAGAATTTTCCAGGCTCTTTGTATCCCATTGTATAGATAGCTATCTTCCTTTGAGTTCATGACAATGACATGTGACCACATATAGCTAGAAGTAGAATGGTTCAGGTCAATTCAAATATTCACACTTTCACACTGGTCTGGACCAAGCAGATAGAAAATACTTCCAAACCTAAACCTTCCAATCAGGATAGGAGCCCCTACCAAATGCTTCTATTTCCTCAGGCAGTGCTACACCTAGCAAACACAGCCAAAGGAAGTATTCAACAAGAAATTCAACTGGCTTCATTTCTTCAAAAGGAATAGTAAGAATTTCCCCAGAATCTATTATGTGTTCACTACTGTACTGAACACTTCTCATCTGCTATTTCTTTGGGGTCCTGAGGCTGTGGGTTCTGGATATTCTCCCTGAAGTTAAATTTAGGCAAATTCTGAGGTCCTTGAAAGTCCTCCTCTGGCAGTAGCCATGGAGGTGTGTAGACTAAGCACAGGAATGGCCTAATCCCAACCACTCAAAGAGGATGAAGCCTGCAGAGTACAATTGGATGGGGAGGACTATAAAACTGTTTTTATTATGGAAGGCCTGGCGCCACTATCTTGCATCAGAGCAAATTCTGATGGAGTTCCAAACCTGAATCATTCTCCTCAGGGTTATTGACTCACCATATTTGGCTCTTATACATCTCACTTGCTCATTCTCTCTCTTTCTCCCTCTCTCTCAGCTTTGCTCTATACTCTCATAACACAGAGAGGGTGCACAAAATTGGTGAGAGGTGACAAAGATCAAAGGTTAGCATCACACTACTTGTTCCATGGTGTTAGCCCTGAGACTATTCTGTTACTCTCAAGTGTACCCACAACCTTTAATTTCTGATGCTTATTGAACCTTGACCAGAAAGCTCACCACATTCCCAGCCCCTTCTTTCCTCCCCACTCCCTCTCTCTTTCTCCATCCCATCCCCTCTACCTGCATATACATTCACACACACACACACACACACACACACATCCCTTTTGCTTCAATAGGCATCATATACTCAACAAAGAGAAAAGGAAACATTCATATCTCACGGAAGCTCTATACACGTACCCTAAGTCAGAATTCGACTTGGTTTGAAAGTGGTTTCACGTATTAGTTTCATAGTCACTAATCAATACCACACAAGGATCCATTTCAAATACCTTTCCTTTAAATGGAGCTTTGTCCAAGTTTAGAGCAGATACAACAACTAGAAAGAATTCTTTCTACATAGCTCTTGTGAATACAGGATGTTGGCAAAAGATTATTAGAGTAACTCTTTGCTGGCAGTTTCTCTTTGTTCTCCACATCTCGGAAACCTGCTAAACTCAGCTGCATGTCAAACAATGCAGAAGCGTTTTGGTGTGAGCAGGGATGCACCCTTTCAGTAGAGGGAAACATAAATATTGGAGAAAACATTCCTTAAAAGTGAGCATTGCCTCCCAAATCGGCTATTCCTTTTCTCTAATGCTACATAATGCTACAGGGCGCTCTCCTACATCCGTCTGGGTGGTAGACTCTCCACTCTATGACTCCTCTGGTCTTTTATGAAGAGACGTGAAGGGGAAAGCTAAGGAAAGCCTCAAAGGTGGGGAGCTCTAAGTTTGTGTGCAGCAACAAGGCAGCTATATCCTTCTCCTTTCCCCTGAAAATCAAGCATCACCTTATCATTTCCTCACCAAGATTAACTCCTGCTTCCTGAAGAGTATTTCTGAGGTAGAAAGCAGAGGTGGTGAAAAAGGGGAGCTGAAAAGTCCAATCTGTCAAGCTCCATTTTAGAAGAAAGGAAAACTGAAAAGTGAACGTATTTAACATGAGCCATTTCCTGCACTCAGGAGGGAAGAAAGCACGCTAGGAGCTGTGTGCAGGAGGAGATCCGCACTGGTGTTATCTCTGACCTGCAGCTTAGCCCCAGTGTCGCAGCTGCCAAAAAGCTCCCATTCAACGTTGTGCTGAGTTCATCAATGCTCCACGTGTCAGGATCCTAACAGGAAAAAGCAGGACAGACAGTCTCTCCATTCAACCGCCTGGGGACCCCATGACAACTAAAATCCCCTCGCAGACCGTCCATATCAACCTTCAGCAGGTCAGAGCACGCAACCCCTTCAGAACCACAGGCTCGGGCCCACACCCTTTCCCCTTGTCAACATTGTCACTTTAAACAGAACATCGAGCCTTATCACAAAACCTGAAGTAAGTATGACAATTAAGATGGATTGCAAAGCCTGCTGGTGCTTCACAATTAACAATCACTTGGCAGCAGGTTCCACGCAACTGTTGGGGGGTATGGCAAGAACTTTATCCCTGCTTAGTGCTGCATTAGCATATTTAGTAGGCTGCAAGACATAATTCCTAAGATATGAACATATTTTTGTCTTTTTAAAAAATCTGCAATTAAGCTATAATATGTAGAAACTCTGCACCATGCAATCAATGTGCAAATACCACGATGGAGTTGGGGTAAGGAGGGCAAGCAAAAGAAACGGTCCCCCAGCACCGATAACAACTTGAACCGGTAACTGCTTACAGTGTCACAGGTTAGCTAGAAACTGTGGCTCCTTCCTGTCTGACAAAATCGGTGGGGGGGGGGGGGTGCTGGCGTTGCCTCCCTGCTGCTGGCATCAGGTGATTGCTCTGTAAGAGCACAGCTACATGCTTGAAACCCACATATTAAAGGAAAAAAATCAGATCCCGACATGACCCTAGTGATTACTTAGCAAACTAGCCATTTTTCACAGAAAGCACTTTTTGACTCTCAGCCTCTGAGTAATGAAAGATGTTGCTAAAAATCACAAAAGCACTTTATTCTACAAATGTGAGGTCTCTTCCTCAAAGTTTCCATCCTTTTCCTTTAGTGGTTGGCACATCTGTCACACTGATGAAAAGAGATCAGGGAGTGCTGAGACTGGACCGACGTTACTGGCCGAAAGACAGCCCAAGTTACTGTCCCTCGCTTCTCCCGTGTGTTTATTGTGTAGATTCAGGCCTAGCGTCCGAGTGTGACCTTGTGGGGGCTGCAGAGGGAAAGAGACATGGCCAGATCTTTCTGAGATAGCCAGGACTTTGTCTTTCTTGACATCTGGGCTGCAAGAAGGCAGGATATCCTGCTAAATATATCACAGCTGTGAGACCCACCTTGTGACTAAGACACAGCCGAGGCTAAGGAACACAGCGCGGATAGGTGTGGAGTTTTCTGGGAAAGAAACCTCACCCTTTACAGATACCTCCTTTGTCAAAGAAAACACACACACACACACACACACACACACACACACACACGCTCTCACAAAGTTTAGGTGAGTAGCTCTCCAGTTGCACAAAAGCAAGCATATGAAAGTAACAAATACAATTTAGTGCACAAAGTCTTTCTTTACAAAACCAGAAGAGTAGCAGATTAAAGCACCTGGCAGTCTTGGCACGCCAAAAGAAAATCTTAGCTGTGACAAAACAAAACAGGTGTACAGGTATAAAACTTTTGCTTTCCAATAATGCCCCTCTCTTCGCTGGAATGCTTTGACAGGTGCAGAAGTTCAAGTTACAGTGGGGAAGTAGCAAATAAATACACAGCATTAGCGTCTGACGTGCTTGCTGAGCACCCGGGGATGTTAATAACTGGCAAGGTACACTAATCTCTGATTGCAACATTTGGTTTACCTTAATCTGGAGGGACAGCTGTATTAAAGAGGGAATTATACTAATCAGTTCAAGGCCCTTGCATATAAAACTTCCCATTAGGCTTAAAGTACACCAGCTTATGCTCATTCTCTAGGAGCCTTACATCTGGTTCTGAATAAGGCTGCCTCTCATTTGCAAGGTACAAACCGAAAACAAGGGGGAGGGGGGCTGTCAGTTGCTGGAGGATGGGTGATAGAAGAGGAAGCTACTAATTCTTTGAAATTTTTAACAGCACAAAACTAGCTTCTAGGCATCTTAATACTAAAAGAAAAAAAAAAAACATGTGTTATCAACCCTAGGCCATTTTTTCCTGTTACCGGAGGTGACCAACATAAAATAAAATTGATGATGTCAGTCAAAAACAGCTAAGCACAAAGCTTGGCTTTGTTATCTTAAGTCAGAAGGTATGATAGGCCATGCCATATGGCTCTAATCCTCCTCTATCTCCCATCACCTAACAGGAAACCTTCATGTAGCATGACCTTATTTGGCTGGTTCCAGGTTAGGGCTGCCCAAAGGGGATTTTTCTGTTTCTGCTATATCCAAAGGTTTATGTTGATTTTTTTCTGAGCCCTGCAAACTATAAATCCGACTGATTACTCTGCACTCTTTTGCTTGACTGAGCCTTTACAATCAGACATCCCCGTTAACAATAAGCTCCTAATGAATCAAACATCTATGGCATTAGTTTCACCTAGCTGCCTCTTTCCCATGCACTGTGCTGCTTTGTCAGACCTGGTTTGATGAGAAAAGCTAGTGACACTTGCTGCACCTATTGATAAACAATTCAGTAATGAGGGGCATAACAAAAATTACCTACAACAACCTGATTAAAAATGACAGGCAAAGCTTACTCCTTGCTCTATAGCGAAGGTAACTCTGGCACTGTGTAGGGAAAATAATGAGGTAAAAATAAAATCTCCTCCTTTACCAAAGAGCTCACTTCTGAATGTGTGTTTATGAAGAGATGAAATTTTTTCAGTGATGTTTTAAATGCTTTCAGGTTATGTGATTACCAATAACGTTAGGGACTGCTAGAATTCAGGATGCTTGCCTTTCAACTTTCTGAAATGAACTTCTGCTTTTTCTGCCTAAACTTCCTGAATAACCAATCCAATATCCAAAATCTTCACTTTCTTTCTCAAATGTGAGTTTAGTCATTGAGAAACTCAGCAGTACAAGTGCTAATAATTAGGTAATTATAGCATGGGGATAAAAAGAAAAATTCTAAAACACACACACACACACAAAAAAATTTTTTTTTGAACAAAGTAGAGAAAACTTTATGGGGCAATAACACCTCCCAAAAAGGAATAACTTAACCTTACCATGGACATTGAAGTTCTTTTTTATTGGGGTCACCCAGAGGACCTTTGCAACTTCGAAACAAGCATCTACCCAGGGGCGGCCAGGCTCTGGTGAAAGCTTGATTCAAAGACAGAAATGTGTGGGTTCTGCAATTGTGTAGCAGCATGTTGGGAGGGCTTCCATCAGTGCACAGATGCACTTGAAAATCAAATATGGACATGGGGAATGTTTTTTGGAGATGGAAAATGAGTGCTGATGACATGTTTATACTTCACAGATGGATCCAGTACAGAACCATTTTTTGTAAAGAAACAATATCCACCATTTGCTAATTTTTTTTTTTTTTTTTGAGGAGCTACAAAATGGTGGCACAAAAAGTAATATTCCCATCGTACATACTCCACCTGTTCCTTGGTCTTACAACTGTCTTCCATTCTGAATGTAATCATTGACTGTTGTAGTCTTATTTTTTCTCAAATGTTATCCAAAAGGATATGAAAAAAGAAATACAATACACAAAGGCACTTGGAAGAGCAAAATGATTTGAAATTAATTTGCTACATATGAAGAATTGGAAGATGACAAATGCTATTAAGCAACAAATGCTGAATTTAATCTTGAAAAAAATGCATTTTCTTATTGGCATATTTTCCCATTAAATCTGATATCAAATCAATTTTTGAATGTTTTCTACCAAGAGTCCTGAGTGTCTTCTTTATTTGTTCCTTTGGCCCACCATTAGCCAAATACCACTCTTAGGTGTTGGAACCTCTGGAAAATGCAAACACTTAGCATAAGATTAATTCTAGTTATTGCCTTGTTGTTAATACACTATAGTGATAAATATTTTACAGTTATAAGTATCAATCATGATAACATGGAAATGCACAATATGTATAGGATGTGTATTTATAAGAAGAAAATCTAAAACATTTAACTGCCAAAGAACATTATTGATAACATTGTAAACTTCTTCCTCAATAGGAGAAGTCAGAATAATCAAATCTTATTGCCACAGCAGCAGTATTAATTTGCCATCTCAGGTGTGAAATATTGGTGAGAGTGGCCCAATTCAAAGTTGCAGAGATTGAAAAATAATAAAAAAGCTATGAATGTAAAATATAAAAGTAGTTTGATTTGCACAATATTTAGGAGCAGTATTTAAAATAACTGATATTCTGAACACATTTTCAGCCTTGATGAATGTGTTTTTAAGTGTTCCAAATAACATATGACATATTAAAATTACTATTTTCTTAGTATTGATCAGGCTAACTTTTCTTGTGTTACCTTTCTTGCCATCTGTATTCATAACCTACTAAATTCCAGCTAACCTTTAGTCAATAATATTTTCATTCTAAGAATTAGTCTGAGGTCAAGAATTAGAAGTAGAATATGAATCCCAGCAAATGATCAAACAGCCTGAGACTGGATAACAAAATCTAGAGAATACACAAAAATTAACATGTTCTTTCAACTCTGTATTTTCTGGCAGTGTGCCAAGCATCAATCTGTGGTTCTACATTCTATGATTCTAACACCTTGTTATCATCCTGGAACTAACAAAAGCCTGTGTACACGTCTCCAAATGAAGCAAGTCTTCCTTTTTTATTGCTGGATTTTTGACACATGTGAATAAGGCCAAAACATTTTTAAACCCTTAATTATTTTTTGTCTATACGTCAAAAACAAGTTTTGGTCAAAGGCTTAATGTATTCTCAGAGTCTCACAGAAAATGTTAGTACTCTACTTAAACTTATTAAACTTTGAAACAGTCAAGAAAAATGAAAGTATATCCTTCCAATTATAGCACATCTTATATAGTTATGTTGTTAATCATCCCTCAACAAATGCATAGAACATAGAGCTGCAAAAAAAATTAGAGATCATTTGTTTCAATTCCCTTATTTAAAATATTAGGGAAAGGAGAGCTGAGCAATAACTTAACCAGAGTGTGTCTGGAAATCCTGTTTTCTATGGCCTTATTCCACCAGACCATTCTGTTTGTATATTTTGTAATGAGTAGTTACAGTGGACTACTTTTATGTTACTAGTTGCTTATTCTAAATACTATGTCAAATATTATAATAAGTGTTTAGAAAACATCACACTTAGAGAACGAGTGAATAATACAATAAAAATTAATAAACTAGATTCTGTCAGTACCTAAATTGTTGCCTGGATATCAGATGTCTTGCTCCCCTTTATGGTCACTAGACTGTTAGGGAATAAGTTAATTATGGTTAATCAGGTCTCCAGTGACAGGCAGAAGTTATGTAACTTGCAAAGGTGCTATTAAGCAAGGAACAACTTAAACGTAGGGACTTTCTGTCTCAGTTATACAGGGTGTTCCAAAAGTTGCCCTACACAGGGAAAATGGGAAATTGTAGCTAAATCTACCTTTATTTACAAAATATTCGTTACAAAATTTTACAAAATTTTTTCTTTGTGTGGAGACTTTTGGAACACCCTGTATTAATCTACCTTGAAGTATTAACATACTAGCTATTCAGCCACATCATTACCATGACAGTATTTACTATCCAAACATATCTAAAAATTAGAATCATAGAATCATAAGATATGCTCTCTGAACTAGAACAGATGAAGAGATTCTGGTCCATGGAGATTAAGTGGTATGCCAAAATACATCTAGAAACAAGCAGTACTGGATTATAGCATTTCCTTTAACAAGTAGATTTTGTGTCAAGTCTATAATAGCTAACACCAATTTAGCTCTTGGAAAAAATGAGCAGACCCTTTACTTCATGGGTTAGGCTGCAAGAATAAGAATAGCCACTCTGGGCCGGGCGTGGTGGCTCACGCCTGTAATCCTAGCACTCTGGAAGGCCGAGGCAGGTGGATCGCTGGGGGTCAGGAGTTCAAGATCAGCCTGAGCAAGCACCAGACCCCGTCTCTACTAAAAAATAGAAAGAAATTATCTGGACAACTAAAAATATGTATAGAAAAAATTAGCTGGGCATGGTGGCGCATGCCTGTAGTCCCAGCTACTCGGGAGGCTGAGACAGTAGGATTGCTTGAGCCCAGGAGTTTGAGGTTACTGTGAGCTAGGCTGACGCCACGGCACTCACTCTAGACAGGGCAATAGAGCGAGACTATGTCTCCAAAAAAAAAAGAATACCACTCTGGAGAAATGAGAATTTGGTTTAATCAGCAGGTATACAAAAAGACCCAGGAATCACATGCCCCCAAAAAAGTAAAAGAAGAAATACTAGTTAATACTCATAACTGGATATCATCCTTTGGAAACTTGATTTCCCCTTCTTTTCCTGGCTTCTATTTTTATAATCTGTCATATTTGTTATGAAAATGTTTGAAGGAAAATATGATAAGTGCATATAGCATCACAATTGTCTGCATAATTCAGCCATAATATTTTTTTGGAAAGGTAGATTGGAGTCAGAAATTTTTACTTAATTCTTTTCATTATCATAAAAATTATCCATGTTCAATGTATAGCAAATATAAAGATAAGCAAAGAGTAAATAAATAAATAGATATATAAACTAAAATTTTGCCCCCCCATGGTACCATGTTAGTATCTAGCCTTTCAGAATTTTACCTATGCAAATATGCACCTGCAAATATTTTATTACAAAGACAAGGTCATACTATGCAGAACATCTTTTGATTTGACTTTTGCCCCCTAAGAATGCATTGTGAATGATTTTCCCTGGCAATAAAAATAGATCATCTTCTTTGCCATCATAGTAGTCCAAGCTGCCATCATCTCTCACCTACTCTTTTAGAAAACTATACTAACTCACTTCTGACCACCTCTCCATATCATTTTTTATATTACAGCCAGAATAAGCTATTCAAATGCAAATCTGGTCATGGCATCCCCTCTTACCTTCTCAAAAGTCTTTAAAGAAATGCTACTGTCTATGTCAGGATTTCTCAACCTCAGCACTAGTGACATTTTGAACCAGATAATTCTTTGCTGTAGTAGGCTATCCTGTGCATTGTAGGATGTTAGCAGCATCACTCACCTCTACCTACTAGATGCCAATAAAACCCCCATCCAGTTGTAACAATTAAAAATGTCTCCAGACATTGCCAAATGTCCCCTGAAAGGAGAGGAGGTGCAAAACAGTTCCCAGTTGGAAACTGCTAGTTTGTATCAATGACCGCAATCCACAGGATGATCCACATCATCTCGCTTTATTCTTCCTCTTGTTCTTTGTCTCCTTCAACCACACAAGCTTTTTAAAAGTAACTTGAATGTATCTGTTCTGTCCTGCACAAGGTTTTTGCACATGCTGTTCCATCTGTATGATAATGTTCTTCATCTCCCTGCCTCCCCACCTTTTGCCTAGGTAACTTCAACTAATCCTTCAGATTTATTTGAAGAATCAATCGCCTTCTCAGAGAATTTTTTCTGACCCCCTTTAAGTAGTCTGAATCCTTTGCTATGTGTTTATAAAAACACAATAGGCCTGCCTTTCAGACCGGTTATCTCCGTTTGTAAGTGTATATTCATAAATATGGTTGTGTTTAGACTTCTCTAGACTCCAAGCTCTGTGGACTAGGACTAGGCACCTCGATATTCCCAACACCTAGCACAGTGGCTGGTACACAGTAGACAGTTGACACATACCTGTTGAATAAATGGCTGCCCCAGAATTATTGTCTTTAATGGAAATTATAATTTTAATGAATGTACCATGAATGATTTGGCCATTCTGAGATTGGGAATAGATTTTGAAAGCTATTAAGTAAGAAATAGATTTTGAAAGCTATTAAGTAAAAATCTTTGAGAGTTTTGAGGTGTGATGAACCAAAACTCATGTTTTAAAAAGATTCCTCTAACTATGCAAGTGAAAGGAAGGGAAGTAGAAGCAGAGAATTCAGTTAGAAAACCATTTAAATCATTCAGTTATAAGGTAAAAATGGACTAGGGTGAGCAGTGATCGTAGAAATGAAAAGAAAGAGACAATTATAAGAGAATTTGTGAAAGAATCACTGGAACCTACTGATGTGCAGGATTTCGGGGGAAACAGACCAAGGTGGAAAGACCCAGGGACATAACACTCACTCTGTAATCTTGGCCATGCCGATTCTCATTCGTATAAGGAAGAACTGGAGAGAACTTTTCTGTATCAAAGTCAATCTTGACTTGCAAAGTAAGCAAAAGGGCAAGCAAGGTCATTCTGAAAGCTTCAAGTTTGTGAAAATCTACTATATCGTCTCAATATGCTTCTAAATGGAGAGAACAGCCAATATTCCCAAGGAAGTTCATCTTTACTTGAGAGAATTGACACAATTTTCCCGAGCCCCGGGTTTAAAGGCGAGAAAGCATGGCTGTCTCACAAGCATGTCAGGCTACATCCCAAGGGCTCTTTGGTATTGGAATAGTGACTGGTGAGGATCCACAACCTGTCACCTCTATCCCTAATTTCTGGTAGTAGTCCCAACCTGCCGACAGTTTCAGGCGACATACGTGTAAGAAGAAAATATTTCTCCCAGCTATAACAGGGTGTGGGTTCATCAGACTCTGTCTTTTTAGATCCCAAGAACAAAAACTGTTCTGGTTCAAATAGCGTTTGGCATTAATACAGAGAAGAGAATGCTTCCATCAATGAAAGCTAAAGTCACAAATGTCTGCCTAATGAAAATATTGAATACTTCTTAGTTCATATATACATGTTTATAATTTAAGATATACACCTCTAAAAACAGAAAAAGCCATTGAATATAAAGTATGACCTCAGGCATTTTAAGAAAAGATGCCTTGGACTTTTCTAAGTTTGGTCTAAGAAATATTTTGGATAGAGTCTGTTCCCACTTTTAGCATTAGCTATGTAAAGGTGTACGTGAATCTAATTTTTCTAGCTGAGTCAGTTGTGTAATTTATATTTATTCACATATTAGCTGCACTGATTCATAAACCCTAATCCTAATTAGGATCCATACATAGTAATTCATATATAACTAAACATATATTGATAATGATATTGCTTTCTATTATTCACATTTCAAATTATTCACTAGAATTCAACCAATAATAACAACTTAATACTTAGGTAAAGACAAGTTTGGTTCACATACACAAAGAACTAAAAAAAAAAAAAAATCCTCTGAGTAGAATTTTAGGCATTTACACCCATGTTGAGATTCCTTTGGTTTGTATTTAATCTGCCTGAAAGTATTCTTATCCAACACGTTGACAGAGTTCTCTTTTACAGTCTTGTAGTCCAACAAACAAAACCTACTTTTGTTACATAGCTCCTATTGGTGACCATAAAAAGATAAGTTATATCTAACTTTGTTATGTTTCACTGATGTTGCCAATTCTCCCAGTGACATGGCATTAGGACTGCTATACTTTATGCTTTCACTCTTGAGGGGCTACTAGTTACTATAGTTGCCATAAGAAACCCAACAGTAACCAGCAAGGTACAAATAGAAATTGCATATGCTCAGCACCTTTTTTTTTTTTTTTTTTTTTTTTTGAGATAGGATCTCGGTCTATCACCCAGGTTAGAATGCAGTGGTATCATCATAGCTCACTTTAATTTCAAACTCCTGGGCTCAAGCGATCCTCCTGCCTCTGCCTCCCAAGTAGCTAGAATCATGGGTGTGCACCACCACACCCAGCTAATTTCTTTTTTAATTTTCTATAGAGATGGGGTCTCACTATGTTGCTCAGACTGGGCTCAGTTTTATTTATTGTTCAAAACTAAAAACCTCATGAAAATGTTTTAGAAAACATTTAGAAAATGTTTTAGAAAATGTCATAGAGTTGAGTCCCTAACATTATGGCAATTTGAAGAGAATAGCATTTCTATCTATAAAAAGTCAGGAAAGATTTGCATGGGTGAACCCTTAACTCTACTTCAAGGGATGCAATAAGATAAAGATGATAGGTTTATAGATTCAATATAGATGCTAGGTTTATTGCTCCCCAAATGTAGCTGCAGTCAGTTCCTAAAGAGCTCAGAATTCTAATATTTATGGAATACATTAATTTTGTCAAGATAGAGAAAGTCAGACAGAAAAGAGCTGCCATGGGTCCTCATATTCCCCAAGCTAAATCATAAAGAAGGGTTATTAACTCTGCCACCCTTTTCCAAGTGGAAACCAGATCTTCCTGTGGCTTCTTCTGGGTAGCCTCTCCCTTGTCCACGGAAGTTCAAGGTTACTGCATTTGACCTTTGCACTGCAACACTCCCAGACCTCTCTGGATGTGTGCCTATTGTGATATCAGATGGAAAAATGGGATCTAGAGTGCTTATTCTGCCACTTACTATTGTCATAGTATTGAAAAATAATCACTTAGTCTCTCTGAGCCTCAGTTTCCTCACCTGTAAAATAGAAATACCGATTTTATTTCTTGGGGACAATGAAAACAATCTGCATGGATCTCTTAGCATATGCCCTCACATGCAGTGGGCATTCAATAATGGTTTTATTATAAAGAAGGAGAGTTCAAATGAGGTGAATGAATACAACTTAGTTGTAGCAGTAGATACAGGGGCAGGACTCTCTTCCTCTGAAAAGAAGAAAAGTAAATCTTGATGGAACCAAAGGAAGCAAAATATCTAGAACTAGAGCGAGGACAGAAGTGTGACCCTGGGTGGAGAAGAGCATCAGGAGTGTCTTAGTTGGGTTCCACTGAAAGCAGATCCTGACGCAGGGAATTGGATGCATGTTGTTTTTTCTCAGAAATAGGAGTGAGGGAAGAGAAGGCGTAAGAAAGGGTTGGAGGAAAAGCCAAATGATGTTCCAAAGGGTAGAGAGGATCCCTGTTGTTGAAAACAGGGCCTCTGAGAAGCACGCTTGTGCCTCCCAGAACTACCTGCTCAAATGATAGGTGGATGCAATATTTGTCCACAGGCCCCCACCTCACACTGGTTGAGGACTGCCCTTGAGGGTGTTAGTTCTCCCCACATTTCCATGCTAAGCCTGAGGAAGCACTGAGCAAGCTCCCGCAACTTTGGAGAAGGCTGAGGCAGAAATTCGGGAGAATCACAGAGTGTTCTGGAGTGAGACAGTCCTGGCACAGCCAGGGTTTCCTAGGAAGGGTCCACTGAAGCTACAGCTGAAATCAGAGCGGGGCTTAGGGGATGGGTCACGGGGCTGTAAACTTATCTTCTCCAAAGATTCTTCCAACAAGCCATGGAAAGCGTCAAGACAGTGAAAAATGTACTAGCAAACATGAATGCTGGCCCCAAAGAGAAATCAGATATTTGGGTTCCTGCACATTTTAGCTTAGCTTCCTTTCATAGCGACTAGATTATTATGACCAAAGTGAAATGAAACAAAATAAAAGTGCAAGGACATAGAATCTCTCCCTTCCCTGAAGTTCCTACCAGGATCAGAATCACAAGGATTCTGAACTTGGCTACCTATATAGTCACAATACTACCACAAAAGGAAAGATGTGGCTCCACAGATATTATATATGCTCGTTGCATCTTTCAACTCTCTATACCTGTAACACCAAACAGTCTAGTCAGAGCCTGATCTGTGTAAGTAAGCTAAACTCCGCCATCTTTTCTGAAGTCTCCATGGTACAGTAAGGTTGATATCACTACTTACTTGAAATGAGAAGTCATAACTTTCTCTGGGAACATGATGGAGGAAATTAAACTTAGCATTAAGGAGTTAAAAAGCCTTTGGTTTCTATTTAAAGGGGGCAAGCTGGGTTGGCCTATCTAATCTGACAGTAAAAGGTAAAATCACTTATAAATGATCATTTATAGATAATTAAGTTATATATTCAATGCCTGGTTGTAATTTCTGTCGAATCAAAATCTCCCCTAGGGTTGCCAGATAAAATGCAAACATTGCATGGGCCATACTCATACTAAAAAATTATTCATTCATTATTGGGAATTCAGACTTAACCAGGCATTTTTTTATTTTTATTTACTAAATCTGACAATCCCAGTGCCACCTCCAAACAATTATAGAGAAACAGCTACTTATTAAAACAAGACAATAAATGTTCTGGAATGTTGTGCTAAAGGTTCTAGGACTTTTCAGTAGCACAATGTTAATAAAGTGACATATGAATTAACTATAACAATTTACATATTGTTTCCTTAGGCATGTTTCTAAAAACTTTTCAAAGCATTTCGATAATTTATTTTGTCACAACATGGCAATTTGTATATTGAAAAAACACTGTGATGGTAAGAGGAAAAACTCATTTCAAACATTTCCAAGGGAGCTTTCAAAAGGCTCCCATTTACTTAGGAGTCAAATAAGCGTACTTAAAAATGTTTTCGTATTATTGACTTAAATATTGTCTTATAAGTAAAATTTAAATTAACTTGTAAGTTCCAGAACAGTTCTGCAAAATTCTCTGATGAAGAGAAATATCCAAAAACCTGCATGCAGGGTCACTTCATTTTAGCTGCAAGATTCTCGTTCCAGCTCCAAAACAATTTCAGTCAAGTAGAGATGTTCTGACGATCCCCGCTTAGAATGGCAAACAATCCCTGCCTTTTCATTCATTCACTCATTCCCTCTCTAAGAAAAGAATGTGCAGTTACCAGAATTTTATACAATTAGTGCTCCAAGAGTGTTTTAAATGCAAACCTATAAGAGGAAAGTAAAAACAAATCAAAGTTAATTGTGACTGGCTGGAACAAAATGCTGAAATCAATAGAAGGATGGCTCATCTGCTCATCATTCACCCATTACCTGGGAGACGAACACCTCCTGCTGTGCTTGGTTTTTGATACAGATTTACCATTGCCTGCATCCTGCAGACACATGCTAGGGAAACCCGGACCTTGTCTGACTGCCTCTCTGCTTATCTTCTTTGCACTTAATAACCTTACTCAATCTTATTTTATTCTTGCTTATGTGTTCATTGCTAGGCGGGCATGTACACAGACACACACACACACAAACTAGAGAGTTTAAAAACTTTATAAAGAAGCCAAGGGCCTTCCTGCAAAGCAGTCAGAGAAGACACCAATGTCTGTCTATGTGCTGTCTTCCCTCAACTAATCTCCATAATCTGATTATTATGATTTTCAGAAACCCCCCAAAAATAGACCACACAACTTCCTTCACAAGGCATTCCTTGGGGAAAAAATTTTTTTTTGTTAAGAAATTAAGATATTAGAAGCAAATGAAAAGAAATAAAAGTCCTCTTATTTGGAGGTGTAAGATAGTAAACTCTTTCACAAAAGGGTGGCCTTAAAACCCAGACTCGGTGTCCAGGTGAAGGACCTGGGGGAACAGCCATAGGCAGATACATGCCCAGAGTTGGAGCCTCTGGCTTCTGTTCTTTGCTCTTATTGATAAGGACAAACTCATGTTGAACCCCATGCTGACCCTCGTAAATGCCCCTCACCACAACCAAATATCAAAAAAAAAAAAAAAAAAACACTAATAGGATGTAAAATGTATCTGCAATCGGAATTTAATACATATCCTTGAATTAAATACACACCAAATTTACATTTCTGCACAAGATGATTGTGTAGATACATTGACAATTTTTTCCAGATAATTATGCAAGTGAAAATCTTGGAACTATATCCTAGTAATAGTGGTAGTAGTAATGATTTCCAGGAAAAAAAGACTATAAGATTTTTGAAATAATTTTAGTTTTTCTTATTCTATCTGACAATTAAATGGATGATGTATAACTACTACCATCATCTATTTACTGGCAATTCTCTTCTTTCAGCTTTCTAGCTTTTTTTTTTTTTTAGTTGTATATATGGATTAGCTAATAAAAGAGTATAGAAATGATCACATGTGAAAAGTAAATCTTGGATTTATGCTACATTACTTTGCCAGCCAAGTGCACCCAAATAAATGGTCTAATCATGTTAAGGTTAGAAATACTGTTCCCAAACTGCAGTATAAATATAAATGAAAAAACCTAGGAGTACATTGATAGTAGAGGAAAAAATAGCATAGTGAAAGGATGACAAGGGGAGTATTGCAATGGTGCACAAAAGGAAAAAGAATGAGAAAAATCTGATACAACTGGTAGCTTCAGCCTTTCCATGGACGGTTGGTTTGTATTCCACCTACCACTCTCTCAATGCATCCTTTTATTATTTTGGTGGTGTAGGGGAGAGGGAAGGACATTCATGACCAATAATAATGTTGTAATGATAGCAAATTTAGGATTTATGATACATTAAAAAAAAAAAAAAAACCTTTAACCAACAGTAAAAAGCCACCAAGGGTTGGGGTGGAGGGTAGTTACCTAGCTCACGGTTTTATTTAGTGACGGTTCCACTTTTTCACTCACTGCCTGCAAATCAGCATTTTTAGTGGACAAAGGGCTCAGCGGCGGCCTTCTGATTGCTTCTTTTCAAATGGTAATGGCTATCCTAACTCCTCTGCCAGGTTTTTCTTACCAGAGCACAAATTGCAGTTTACAAGGCTCTGAGGGGGAAAAAAAAATCTTAGCTGAATATCTTTTTTTTTATTCAACAAACTGACATGTAAATTACCCTTTAAGTGCTCCACTCTAGGGCTCTGATCATCTCCTAATTGTCACAGTCAATTGTAGCCAACAGTCTCTTCAATCCCAAGCGCTTTGACAACAAGCACAAGGATCAAAGCAGAATCAGCTCCCTGCAATATCCTTCTGTTTAGGATGCTACAAAATGCCTGCAAAAGAAAGGTGTAAGGGCATTGCTGTAGAGGAAACTGAGAGTAGCGAGTATTACAATAGTCATTTTCTTCATCTCTAAAATTATGCCGTATAAACTGCCGTGATCTTTAATCACATGCACAGAACAAATATATAAACCTCCTGGGCAATTAATATGCTCTTAAGATTATACTAATAATTGAGTTTTACAAACAACACCGTCTCCATGGCTTAGGAAAACTATGACACAGTTATGGGATAGCAATCATTTCACAGCAGCCAGCACATCAAAAACTATTGTCCAACATACTCCATGTTTGAGCATAAATTCCAAGGAATGGTTTTTATTACTTAGTTTGGTGTCAGGATTCACTGCTCCTCCAAACTAAATAGCCCATTGAAAATTCTAGAGTTCTTTAAAAACTAAACTAGAAATGTCCAACTGAAAATAGGGCACCAAATCAATTAAAAATGTGACTCAAAAACTAACTTCAGGAGAATGGTTTTTATAAGGGTGACCCTGTCTTATTACTTTATAGGAAGCAAACTTATTAAAAGCTATTACAAGATCTACAAACATAATTTCTAAATAAGATATATCTACCAGGATCATTACTCAACAAAAGATGTCAATCCTTTCTAACTAAAGTAGTTATCATGTTACTAAATTTTCAAAAAGAACATTTATGTTTTTTTAAAAAGATATAAAATTTCATCCTATTAATTATAACACTATAGTTAATAATTCAATAGAGAGAGAAAAATCTTATGACAAATCTGCACTTTAAAAATAACCCAAAGGTTGTCATAAAAGTAACAAATGGAAAGAAATCAAAGGTGCATGTGACACTCCCCCTACATCTTGTCCTGTTGTATCCAGGTATTATGCATAAACAGCATGTAAGGTCACACATTGATTGACAGCATTCCTATGGTAAAGAAAAGAACTAAAAAAAGAGACAGCACATGGCAAATACCTCGGTTCCTTTCTCAGCTAGTTCACTCAAGTCCCCCTGTAGGGGTTTCCAATCCTCCCCTTAATTTCACCTTGAATTCTCTGGTTTGATTGAAGAGCTTCACAGAAGGGTCTATTACAGATTGAGGAATGATCCATTTCACATCTGAAGCTCCAAAGAGCTACTTGTGAGGAATCTTTGAGTGCATTTATCTCACATGTGAAGCTTTCTGCAAAATCAATATGGGTATTTTTCAGTTTGACAAGTCAACATGAAATATCACATAATAATAGAAAAACAGAGTTGTACATTTAAACATACCCAATACAGTTATCTATGACAAAGCTCATAGTTATTACTCATGGATATCCTTGAGTATGTCTAATCTAAATTCCTTCTGATGGCTGGGCTAAAGAGCATAGACAGTGTAACTGACTGGTCACCGTATTTTTTGCTGCTGTAGCCTAATTAATCCAGGTTCTGTGGTGAGGGCAGAGAATGGGCAGGAATCATGGCCTTTTCTTCTAATTTGAGAGTGATATGATAAGTGGAAGGAAAATAACCAGAGGTGAAAAAGACAAAGTAACAGAACAAAGGAGAACTGTAAAATAATTTCACATTTAGCTAATTGGCAAAACTGGGTAAAATGGTCACCTGAAGAAGGACAACCATGTCTCAAATCCCAACCACCACCGAGGCAAGTGCTAGCAGGATAATTGACATATTTGTGAATACGTGATGTATTTGTGTTAGGGTCTGACAAGCTTTGGGCAAATTCCAGGTCTATTTTATCATCTGCATAAGCTTGAGGAACATGGTTTAACATCTCTAAATCTCTGTTTTTTCACGTTGAAATGGGATTAATCATAAGACTTACAAGGTTTCGTCGTGAGAATTAAACAAGATGATGCATAAAGCACTTGGCACATAAAAAACATTTCATTCTTGGTAATTATTGATGAAATTATAACAGTTTCTGTGAATGTATCCATGAACTCTCTAGGGTTCTAACCTGGTGCCATTTCTACTGTTCCCTGGGACCTTTCTTTACACATTGTTTAAAGTTCCCAAGTTGTAGATGACAGTTCTGGTCAAAGACTGCTCATTGAATTAGCTCTGGTCCTAATGGAGGAGTGCAGCTCTTAAGAACAGTCTTCCTCCAACCATGAAGACTGCCCTCATCATCCATGTGAGAGAAAATCAGATGGGAATGTGAAAAGGGGAAAGAACCCAGGAGTAGAGTCCAAATCAGCTATTTAATTCAGGCAATGAATGAATGTAGAAAAATGTCACATATGGTTTTCTTTCATACACCAATATGTTATAATTAATAATGGAGTTATCTCTATATACCCATCATAGAAAAAACCTTAAAAACAAACAAAAAATCCTCAGGAGAAACCCAGATTTAAATAGTTCACTATAACTATTTATTCCTTTCTACCATATTTTATGGCAGCCCATTACTACTCAATACTTGATTATCTGTGCTTGGACCAAGTAATTTGTAGATTACTTAAAATATATTCTGAATTTGTTTTTTAATTTAATTTTTAACTTAGAATTTTAATTTTAGGTTAATTCTCCCCATCACTCAGAATAAAGCCAGAGTAGGTAAAACGTGTGAGTTCAGAGTCATGAAAATCCATGTTAAAAACAAAATAAGAAAAAACATCATTGTAAAATGCAGTTGAAGTTTAACAACTCTTCTCCTATATTCCAAAGTCAAATAACTAAATATAAATGATTTTCAGTTTAATTAATTCAAACAGTATGTATGAAGAACTTAATATAGGCAATATTGTTAATTTTTTAGCTATCCTACTGTTCTCCTTTATTATTAAAATTAAGCTATAGCTTTCATTCCAAAGACAAATTAAAATATTTTATTGTACACTGATATAGAATTACAACTACAAATGGAAACAATTTCCTACTTAAAAAGAGTCATTTCCTTAAAAATTTTAATTTATTTGATTTGGGCTCAAAATACGTTTTTACCAAGGAAACAGATTTGTAAGTGATCATTAAGTTCCCAGATTGACACATAAAAACCTGTTTAATGTAAAATGTACCTAAAACATACTACTAATACCAAGGCTTGGGCAACTCTAGGTCATGCATGAGATCTGTTAATTTAACCCTGCAAAGGCTTAGAGAGTGTCATTGAGCACTGAGCTTAGAAACTTTGGGACATACCAGGTGAGAGATCTGAGAGAAGGGTGGGTCATTCATGAGTCTAGGTGCTCACCATTCTCCTCATCATCACCATATCCACATCGTCATCATCACACCATGTTTCACCCAAACTGTTACGATTAATACCTGGTAGCTATTAAGATGATAATGGTAGATAGTCAATAAGATAACATATCATCCTGACCTTTTAAGTCAGTGAAGAAGAACTGCTCCAGAATGTCAGGACCTTACCCTTCTCTCTGGCACTTAAACCTCTTCTGTGATGTTTAATTTCCCATTTAGGACCCTGAGCACTTTTTAAACACTTTCATTTAAGCAAACAAGGCTCTACAATATCAGTATCCACATTTCAACACCCCTTCCTTCTGAATTTTGCCTCGTGCTATGGCAAACCACACTCCTTACACATAGCTTTGAAAGGTCTAGGAAAGGAATTAGCTGAGGACCTGTTTAACATATTCCTCGGCATTCTGCTAGTACCACAATATTGAAGTGAATATTTCCTTTTTTAATTGCTTTTGTGACAGAGTTTCACTTTGTCATCTCCGACAGAGTGCGGTGGCGCGTCATAGCTCACTGCAACCTCAGACTCCTGGGCTCAAGCGATCCTCTTGCCTCAGCCTCCCCCTTAGCTGGGACTAGAGGTGAACACCATTGAGCAAGGGCTAATTTTTCTATTTTTAGTAGAGATGGGGTCTGGTGCTTGCTCAGGCTGGTCTCAAACTCCTGACCTCAAGCCATCCTCCTGCCTCCGCCTCCCAAAGTGCAAGGATTATAGGCGTGAGCCACCTCGCCGGCCATGCCTTTTTTAAAGATCTTAATGGAAAATGATTTCACAACTTCTGTCAACTACTTACATATTCCAAAGGTTATCCTCCTTCATTACCAGGGTTTTCTGCCTTATCCCACTTCTGGTTTTGATTTTAATTATAAACCATACTACTCAAAACTATGAGTAATACTTGTCTTTCGAGTACTTCAGGTATGCCATTAAGTGGTATCATATAGTTCAACTAATACAAATGCTGACTACGGGCACTCATTCCAGCCACTTGTCCATACTTTTCAAGTAAGTACACAGCACACACTATCCCTACGGTTTGCAATCTACCTAAGTGACCTCTGGCCTCATCAAACTGTGATCACAAAATATATACATACCCCATTTAAAAATGAAATTAATCTAGGGCTGCGGAGGAGGGAGAAATGAAGAGTTGTTTAAGGGTACAGAGTTTCAGTTTTGCAAGATGAAAAAGTTCTAGAGATCTGCCGCACGACAATATGCTTAACACTCCTGAACTGTATACTCAAAAATGGTTAAGATGGTAAATTTGGTGGTTTTTGCCACAATTAATTTTTTAATAAAAAATGTAATCAAACTGTTTTAAAAAACTAGTACATTAATCCAAAAATAAATGAATAATTATGGAACCTCTAAAACTGAATTAAGGATATCCTGATATTTAAGTGTTAAGCAGCCAGGATCCTAGATTTCAGCCTTAATTTCTTTTGTATGAAAATACTGCCTGGGAAATTACTTGCCAAGTTTTCAACTCCAAATGGACAAACATATAGCTTGACATAGGAGAAATTGCACATGAAAATACAGGTCAAAACTAAATAAATTAATGAAACTCAGATTATAGAATTTCACTTCTCTTCTGAAAGATTCAAAGAGTGAAACACAAGAAAACCACCACTCCCAGGTGCTATGTTCTAAGGCTGTAACTACCCCACACTGTTGCCATTTAGAATCTCAAAATTTCACTGAATTTTCAAAAGACCCAAGCAAAAGTTGAAGCTCATTGAGACAAAAATACTTGAACCAAACCAAACTAGTTTTCAGTGGTTTCTCTGTTTTTGTAACAGTAGTTCCACAGTAGTTTACCACTCACTTTCATTAAGGTTGATGATTTTTTGTTTTTAACATTTTATTCTGGTTACTTTTTTAAAAATTTATATTACAAAATAAAGATTTTTCAGGATTCAGGGTCATAATGCTGAAAAAGTTGAGCAAATTTATATTTGTCCCACACCAAGGTAAGACAGAGAGGCTTCAAAAGGAGATAAAATAGGACCAGAGAGTAAAATGTGGGTAGTTAATGAAAACTAGCATCTTTACTTTAATAATACTGCCTCATATGCACAGAATGAAATCAGTTAAGAGCAAAAGTAGATCGTTTCCTTTTTAATGTAAAATCCCAGGGATAAAATGACAAGATAAAAACTAATGGACATGGTATACTGATTCAAAAATTTACTAGAATTTTTTCTCTGCATTTGCACTCTACTTCAATCATTCTATTACCTAATCATTTTTTTAAGATTTACTCATAAGAATAATCTGCATAGTTTATTAGATTAGGGGTAGCAAAACCTTGAGAGCCAGTGTGAATTTGAGGTTTATAATAAGACTAATAGTTTGAATCATAATAGTTACCTATGACTAACGTATCTCAGGTACTTCTATCATCCCCTTAGAGCAATCATGTGGGTTTAGTACCAATATCCCTCTGAGATATGAGGAAACGGAGACTTAGTGAGATTAAATAACTTGGCCAACATCATAAACTAAAAAATGCTGTGCTCTTAACCAGAAATCTCACCGTATCTTGATGAATTGCCACAGTGTAGCTTCATTTCAATGTGGATTATTCTTCCACATCATCTATTGCATATTCTTTTTTATCTTTTTGATAAATGAGTTCTGTCTTGCTTTTGGGATATTCTCTTGCCTAGTAGTTTCTGAATAGAAACCCTATTTTGGAAACCAGACACTTGTGTTTTTTTTTGTTTTTTTTTTGAGACAGAGTCTCACTCTGTTGCCCGGGCTAGAGTGAGTGCTGTGGCATCAGCCTAGCTCACAGCAACCTCAAACTCCTGGGCTTAAGCGATTCTACTGCCTCAGCCTCCCGGGTAGCTGGGACTACAGGCATGTGCCACCATGACCAGCTAATTTTTTCTATATATATTTTTAGTTGGCCAGATAATTTCTTTCTATTTTTAGTAGAGACAGGGTCTCGCTCTTGCTCAGGCTGATCTCGAACTTCTGACCTTGAGCGATCCACCCGCCTTGGCCTCCCAGAGTGCTAGGATTACAGGTGTGAGCCACCGCGCCCGGCCTCAGACACTTGTTTTGATTGACTCTATGATTGAGCTAAACGTGGTCATTGGCCAATGTGGCCATTGGCCCTCAGTAGCAGCTCCCTTTGTCTCACTGCTACCTCATCGGCACCTATGCGTGACTGGCTGACGTGGAGTGGGAGTGTTCATCAAGCAACGGGGTTGCAGACCATTTACTACAGGGAGCAGCATCCATAATGGCATGGATTTTGAAATCTACTTGAATTCAGGGCTATAATCACCTGAATACCCATTGCAAATACCACAATCAACACCAGTGAAGAACATAAAGACCAGCACGATGTGCCTTTCTCTTTCCCTGCCTCAGAAATCTGGATGCCTTCCCTCACACCTCAACCTCACCTCTCTGCCCAGGTGGATACAGTCATGCCTTTCCTACTGAGCACTGAATGAGGACACACGCATGACAGGTTACTGAGGGCCAGCCTTGGAACCTAATAGTAGTGAAGCTAGAACCCTAAAAACTTTCTAGATCATGCCATAATATTACATATGAGAAAAATGTGTTCCAAAGAGGGCAAAGGTTTGTCCAAGGTTGTAAGTTAATGAGTGAAAGAGTAGAGACGTCAAACTCCAAGTCCAGTGCATTTTTTACTTATAAGACTGTCTTAGACCCAAAGGGCCAAATAATTTACTACACACTTTGCATACAGTATTTCACATAATCCTTGCAAACTTCATGAAAGATAAATATTGTTACTCTTCTTACAGATGAAATATGTTAAGTAATTTAGCAAAATTCCATGGCTGGGAAGTGGCAGGTGCAGAGATCAGCTACTAACACTTTAACTTGCAATGTAATGGGCAAATTTCTACCAAAAGGAAAAAAGAAAGGCTGATTCAGAAAAGATCATGACACTACACAGTGGTGGGTTGATGTTGAGATAAGAGGAGAGAAAGTTGTGAGATTCAGGCCTGGAAATTGAAAAAAAAAAGAAAAAATTCTAAAGATGTTGCATGAACACACGGGTCTTTAATTTTATTTCTTTATAACCTGCTTTTTTGCCCAAAAGGATTTATCCAAAAAATTCTTATCAAAGGTTTATCAAAAGCTTACCGAAAAAAATGCATCCATTACAATAAGATAAACTAAAGTTAAAAAAAGTAAATAAAATGCATCTAAGGGAAAATACAGAAACATTAAGAGAGACAAAATACTTACAAGGAAGTCTTACATACTTGCCAGAGGTAGGCTATAAATTTGAATCTGAGCTTTCAGACAGGCTACATGAAGAGGGAAACATGATCCATCACATGAACTGCAGCATCCCTAAAACAAAGAACAAGCCATTTGTTCAGGAGAGACACAATTATTCCTGGTTATGAGACCATAGAGAAATTTGTCCCTGCGGCCCTCCTCGAGAAGACACAGTATAAAGCAGGGAACAGAGGCCTCACCAATATCCTCACAGCACACACAGCGATGCATTGTGTAGGGTTGTTTATTGCACCATTCATTAGTGCAACTCAGCAGCATGGCACTAGGGGAGAATTCAGCCATGGCAGTTCTTTGGGGAGAGCGTGCTAGTTGTTTCTGGGAAAGGGAAGAAAGGAAGGAGAGGCCCATGCTGAATGGGCACTATACTGAAACCACACAGACACAGTGTGGAAGTCTTGCACAAACACGACACTAACGCTAACTTCTTTAACGCCTTTGCTACAGCACTACTAAGCCCATCTCAGTCTATGAGGCACAGAGCCACTTTCCCTTACTTTGTCCAATCCTGTTAGAATTCACCCTTCCTAACCTGTCCTGCTGCAGAGGAACAGATTAAAACCAGTGGCCTCTGCACCAGAACTGGGTCTGAAGTTGGCCTGAGCAGAGTTATGGAGTGGGCAGGGTAGGCAAAGCAAGGCCAGGAGAGCCATTTCAATGGCATTGTGCTCAAAGATTGTGACAGTCCAGTGTCAGACAGAGGCTCCACTCTTCCTAAGCTCAGCAGAGAGCTCCAGCTACAAGGGGCAAACCTCTGCTCAAAGCTATTACCCTCGTTCATTTATTCACTCATTTATAGAGTCAACAAATACTTAGTAGTAATTATTACAGTGACATGTTGGGCACACACAGCTGGACAAGACACAAGTGGCCCTTTCCTAATGGAGCCTGTGGGTTAGTGTTTACCTGGAGATGTTCTTAATTGGGACAGCTCGAGGAGGGAGCACGGAGCTGGGGAATTACTGACTAATACCGCAGATCCTGCCTTTTTTTTTCCATAAAAATGGACTCATGGGAGAGTCATTTGGAAATCTGGAAAGCAGCCCTTCTTTGGGGATTAAAGACTGTGGCCTTGCACTTCACTCCAATAGTCTACGCTTTCCAGTTGCCTCATCTATCAAGAATGAAACTAATACTTGCAACAAATGCTTCATCAGGTTCATGAAAGAAAAAAAAAAAGATTAAGATGTGAAAGCTAAAAGCACTATAGAAATATTATTTCTGAAAAGTGTGCATATCGATAAAATGGACCTTAAAGTTATCATGACATAATTGTATCTGAGTATCTGTCATAGTTAGAAACATGTTAAAAATATAAGATAATGAAATGAAAGTGAGAAATTTATTCAATCTAAATACTAGACAGCTATATTAATTAATAACATTTAAAGGCTTGCACAGAAGGACTCACCAAATGTCCTAGAATGTTAAAAACATAATTAAGAGTAAGCAGAAAGGGAAGCACCAGTGTGTTCTTACCTGTTGATGTACAAGCAATATGATTATGCAAGGAATAAAACACACTTTAAAATAGTCATTTCACATTATCAAGCAAAGTTCAGAGCGTGCTAAGAAATAACTCTATTCCAGATAGAGTTGTGCTTTCCCTTACAATTCCTTTAACTTAAACTGGAGTTGTCATCTCCCTTCCACAATTTACCAATTCTTGTTATACCAAAGAAATGTAGTCAACTGGAAAATAATAAGCACTTGTCCTGACTATGCAGATTAAACCAATTTTAAGCATTTTTACATAAAACACACATCACACAAGATGCACTGCACAGAATTATTTACCTGAAATCAAGTTCTCACCTTTTCCTCTTCCAGATTGGCTAACAAGCACTATGCACTTAAGGATCAGACTCTCTGCTTTCAAAGTTATCTGTTTGCATGCCATAAAAGATTTAAATGAAAGTAAAGGGCTCATTAGATGCCTCACTTTATAAAGAAGGATGACACCTATGTAATGCTCTTTTTATACCCTTTAAAATATGCCCAACCTCTTACCTCTTCCCAGTTGGTCTCCCAGATTTGATGCCATTTAAATGTTCTGCGGACTCCATACATCATTATTTCTGTAGTTTGTTTCTGAAATTATTTTTCATTTCTGAAATTATTAGGCCTCAAGTAATAAACCAAACTGAAAATCAGCTGTGATTTCTAAGCAATCATCACGCACATCTGAACTGTTTTCAAATGTGATGACATTTTTTGAATACTTTTTGACAACGAATGAAGCTGACATAACATGGCATTTGTTTGTTAATCTGGATTTTGTACTTTTTGCATTTGATTACAATATAATTGTAATCAGGCCCTAAATATTTTCCTATGAGCATGAACTTTCAAACTCCAGAGTGCCTTTGGTTCCTAATGAATGAGATAGCCCTACCCCCATGGGCACCAGATATCATTTTCACCAGAGACCTGGTCCAGGAGTCTCTGGAGACTGAGCCACCAAATCCCAACCCAAGGACTGGGCACTGTGAAATATTGCCTGGTCTTCTCCGATTGAAATCTGGCGCTGGCCGGTCTTCTGGCAAGTACGCCACATGTGGGTGGAAATGACACCTTCCCTGAGCACTGAGGACTTCTCAGTGCCTGGTAGCTACATTTGGCTCCTTGTGCAAAGCCCCTTTTATTTTACATCTTTCAAATAAAATCCTCTTTTGAGGTCCAGTTGAATATTAGAGGAATAATATATCACTGACCACATTCCCTCTCATTCACACACACAATAAAGCACTCAGTGGAAACACTCTTCAGAAATAGATACAATGAATACCTCTTAACATCTCACACTCGTCTTTGGAGACTTCTCCGAGTTAACTGCTACAGCTAATAGCCCAGTAGTGAATTATGCTGGAGCCAGAAGTCTCCCAGTGCCCTACTCCCAACGCTATAGATGCACATCCTTCCCATACCACTCTACATTAAAAGTAAGGTGTCTGGAAATTTTGGAAAAATGTGTGGGGAACTATGGCATATTTTTATTATTTAAAATAGTAAGTATATCTACTATCAATACTGATTTCCTTGTGGACGACACTGAACTTCTAAAACAATAGCATCATTAAACTTTAAAATGTAGACCTTACACTGAGACCTAATGTTATGCCTTTTATAAGCATCTCTCTAATCTGTTCTTTCACTTTAAACATTTGATAGTGGCTGAGCACCTTATCCGTGCCCAGCACCGTGCTGAATCCTGGTGAGTACAGCAGACTGGGTCTCTGGGAATAAAAAAGGGCAATGATTGCGATCCATCGTGGTATTTTATGTTTGTGCCTCTGCAAGACAAATTTAAGCCCGTTTTACTAAAACGCAATTCCATTTCTCCTTGTTCTGCTCATGGAGTAGATAAATAGCAGCCAATCACTATCCTCTCCAAGATAGCCTTTCTGATACTTAAAGTGCTCAAAGTTCCTTTCTCTTCTTCAAAATAAACATATTTTTTTTCTGCAAAGAAAAGAAGATTACATTTGATGTGTGCAACAAGCCAATATAACTCCTTTGCTGTGTCATCACATTGTCATTGATATGAAAATATAGAATATGAATTCTCAGCCACATTGAAAGGATACAGCAAAAGATAGTCCCATGTGATCACCCAGTTTCTTAGGCATTAATCTATACACTAATTCTGATACTGCCATTCTAAGAAAATGCACTATAATGGAAGAAAAATTTTGCATCACTGCACTAGCAGAGGGAAAAATAACTCATAGGCCTCTATCCCATATGACTCATATCAGAGTGCCCTGCCCCCAAAGAAATCAAGACACACTGTCACTGAACCACATTATTATCCCTTAAGAAGACTATAAAATGTGTACATCATTCATTCGTTGACATTGAACTTGTGCCAGAACTATTAAGAGCACATATTAATAGACATCCCAAACGTGTAGGAATGAATACAGAGTAAAACACAAAATAAAATCCGTATTCACTATTAATTTGTCTTTTATAAATGATTAAGTAAAGCATTTCGAGGAAATAAAAGGGCAATAAATACCCTTTTATCACAAACTGGGGGATTTCTCTTACTCTGGGCTTGCACACAACCAGTTTACAAATATGCATAATTGCCTATGGTCAACATCATATCACTGCCAGATCACACATTAAACAGATAACCACTATTATTATAAAAGCGACTTCCTTGACCTCATATTTTGGTCTGGCTAGGAATTCCTGTATTTTCCCAGATTGGCTGTTACACAGTGCCAATCTTGTGCTGTGCATGTCAATTTGTACCGGTATAAGTGACCGATGCCTTACCGAGCTTACTCTAAAACACACGTATATGCATATGAATAGCATAAGTTTAAGAAATATGATCATAGTTGTTCTTGCAGAGCTTTTTAAAATCTGAAGTCTATGTGTTGGTTTGTGTGTGTTTTTTTTTTTTTTATTATAGCTAAGGTACAGTGTGTGTTATTTGGCAGCTGAATTTGACATGAAAATATAAAAGGTTTGGGCAACCACATATTTGGAAATAGAAATCTTTCCTGAAAACATGGCTTTGGTTTTTAAACACAGCTAAATTTCTGGAAACTTCAATTTGTTAAAGACAGCCAAGACTTCAATCATATTTAACATATTCCTGGGGTTTACATATAGTGTTTCAAAGTAATAAACAACATCTTGTTTGGAGTAGCACGAAGAAAATGAGGCAAGCACTTCTTTAGAGTAAAAGCTCCACTTTTAAAAATAGTTTGGAGACTCATTCTTATGTTGGTAAAATCACAAAACACTATTCAGCAAACAAAACATGATGAGCTCAATTCAAGTTGGTAAACATTTTTAGCTGGCTTCATTTGTAGTAAGAATTTTAATGTAACCATAAATTCAAGAATGCATCCTTTATAATGGAAACTTGAGGGGCAAAACTTTTTTTTGATTGTTAATAAGAACAATGGCGTCAAATTTGCGCTTGAAAATCAGAAGAGATGTGATGACAGCAGTAAATTGATTGTTTGAACAATTTTAAAAATCACATTACAGTGCACTAAAATGCATCTACACGTACCCACTAAGGCTCTCACTGCAATGACCAAAATGCCTCCAGGCCTGATTCACTAGCAGAAAATAGTCTCTATCTGTCAGGTAGGGTCTATATATGCCTTACCTCCAGCATGTAAAACTTGCATTAAAGCTGTAAATCCTTCAATCCCTCACATGCTTTGCCTCATTGGTCTAAATATAATAGTGATGTCTAAAAACCTTTAAGTCACTTAGCAAGAATAACAAATACTTTTCAAGAAGCAAAACATGATAAGTCAAAATAAAACCATCCAAGGAAGGTAAAGGGAGCTTTCTCCATACTCTGTACACAAGGTCAGGTCAAATTTCATTTAACCATACTTCCTCCCTATATAGGGACTAAGTGACCAGAACATTCATCCTAAGAACACTTTCAGATTCACATTCAGATAACTTATGGCAAATCATCAAATAAACACATGAATATCCTGCTTATGTCATTAATATTCCTTTATTTTGCCTGCATATTATTCCTAATTCATTTAGGTAATAAATATTTTGATAGGTAAAACATGTGAATGCATCTAAAAGTTTAAAAGTTGGTGATATGTATGCACCTTTCCCACCACCTGGATTCAAAGCCACTATCAAAGTGGACCTCAAAAGTAGAAAGACTTTAGATTCGAGTTTGCCTGGGACAGTCTGGGTGTGAGTCTCTCTTTACCTGAATCAATTTTTGGTAACGGCTCCACTCCATCTCAAAAGTCTCCCAGTTTGGATGGGAAACCATGTGGCCACCTTCTTGTAGGATAATGGATGATACCTACTTGATGTGACTTCCAGGGTGCCAAACATGTTTGCCCCGAGTATTTCCCCGCACCAGACAGCAGAGTCTGAACTCTCCCAGCTACGCTACAAGCTCCTTGAGTACTGAGATTACATTTTTATTTAACTGTGTGTCCCACAAACTAGCACAGTGTCTGGTATACAGCAAATGCTAAATAAATGTTATTTTGGCATATGAACTTTCCATGCCTATATCATAATTTAGCTTATAGGGTCCTTGATCACCTTTCCCTTTCACAAGATATCACAGCAATCCATCCCATTGATGACACTACACTGATGGAATCTAGTGAAGGAAAAGTAGCAACTACACTAGACTTACTCGTAAGACATCTCCATGTCAGAAGGTGGGAAATGAATCCAATTAAAATTCAGGGACCTTGTACCTTAATGAAATATCTAGGGGTCCAGTGATGTGGGGCATGTCAAGATATCCCTTCTAAGGTGAAGGTTAAATTGTTGCATCTGGCCCATCCTACAACCAAGAAAGAGGCACAATGCTTATTGGGCCTACTTGGATTTTGGAGGCAATATATTCCTCATCTGAGTGTGTTACTTCCTCCAGCCCATTTACTGAATGACCTGAGAAGCTGCTAGCTTTGAGTGGGGCCCAGAATAAAAGGCTCTGCTACAGGTTCAGACTGCCATGCAAGCTGCTCTGTCACTTGGACCATATGACCCAGAAGATCCACTAATGCTTGAAGGATCAGTGGCAGATGGGGATGCTGGTTGGAGCCTCTGGAAGTCCCCCACAGGTGAATCACAGTTCAAGCCTTTAGGATTTTGAAGCAAGGACCTGCCATCACGTACAGATAACTACTCTCCTTTGAGAGACAACTCTTGGTCTGCTACTGGACCTTGGTAGAAACTGAATGTTTGATCATGAGTTATCAAGTTACCATGGAACATGAGCTGCCCATCATGAACTAGGTGTTAGCTGACTCACCAAGCCATAAAGTTGGGACTGCACTGCAATACTCCCTCACCAAATAGAAGTGGTATGTACGTGATCAGGCCTGAACAGACCCTGAAAGCACAAGGAAGTAATATGAAGTGGCCCAAGTGCCCATGGTATGCTGCCTTCTCTCTCCCAGCCCACACCTATGTCCTCATGGGGAGTTTCCTAAAATCCAGTTGACAGGGAAAGAGAAGACTCAGGCCTGGTTTACAGATGGTTCTGTATAATATACAGGTACCGCCCAAAAGTAGACAGCTACAGCACCACAACCCCTCTCTGGATATCCCTGAAGGACAGTGGTGAAGGGAATTCCTCCTGGGAGCAAAACTTCAGGCAGTGCACCTGGTTGTGTACTTTGCTTGGAAGGAGAAATGGCCAGGCATGCAATTATACACAATTCATGGGCTATAGCCAATGGTTTGGCTGGATAGTCAGGGACTCAGAAGGAACATGATTAGAAAATTGGTGATAAGGAAATTTGAGTAAGAGGATAGAGCTTTCTGGATGGGCAAAAAACATGAAGATGTTCATGTCCCATGTGAATGCTCGCCAAAAGGTGACCTTAGCAGAGGAGAATTTTGATAATCAAGTGGACAGCAGGGATCATACTCTGAAACACTCTTCCCTCCGGCACTGCCATCAGTTACTCCCTCACTTTCTTCAGGACCATGCACACCTTCTCCGGGAGGCTTTTCCTAGCCATCCTTTCTAAAATTCCCACCCTTTCCCATCCCCGTCCTCCTTCCCCACTTCAGATTTTTCTATCACACTTATCATTACCTAATATATCCTATATTTTGCTTATTTATTTTTTATATCTTCTTCATTCAAATGTAGGCTCCTTGAGAGGAGGATTTTTTGTCTATTTTCACTCTGCTGAATTACTAATGCCTAGAGTAGGGTCTGGCACAAATGAGGCTCCATAAATAATTACACTGTTAGTGAATGATCATTCATAGCAGTAGGAGTCATAACATTATTGCTATCAATTTACAGTCCATATAGTGTCAAGATTGGGGCGAGGCATATTGCATCATTTTATCATTGAATCTTGACAGCAACACAGAGCCATGAGTGATAATCTGCCCATATAACAGATGCGACAGCTGAGACAAAAAAAAAAAAAAAAAAAAGTCAGAATTCAGCAAAGATCACACTCCTAGTAAGTGGAGGGTTTGGGAAAGAAATGACTCCAAACCTGTGCTCTGTCCAGGAGTACACCCTGCCTCTCACATTGGCATTAATACCTTACTGCGAATTTGCTATCATTTACTCTGGGGGAACCAAACAGAAATCATTATCATTCAATAACTCACATATGTCTTGTCTTCATCTTACACATAGGCACAAATTGCACTGGGATTCAGAGACAACACCATGGTTTACAGTCCAGCAGAGATGAAAACAAAGATCCTGCCATGTATCCAGAAATATAATAGATTTATAGGCTTCTGTTGGAGCCCAAAGGAGGGAAGGTGATGATAGGCCTAATTAAGACAAGGATGAAGGCAAACTCTGTCTTCTACTCAATTTTATCTAAGACCAACTCTGTTTGATTCTAACGTGACGAAGAAGTATTCCTGTAACTTCTGCAATGATGACTGTCTTTTCTGTAGCCTTTTCATCCTTTTCTCCCCAACTTGTTCATTATGAAATGCCCTCATTTTTAATAGAAGATGAAAGCCTAGAAGAACCTATGCTAAATGTTTGTTTTTAAAAGGAATTTCTGATCTAAAAGAAGAAAGAATCTGTAAGAATCTCCAACCATCCACGTAGGAGAAAAAATAGTATGAAACATTAAATATTTAATGTTCCTAACAGTCTAACAATGGGCAACTATCAGGAGAAAAGGGGAAAGTTAACATTTTAAAACCATTTGCCTGATGAATTCACACTTTACAGATGCTGACTCTCAAATTCCTTATGAAAGGGCCTGGTGAGTACATGTGATGCTTGTTTTTCCATTCTTGGGATACTTCACTTAATATAATGGGTTCCAACTCTCTCCAGGAGAACCATAGAGATGTCGTATCTTCATTATTTCTTATAGCTGAGTAATATTCCATGGTATACATATACCACAGCTTACTAATCCAATCATGTATTGATGGGCATCTGGGTTGTTTCCACATCTTTGCTATTGTGAATTGTGCTGCCATAAACATTCGGGTACATGTGTCTTTGTTATAGAATGACCTTTTTTCCTTTGGGTATATGCCCAATAACAGGATTGCTGGATCAAATGGCAGGTCAACTTGAATCTGTTTAAGATACCTCCATAATGCTTTCCACAGGGGTTGCACTAGTTTGCCGTCCCACCAGCAGTGTATGAGTGTTCCTGTCTCTCCACATCCACGCCAACATGTGTTGTTTTGGGTTTTTTGAACAAGCATCACATGTACTCACCAGAAAATTGGTTTCCCTGATCATCACCTAAATACACATCTGGGAACGACACCAATCGGATATCAGACTGAGGTGGGGGGTGGGGGGAGGGGATGGGGGTATGCCTACACAATGAGTGCATTGCACACCGTTTGGGGAATGGTAACGCTTGAAGGTGCTGACTCAGGAAGGGGGGGTGGGGAAGGGAGGGATATATACCTACATGATGGGTGCAACTCGTACTATCTGGGGAACAGACACGCCTGGAGCTCTGACTTGGGGGGAAAGGCGGTATATTGGCAACGTATGTAACCTGCAATTCTGTATCCCCCATAACAATAAGATGAAATTAAAAAAAAAAAAAAAAAGCTTTTAGGATAAATGCCCAGCAGTGGGATTGTTGGATTGTATGGTAGTGCTATCTTTATTTTTTTTTAATTTTTTTAATTTTTTTTATTTCAGCATATTACAGGGGCTCTCTTCTGTTCCAACTACACTTATCAAAGGATTCAATGATATAATAAATAAAACACTTATGCATGCCAAAAAAAAAAAAAAAATAGAAAGGGCCTGGCATGGTGGCTCACACCGGTAATCTTAGCATTTCATAAGGCCAAGGTGGGAAGATCACTTGAGGCCAGGAGTTTGAGACCAGCCTGGGCAAGATGGGAAAACCCTGTCTCTACAAAAAATAAAAAAATTAGCCAGGCATGGTGGTGTGCCCCTGTAGTCCCAGCTACCTGGGAGTCTGGAGCAGGAGGATCTATTGAGCCCAGGAATTTGAGGCTGCAGTGAGCTATAATGATGCCACTGCACACTAGCCTAGGCAATAAAGCAAGACCCTGCCTCAAAAATAAATAAATAAAGGAAAAATTTTGACTACTGTCAGTGTCAACATGAAAAAAAAAAACTAAAACAACATGAAGGTACTTTACAGTATTTTCCAGAGAAATAAATTTTGACATGTTCCCCATTCAAACAGAAAGTATTAAGATATAATAATTTTGGTAATAAACCTTAAGATAAGACTTTAAAATTTAAAAAGGAAATGCATATGGAGTCAAGTCTAGATATGCCTAGGAGAACTTTGAAAGTACACACACCAAAGAGTGAATGACCTTGGAGGCACAGGAAGTCTCTCCCTTCTTATTTTATATGATTTTATAAATATATTATGTGTTTTTCTGGCATTTTTCAAATAAAAAAAGAAAACTAGCCAAGGATAATATTCAGTGCTTTTATATATGCATATTGCAGGGTAAGAGAAGGAAGTCCACTGTCAATGGATATGCTGATTTACATAACAGACACTTTATCCAGGGTTAGCAGGAAGTACTATAGCACAGTGGTTAGAAATGAGGTTTCAGCAGGGCAGGTGCTGGTGGCTCACGCCTGTAATCCTAGCACTCTGGGAGGCCGAGGTGGGAGGATCGCTTGAGCTCAGGAGTTTGAGACCAGCCTGAGCAAGAGGAGACCTCAGTCTCTACCAAAAATAGAAAAACTTAGCCGGGCGTGGTGGTGCACGCCTATAGTCCCAGCTACACAAGAGGCTGAGGCAGGAGGATAGCTTGAGCCCAGGAGTTGGAAGCTGCAGTGAGCTATGATAATGCCACTGCACTCTAGCCAGGGCGACAGAGCGAGACTCTGTCTCAAAAAGAAAAAGAAAAAAAAAAGAAGTGGGGTTTCTACATCAGATAAATATAGCAATGATTAAAATAGAGACTAAACTTGACTCTAAGCCTCATTCTTACCAGTCACGAAACTGAAAAAAATGTAAGTTGCCTTTTTTAAATCTATTTTTCCACCTGTAAAATGGGAATAATAATACCAGTCTTTCCAGTTTGTCATTAAGATTTTAGACATTAATATGCCTAGTACATACTAAGCCCTCAATTAAATACAATTATTGCTATGAGAGATGACAGTTTACAGAAGTGACCAGGTGATTCTACAATGTTAGCATTAAATTCCCCAAATGTAGACATAAAAGATCAGGAAAAACAAACTGAGACTGTAAGGAAAACCTGAATTTGATAATAAGGCAACCTAATTACTCAGATAGTGATTGGGATAATAATGAAACTAAATTTATATCCTGTTTCTAAAGATGTGTGCTTGCTCTTCCAGTTTCCTAAATAGTCAACAATCTCAAGAGACTGGTTCTTGAGACTTAACCATGTATGATTAAAAATAATAGATGATATTGAAAGCATCTGGTTCAGCAAATGCTCTTAGGATTGAAAAGTCAAGGTACTAATGTTGCTTTTTAAGATAATACAAACTGCCAAAAGGAATGCTGATTGAATTTCTAGAAGGTAAAACTGCTTAACACAGAGGAATGAGGAGTTATTTTTGAAAGAGTTAGAGGAGATTCAACTGAAATTTATCACAGTTAAGTACCGAACCAAGACAAGGATAAAAAATATGTGATACAAATAAAAGTGGTTAAGCAGAGATTTTAAAAGCGAGCTTTTTGGACAGTTAGTGGAAATCTTTATATGTTTATATAATAAAAATCACATAAAATAAACAGAAGTAACAAGGTTAGTCTAAAAGGAAAATGATAGACAATGAACTTGAAATCTATAAAATATTTCAAATAATCCTAAACATCTTTTCTACAAATGTTAAACGCAGCCTCCTCATGAAAGAATAAATTTTCTTAAAAGTCGGCTGGGGAGGGCAGGGATTTAACAATGGAGAGGCATAGATTCGTCTTGCTGTCTCAGCAAATATTGTCATAAAGCAATTTTGCTTTCCAACTTTGTAAAAAGAGCATTTGAGCAGCATCCATGTACCAGAAGAAATTATTGTGGGCAGAGAAGTAACATTGGCACACTGGTCTCTTATTCCTTTGCTAGGGTCTGATCACATCTAGGACACACCTGCAAAGCTGGCCCGAGATATTGACAGAGTAGCCACCCACTTTGTGGTGAAATGCAGGGGACCTCTGCTTCCATCAGCTAACTATAGGACAACTCTTTGTCTTAGAGATAAACAAAGCCATGGCATTATTTCCAGAGCGCCACGTACACTACCTGGGAGAAGACAGAACACTCCAGATGTGTGGATTCTCTTGACCCCGATTTTCTGCTGCTGGCCCATTAGCACAGATTAGTTTACCGTTCACATTGCCCCCTAGACACTAGGCGTAGACGGCACGAGCAAGTGGCCTGTAACAGAAACAAGCCTTTGATGAGAATGGGAAGTGGGTTAGGGGTAGGGCAGAGCAGAGAAATTGCACAGGGCAGCAGGCCAGAAAAAACAGTGTCTGATGTACATCCAGTGTCCATATTTTCCAAACCAAAACTCATGACACATAGTTTGACAAGTACGATCGTACTTATGGGAACAACAGGACAGAATATTTACAACCCAGGGTTGCCCTGGAAAAATCCAAGATATATAAACACCACATCCCTAAAGGCATTGAAAGTGGGAAGGCTAACTTAACCCACTTTAGAATTCTGCAAGTGCTGGCCAGCACATGTGAAAGCCAGTTCGTTAAGTCATCCTAGTCTCTGTTTTTTTCAATCACAAATACATAACATGTTTTTGACACACTTAGGGTCTCTATTCCAAAGACACGCCATAAGAATAGCAGGTGATATCTGAATGAAATAGATGTTTACAGTTGAGTTTAAAAAGTGTGTTATCAGGTCAGATTAGGCTATTTGCCAAGCATGCCAAACTCACCTGCCCAAGCCTTGCAAGAGTACTAAATTCACCCCGAGACTTTAACGTAATATAAGAGAAGAAATATTCTCAGAAAGCGTCTCTACTCTTGCACACAACTTTCAGGTTAGGATCTACAAGGTTTCAGAAAGAAAGAAAATTAATCAATTCAAATGTTTGCCACTTTCTTCTTGCCTTACATCCATTAATTACTTGCATGTGAGAGTCGTTTCTTATAAGACCCCCCTCAAAAATACTTTAGTGAAAGCTTCTTGTAGAAAGGAAAACAAAGGTCAGTAATCTAATATCCCCAAGCAACCCTACAACAACAAATCAGGGAGGGAAAAAAAGTGAAGAAATGCTCTGACTGGGAAAAAGATCTTCGTTTGTTTATTCTTTCAACAGTGAATAAAAGTTATGATTTTGCCAATAACTATAAATTGATAGTGCTCCCAACTTTTAAAGAATATATGAGGAGACCACATAAAAGATCAGAACGATCTTTTATGTGAGGTCAGAGACTTCTTAAGGACTGTAACTATATCAAATAAGATTTATCAAATTTGTCATGGCACCATACAAACTTGACATTTGGGAAAATGGCTCAGAGATTATCTAATAAAGGGAAATCTCCTTTCTTTTAGGTGAAGAAACTGAGGCACAACAGCATGTCCAAGGTTACTGGTTAGCTGTCACTGGGTCAGGGCAAAACACTCTCTCCTACGGAGTTTATGGATGAGTTTACTCATCTGTAAAATGAGGGTGCCGAACTCAGAGGTCAATGCCAACCATAACATCCTGCAATTCTGTATTGATTGATTGCTTTGTAATCTACTTATTTGTATTTTGGCTCTTAAATAAAGGTAAGGCTGCCAGGTTTGACATATTTTAGCCCTTAGAAAGCTGACCTGACAGTAAAGCCCTTCCAAAACATTTATAGAGATGATGTTCTGAACAATTTGCAGAATTTAATAAGGTGACATATTTTGAAGCACTGCACAGTTACAGGCAGCCAACCTGAATGGATGCATGCGAGGGAGGTATTATTTTTTTTAATTTTCAAGATGTCACTGCCAAGGGAGACATATGCCAAATGGTAACATAGCCCTCTACTTAAAAAAAAATACTCTGAAAAAGGCATGAAGACCAATAAAGAACTTGACACAGAAGAATGATGAAACATCAAAACCAGATATTAAGAATGAGAAAATATATTGATTAATTATTTGAAGTTTAAAGGTATCCAATGCCACTGTTTTTCAAGTTATACCTGCCCTCATGGCCATACAGAGGTTTTCCAATATCTAATAACCTAGTATAAATCCTGGAAAGATAATCTAAAAACAGAGTACATAAACCAGAATACTGAAGTATATAAAAATGCTCTATGCTAGTTATAATGTTTTTTGTTTATCTTTACCATGGATTATTATCTGTATTTTATAGAGCACTAAGGTAGAATTTATATAGTAAGAGAAAAAGTAGCTAGGTGGCATAAATATTGAATTAATGAATGACCAAATTGTTAAAAGCAAGAGTAGCCAGTCTATTACTGTATAAGGAATGGTCCAGTGAGATATAATATATTTCACGTATTATACGTAAGATTCTTTTTGAGTCACAGTGTGCCTTTTTCATAATATATTTATCAAAAGATCTATACCACCGAAATCATGATTGGAGCCAGTTGAGAAAGCAAAAGTACTTGGGAAAAATTGCCGGACACTCTGTCTGGTTGTCTGGTTACTTGACTGACTTCCCACACCGTCCGGTAACCAGGTAAACTTTCAGATCTCTAATGCATTTTTCCTACATCAATAGAAGTACATAAACTTTACCGTTAAACAGACCTGTTTTTGAGCTCAGTGCTTATTAGCTATTTGTTCTTGGACAAATTACTTAACTTCTCAGTGAGTGACTATTTCATTGTCTGAAAAATTGGAATAATAATGTCTGACTGGCTAGATTTTAAATGATTAAATTAGACAGAATCCAAAAAGTAGGTATCATGGTATGGCACACAGAATAAGTGGGGATAGTCATAATAGTAGTAATAAGAATAGTGATGGTCCTTTTTTTCTCTATTGCGGCATGTTGTCATGAAATTAACACAGGTTTGGGGTTCAGAGAGTTTGCTTTGAAGCCAGATTCCACGCTCAGTGATTGGATGACAAGAGAATTTTGCTGGTTTCAACTTCTTCTGTAAAATGAATACCATAACACCTGATTCTTATTGCTGTTATGAAAATTAAATGAGATAATATACACTAGTGCTGCACAGTGTCTGGCACAATGGGGGTGATAATAAATGTAAATTCTCAACACTCCCTGTCTGCACAACTCCCCCCCTCATGCCTTTATTCATTTATTCACAAGCATGGACTGAGCCCTGGGCACTGTGCCCTGGAAATACAAAAGGAATAAGACTATCTCTCCTGGTTTCAAGAAAGGGATGAAGGGAGAAAGAGAAAGAAAGAGAGAGAGAGATTAAAAAATGTGGTGACAAATACTTTAAGAGAGATGTAAACCAGTACTTGGGAGCACATAAAAGGAAAGAATAAAGCTTTCTTTTGGAGTCTTTAAAAGATCTTAAAAATTAATTAGGCCATTTAACACCCACTAGCATGGCTATAACCAAAAACAAAAACAAAAAACCAGCAAATAACAAGTGTTGGCAAGGATGTGGAGAAATTGGAACCATCCTACATCGCCAGTGGGAATTAGAAAAGGCACAGCTGCTATGGAACACAATTTGGCAGTTCCTCAAAAAGTGAAACCTAGAATTAAGACCCAGCAATTCCACTCCTAGATATATAACCCAAAGAATTGAAAACAAGTGTTCAAACAAAAACATGTACACACACATACACAAAAAAACTTGTACACAAATGTTCATAGCAGCACTATTCACAATTGCCAAAAGGTGGAAACAACCCAAGCGTCCCTTAACGGATCAGCGGCTACACAAAAGGTAGGCTATCCATAGAGCAGAATACTATTCAGCCATAAAAAGGAAGGAAGTACTGAGGCATGCTAAAACATTAATGAACGTTGGAAACACTGTGTTAAATGAAAGAAGCCAGTCAAAAAGACCATGTATTATGGGATTCCATTCATGTAAAATGCCCCGAAGAGGCAACTCTACAGAGACAGAAAGTACAGCAGTGGTTGACTGAAGCTGGGGAGATAGGGGGTAGAGGAGGCGTGGTGACAGCTAAAGAAAGGTACAGGGTTTCTCTCTATGGTAATCAAGATATTCTAAAATTGTGTCAATGCACATACAGCCATTGAATTATAGGCTTTAAATGGGTGAACTATAAGGTGTGTGAATTTTATATAAATAAAACTTTCTTTTCAAAAAAAAAAAAAAAAGCTAAAAAATTTTTAAAAAGTCAATGTCCCAGGAGCTTAGCCAAACTTCTGCTAGATTCAGTAGAGATTGTGACCACAGGTGATCACGCCAATGCTGAAGTTGAAAAAAACAAAACAAAACCCAAACTGGGAGTATGTCAGGCAAAGAATGAAAGGGTGGAAAACCATGTCCAAAGCCCAGGAGGCAGCGAATGGCTTTCACGTCTTCTGAGACATGGAAACATCGAGAGGGAGCTGGAATATGAGGAACGTGTCAGAACAGGACTGGGTGGATACTGACCACTACAGAGTTTGGAATGGTGGATCCAGGATATAGGAAGAGATTGTCACACACCGGACATGTGCGCAGGCAAAGTACATCATCTTTCTTAAGCATCCATTCTCTGGAAAATGGAAGTGAACATTATACCCACCTCACAAGATACTTTGAGGATTTAATGGAACAATGTAGGTAAGGCAGATGACACCAAGCCAGGCAAGCAGCACACAGTCAATAAATACTAGCTCCTTGAGACTGCTGGAAGCCAAGAGAGTTTAAAATGAGAGATTTCCAGTTACCAACAAAATGTTATAGCAGATGATAAAGGTTTCAAGCTTTTTGAACTTTTGAGTAATTTATACACATTACCACTAATTTAACTTCCACTGATCCATCAAGACATACACATGGTTTTTAAAAAACCTCTAGAGAATTATGGTAAATGTCTCCTAGACTGATGATACTGATCTGGCTCGGTAGCTTAAGCTTAGCCATACAAATAACCAGTTCCTATTGCTATGATATTCTAATTAAATATCCCAAACTTTATTCCAGGTATACACAATCCAATACTGGCAGAGTTCATTCAACCAAGAACATTCTAGCCAGTAAATAATAAATTCTTAGAAGCCAAAATTTCCATTTACACCTGTAAACAGGAAATTCAATTTAATGCAAATTGTTAAATAATAAGACCAGTGGGCAATGAACCATAGTAAACACATCATATGAAATGGATCAGTCATGCAGCATGGTGACCAGGAAAGAAATCTGTGACATGTTCTGTAGCTAAATGGCACGTGTTTACACATATTCATGCACACTCACACATGTGTGTGCACACAGAACAAGGTGCTACCACAGAGATGCAGTATGCATATGAAAAAATGCAGAAATCCTCAATGAGTGGCTGGTTACATTCCTCTGTATTTAAAACCTTTTGGTCATCTTCAATGGGATCATCTAAGCATCAAGCATGTCACTTTATATAATACTTGGCAGTGCAGTTGTTAGGAAAAGGAATCTTGCAAAAAGCTTCACTGAAGCTAAAAATCATTAAGGAGTGGACTCAAGCATGCTCTTCATCGAGACCTCCTCTTTGAGAGAGTTAAGAAGTTACAGTCCACAAATTTAAAATTAGCAAAATACCTACAGAATTCTTCTAATTGAGGGATGCACAAGATCAAAATACCTAGATGCAGATCACTTTTTTCTACCATAATCTGGACAACACATATGGCTTAAGCTTCAGAGATTTGGGGGCCCATTCAAGGTGCTAGATTCAGGACGTATCTTAAAGCATGTCTGGAAAGCAAATGACTGGGAAGAAAAGTTTGGACAAAAATAGGTTTCATTTTCAATGATTTTTCAGCTTTTTCTTTTCTTTTTTCTTTCTTTTTTTTTTTTTTTTTTTTTTTCATTCTTTAAATAAACCATCAAGCATCTGAGCTTGGAAACAATTTAAAAGAAAAAAATACATGGGTCATCTTTAACCACAGTCACTAAGGTGCCGACACCCAAACACGGACTGTTACAGCATCAAAGCAAAATCCTTCATGCTGATGAAACACTTTTGCTGTTTGTGTTCCTCAGTATCTAAAGAATATGCAGACCAAAAAGTCAAGCACATTTCAGAGGCAAAGTATTTGTATGTTTAAATATGTGTTTGTAAAGTACCTGCCTGCCTGAAGCTGAGCGATTTCACAGGACACGGCACTTCTAGGGCTAAAGCCAGTAAAGTCCAAGGTGACCAGAGGCCAAGTTGGTCGCCCTATGTGTGTGTCAGCCAAAAACTAAAACAGATGTGTGATCTCAAAATAAACATCAAATCAATGCAGATATATTGAATTAATTTTAAAATAATACCATTCAAAAAATTTAAATGCAAAGTAACATATAATGTAAGTTATACATTAATTATTCATTAATTCTCCCTACTGTCATTTAGTTATTTCCACTTCCTTGACTCAATCAAATCTTAAAGGAAGTTATCAGGTGTATTTTCTAATCAGAAGGTCCCAGGGTCAAATTAAGAACTCACCCCAAGCCCACTGATTCTCAGTCATTTGGAAAATTTTGGAAACAAAATATATTTTTAATGTAAAATCATCTCTATACTGATTCATTTTTTTTTTTTTGCACAATTCAAGTAAAGTTTACTTTAGGCTGGAATATTGGTAAGATAAAGGAAATAATAGTAGTATCTGAATTATAGCCTTAACCCAACCTAAATAAAACATCACATTCTCTTCTGTATTACATCAATTGAGCTTAACATTTTCTTCTTGCTAAGAGATTTGTTAATGAGACTAATATAATAAAAGGAAGAAAGTTTTTATATTTACCCACTTTAATCACTCTCTACTTAATTCTTCATATCTTGAAGAAAAAATTACAAATTACAATTAGATTAGCAAATGAACAGTTGTTTCTTTCTAAATTCACTGTAGGTATATTTGTTTTCTCAGTTGATTTCTTTCAAATTTCCAATGATGTCTGCTGCAAATATTTTATTATTAAAATATTTTATATGATTAAGAAATAGTGATAACGTAGGATTACTTCATCCAAAGATCCACAGGCATATGGAAAAGACTGCAAATGACCAAACAAGTCTACTGAGTGAAAAGTAAAGTAAAAATGAGTTTAAGAGACAGCTGGACATGTTTATGTAGGCAAAAGGGGTTGGAAGATATGCTGACAACACGAAGAGGTGTGTTGCAATAAACTTGAAGGAGACAGGCCATTGGGCCAACCATCCCTTTTCTATCCAGGAATTCCTTATGTTCTCATTAGTGTCTCACATCTGGACAGCTGCATTATTAAAAGTTGGCCCAAAACTTGAGTCAACGAAAGAGTCTGGTGTCTCAATTTCTCAATTTCATTCTTCCTTTACATATTAAACACACACACACACACACACACACACACACAAACACACACACACAGTTTCCATTTTTGTTCAGGGAAGCATTTCATGTCCAGATGTCAGATTTCTGTGACTCATGGCCAAGGATGAGGAAAGGGCTTTGTGAACAAGCTTGTTCTGATCATGTCCACCTCGGACTGATACAAGTACATGTTCATGGCACCTCACTTTCATAAATACCACATTCTAAACAGTCCTTTGAGTGGCCACCTCTAGTATGGAGTCAGGCCTCAAGTTTCCATAGCCGAGTTCCTTTGGAAGAGAAAATGTTTTAAGGATTAGAGAAAAAGGGCAGATCTCTTTATTCCTTTATCTTTTCTCATCTTTTAAAATATGCCATTAGGAAAGATTTTGAAGAGGATTGGTTAGAAGCCAAAAGTTTCACTGACCCTTTCAGTCATCGCCATTTCACATTTCTTGCCTGAGGAACTGGTTGAGCTTTTGGACGCTTTCACATTTTAGTGTCTGTGATGTGAGCACAACCTGCATCTGAATATAAACAGCAAACACCTGCATTAGCACTTTATAATTAACAAGCACTTAGATCTCTGCTGTCTTGTTTGCTCTAAATCCCCATCCCATTATGTTGGTCCCATTTTATTTTACTCATAGAAACTGAGGACCAGAGAATTTAAGTGACTTGGCCAAAATCACTTGCCCAAGGGATAAGTTAAAACCTGTGCTACCCGGCTGAGCCTCGTTTTTGAAAGACACCTGGAAACATGGGTATAAGAGTGAATTTACATTCAAACAGAAAATAAAGTTCCATTTTCAATGTGATTTTTAAAAATAAGGTTGAGCAAAAACATAAACAATGAGCTTATGTCCACTGGATCCATTTCTAAAGACCCCAATCCACACCATGGTAACAACATACACATGGTGCCGTTTAGTTATTTCAAGTAAATAAAGATGCCTTAGGGAAAAAAATTAATAGATTCACTAATTAAAGACTCCTTTATAGTTTTGTTATCACATTTTTTTATTTTGGTTAAGAAAAAAATGCACAAATATTAGTCAATAAGTAAATCAAAATGCTGAAGTTATTTGTTTACATTTATTTTAATTTCAGGCGTCATACCTCTGCAGCAAAAACCCAAGCCTTATCTATATTCAATGAGCTGACAATTACTGAAAATAATATTCTCCTAACAAAAGTCAAATCCACATTCAAAAGCTATTAGTAGTTCTTGTTGCCAACAGAAGTCTTATTCAATATTTGGGCATAGCCGATATTACTGGGATACAAACAAACAGATGACAGAGAGAGGGGCAATGATGGCAGGAAGAGCAGGGTTGGGAGGGAGGAAGAGAGACTACCGCACTAAGCCTGACACTAGGGAAGACCCAAGCACCCCAAAGCCCCACTCAGGAGCAGCCTCCAAACCCCCAATCCCTTCTGATATACTCATTGTATCTGCTGTGATGCCCATTGTGCACTCTGGTTCTCTCTTGGAACAAGTGCCCTGGCCTGAACCCTAGTCTGAGGTTGTTTCCCTGATAATCTATCTAGTCCTTGCCAATTTCCTCTCAGGAACTACAGCCTGTTCATGAGACCCAGCAGCTGACTGGGGTTCTATTACAACTGAGGCAGCAAGGAAGAGACACTGCCTCATATTGGCCAGAGGGGCTTTCGCCCACCAAAATAACCCGTGGGCACTGAGCTCAGCCTCTTGAGAGCCCTGTTCAGCAAAGCCCTTTAGCTTTCATTGGAACGTTGGCCTCTCCCCTCCCTCCCAGCACACCCCCCCCCATCTCTCTTCCAGCCTACTCTGAGGTCCCAACATGCCTTTAGCCCAAGCCTGGAAGGGTTATAATACGTCACAGGTGATTTAAACTAATTTCCATGGTGGTTGATGGATTTCAAGGACCTGACCTTCTGTGCATTAGGAAGATCTACTCTCGCCTTCACTTTATTTTGCAGCTATCATTTGACTAGATGGGCCTGCCTTCTATACTCCCAGCAGCATCCATCACACACAGTCTGTCTTCCCCGCTGGGCTGCAAGGACCAAGTCTGACTTGATCACCGTTTTGTCCTTATTTCCAGCAAGGACCCCAGCACATAGTAGGGAATTAATAAGCACTGGCTGAATGAATAAATATATGAGACACATGTGTAACTGTCAAGTATTCCATTAGCTTGGGAAATAAAGTGCCCCATCACATATTTGAATTTATTAATTAGCTGATAATACTGATGCATTAATCAGCATATTTACATTAACTTTAACATATTTATGCATAGAAACATATTTCAAAAAACTGCTTAACCAAGTTCTAGGGTTAGGAAAGAGGAAGATTATAAGTATCTTTGCATTCGGTTGTTGCTTTAAAGTATATGCAGAATTTATTTTGTATCTCTGGCTACTCAAGAGTGAGTTAAAACAAAATTATATTAAATAATATGTTTTTACCTACCATTTTAACCTCTGTGAAATTTTTCTCCCTTCAAAAGAGTAATTGCTAAATTTGCTTTATAAAATTCTGAGTAAAGAGAAGTAAAAAATAGCCTTTTACTGGAAGTATATAGCATTTCATTCAACAACAGAATTATTAAAAAAAGTACATTTTCTTGAGACTCACATTGATCAGAAAAAATTCTAGAAAATTACAGGTAACACGTTCAGATAGTCTCATGTTTACTTAAAACTAAGAATTTTATGAATTTATCACAAAAGGAACAAATTATTTTTTAAATGTTCAGTCTCTATAGGATCCCTGCTACCCCTCCTCTCTTATACCAAATAAACCCAAATTATTTTCCAATTCACTACCAAACTACTCTCTGAACAACTCTATCCATGATTTGGTGTCCCTGTGTACCAAGGAAAAGTAACATGCCAGTTATGGAGAAGAAAAGGAAAATCAAGAACAATTCCTTCAGGTTTCCCTCCTGAAACCAAGGCTTCCTTGCTAATAGCTATTCATGTATGATTTCTCCACATAAGAAACTGCATCAGGACTAAACTGAGTCACAGAGCTCTGAGTTCAATTTTTACTTGGACAGTGGCCCGGAGTGACCAGTCCATTCAACATCCTATTTCCTCACCTGTCACATAAGAATAATATTTGCTCTTTACCAGTTGCACAAAGATGCTTCCATATCTGAAGCATACTTGGGACTTCCAAAATGGGTTTAGTTATTTTGTCTTCATCAAAATCTTAATCACCTCTTTTTGAACTGGACATAACAATATCTAAACCTTGAAAGTTTATTGTAAGGATCCAGTGAGATCAGGCATGTGAAAAAACTTTGAAATTTGAAAATGTGTTACATGTAAAACATGTTTTTATTTTAATATCTTTGCAAATGTATGTCTAAACTAAATGCAAGTTATTCAAAAATAACGTAAGACATTTCCAACTTTTGGGTCTCGTATCACAATTAAGTGAATGCATGCAGTTGTAGCCTGCCTGTGACTAAATGTATTGTCAGTAAAACATGCATGCACATGGAATTCTTAGTTAAGTGATGAAAATTAGTTTCTACCATGACATTCATACTCAGTTCAAAGTATTTTTAAGTGTTCCACTATGTGCCAGATACTTGCTAGGAGCTGGGAGTATAAAGATGAAAATGAGACTACCCTTAGCCTCAGAGAGGCCATATTCTAGTTAAGAGAAGACACATAAAGGAACAATTGCAGTGCAAAGTGTTAAGTGCTATGAGGACTCAGAGAGCCAGCCTGGACTTCCAGGAGGAGATGAAATGTGAGCTGAGTTAAGGAATGAACAGAAGTCAGCCACACGAAGGGAGTAGGAAAGAGCATTCCAGGCAGAGTAAACAGCCTAGGCAAAGGCCCTGACATTGGAAACAACATGCTTTGTTTGGAGGAAAATACAAACAATATTACAAACGTGGTATGTGCCATTTGAAGAGTGGTGGGAAAGGCGGTGAAGAAATGAAAATATTCCAGCTAAAAAGGCCTTACACGCTTTTGCTAAAGAACCTATGGTTTGTCAAGTGGACAGTATGCTTCTTACACTGGGGCACTTAAACCCTGGGGGCAGGTAGGATTAACATGGCCCAGCTTCTTGGGGTCTCAATTTTACCCAACAGTATGGGAGAGAAACAAAATTGAAGTACTATTAATTCAAAACAGTGTTTGTAAATATTAAAATACCTATCCTTAGGGTTGCCTTGATGGTAGAGTTTGAAAGCACAGCAGGCACGTAATGGGGAACCACTGGCTTTATGTTCAAGAGTGACAGCGTCAGATGCATGTCTTAGATCACTCACTCGCTCACTCTGGTTATGGTGTGAGGGAGGAAAGACTGCAGGCAGGAAGGCCAGTCAGGAGGTGGGCACAGTCTTCTAGGAAAGAGAGGATGAGTAGCTGAAAGAGGCTAGGGATGTAAGTGTGGAGAACTGCAATGCTTTGAGGAATAGGCAGAGGTGAGATCATTAGCGGTGTGGAGTGCTTGAACCCAGGTTAAGGAAAAAACAGGAGTCACATGTAAGCCCAGGGTTCGGGCTTGGAAGACTAGATGGACAGTGCTGCCACTGAACAAGTTGGAGTATAGGGGAAAGAGTGAAAATTTAGAAGATTCAGCTTTGAACATGTAAATTTCTACATGCTGTGGAATTCCAGGTGAAGAGGCTCCGAATTCATCCTGATAGTCTTCTCTGATTGTCCTTGCGAAAAATCTCATGCACTTATAAAATGGTCAGAATTAGACAGGCATTTTGCTTTATTTCCTTTCCAACTTTAGTGGCCATCTCTAGAGTTCCTACCTGACCCAGACTCAGCTCCTTCATTGTTTTCTCTTCTGTCTGTCCACACCTATGACAGAGCAGTAACTGCTTGGGCGTGGCTTTCTTAAAGAAGCATTGACCCACTAGTTCTACATCGGTTCCTGGTTTTCTAACCTTTTTAATAGCAACACCATGTGTCGCTGACAATATGGACTGCTCGTAAATAAGTAACCTAGAAGAATTCATTATCATATCACCCATCAATCCCATAGCCTCCTGAGTCTCTGTTTTTGAACTTTATTTCACCTTCAACAATTTTTTTATATCAATTCCAATCCTGGTTTGCTGGTCTCCCCATTGTAATAAAACAGATACTGATCTCAGGTGGGGAATAAGCATCAGAAACAGATGAACTCGCAAGACAAAAATCTTATGTCCCTATTCTCCTGTTTTCATGCAAATGTCCCCAGTAATTAAATCAGGGAAAAAAATGTAGCAAAAACATATCAGCCAAATGGTTTCAAAAGAAGCTGTAAATATGGTCCTTTTTAGAAGATCAGGTTCTAACTAGAGTAGGAGAAAGGGTGGCATTTGTTCTGATGAAGCAGTTTTTAAATTCTTGTCAGTGATTTCAAGAGAGATAACTGATGTATGTTGAAGAAGCCTGCAAGATTTTTAAATAGTTCGGACGCTACGGGGAGCATGTTTTTTCTTAAAGCAATGTACTCAGAAGTGTTGGCAAGATTTTATTTGAACGTAGAGTGCTTATGTGAGGAAGTTATTTTGAATTACCCTAGTATAAATATGTATGACTTTATTTGTATTGAAAATTTCCTTTGCAAGTGAGCGAATGAGGGACTGTTATATTTCTATTACTTTTTAAATGATTTAGGTATTTCATTTTGGAAATAAAATATACCCCAAAATCAAAAGTAATATCAAAATTCTGTTTGTGCCCACAGGTGATTTTTGTACCTATACTAATGCCTTTTAATTTTTATGCGCCATGTAGTACAAACAGTATCTGTTATCTTAAGTCTGGCTTCTTTATATGGCATTTATACATACATACATACATTCATTTATCAAAAATGTATTCAGCCTCTCTCATGCACCAAGCACTTTGCTAGGCACCAGGCACACAGCAATAGTATTAAACTGTCCTTCATCATAACATATTTCAGGTAAACATTCTGTTTTCTCTAGGCAATTTTCTGTAGCACAATGAAAATTTCAAATCCTAGGGTTGTATCTTACTATTTGACTGCTAAGTCTATTGAATGCCATGGACAAACTTAGCATTGAAAGCTAGTATTCTCTCTGAATAGAGAGCATTAAAAGAAAGTAAGAAGAGGTGAGGGCCCCAAGAAACAGGGCCTGAAACACAGGGAAGCAAGAAGAGAGAGGAAGGGTATTGGAGAAAGCCTCACTATCAGGACTCAAACTTCTCCTCTTAACACCTTTGGGCTACAAGTTGCTGTTCTACATGAAAATGAAGCTGCTGGCAGCAAAATCATCCAGCCGGTTAGCTGATGGAGCCTGTTCATTTACTTAAAGAAGGAAAAACAAAACAAAACCCCCCATCTTCTCTGTTTTCCTTCTTTAGCTATTGTGTTGGGTTGGAGGGGAGAAGGATCATTTATCCTAAATGATTATACTACTTCACACTTGCCTTCAAAATCAAACCATACCTTTACTAGTTTACTTCATTCTCTCCTAATGATTTCTTTCCTTATTAAATTTTAATATATTTACTTAAAAATAAACTTTAAAGAGGCTCATCAGAGTCATTTAAAGAGTAAGACAAATATATAGATGCAATTCTGCATTTAATTATTTTTTAGGCGATGTGTAAAAGTGACACAGAAAAAGGGGAATAAAATAATGTAATCAGGTATATAACTGGGTAAAAGGTATATAAGCTTAAAGTAGGAGATCATATTTAGAGTTCATCTCCTTCTAAAGCTTCTTAATAAATGACAGATTCCACAAACAATAAATATTACTGTGTATTAGGCACCGTTCCAGGGGGTTGTGAAAGATACATCAGCGATAGATCACCTTCTTTTGTCAAATAAATCACTATTTGGAGATCCTAAATGAAGCAATAGTTTAAAAAATTTCCATGTGATGGTGCTCTGCCTCAATATCATAAAAGCATTACTTTGCCTCAAATTCAAAGTCCAATGTGATTTTTCAAATGACATTTGCAAGCATATTTCACCTAACCCTGAACAGTTCCCTCAACTACACAAGAATCCTCTTTAGGAGAAGCAAAACTTCAACATAGATCATCTTTACAGAACGGCTATGAAAAAATTATTATGAATAATCTTTCAATATCCTATATAAATGCTAAATGATTGTAGGTACTAATATAGCTCAGGACTAGGCTGATTTCTCTAAACTGAAATTCCAAATACTTAGCAGATAGATAAATCAGGCTTTAAAAGAATGGGGTTTTAATTTTTCCCTCTTGTTTTAAAAGACCAAATATTTTCTGTGAACTTTCAGCTTTGTTCTGTCCCTTTTGTCTAGAAGGGTGTTAGCTGAGTGCCAAGAACAACAGGTAAACCAGCTTCCCTCAACCCAGAAAAATTACGCCTTTGCCACAGGAGCCATACTTACGGTTCCACAATGGCCAGGGAAAAACCTAATAGGAACAGATTTTTCTGCATGTGTAGCAAAGTTAGTTCCAGAGAGAGAGAAAGAAGCCTGGTTTGCACTGTAGCAGAACCACTGGAACAATATGCTCCCTGTGTCCATAGCCCAGTCCTCCCCTGACACCCTCCTTTCTAGGGCATAGGGTAGAAAAGTCACATACACAGTAGATCATGCCAGGGCCTGCTGACACAACCCTACTCCCAAATTTGCAGGCAGGAGAGTGAGGCAATGTCTGTACTATATACATAGTCTTACTTTTTTAAAGCAGATACTTCAGCACTCAACTCAGGGTGGGGAGTGGAAAAAAGATAATGCAAGCAAACTTTCTCAGTGCTCTTCCATCCCTTCTACTCCTTCCCAACTCCTTTAAGCCTCTGATGTTTTGGTAAAAGTAGGGAAAGAGCTTTGAACGATATTAAGACCCTCTTTTTTACCTCGGATAAATAGGATCTTTGACACTTCTTGACCACACTAAGGTGGCTGCAGGAGTTCTCTCTCTTATAACAGGTCGTATAGAGGGAACTTGTTAGAAAAAAATTTTTCCTTACAATTGCAAATGGAAGTGTGAAATATATCATCAAATTTGAAAGTACACACATTTATTCATCTCAGCTGTTTATATCATGATGTTCATAATCATGAGCACCCCACTTTTTCTACTACAAATTAAAAAATTCTAGGAGCTTATTACTTCTCCAACTTTGTTATCAGTAAAAGTAACTTCTATATAATGCAGAAACCAGTTAAATAATTCCTAACAAAAATCACAAAATTATTAAAGCAATTAAATAAATAATAAAATTATTAAAAAAACAATAAAATAAAATAAACATCACCTAAAAGACACATTACATCCACTTTGGTTTTTCATAATTTAACTTCAGATATTTGTCAGGCAATTCATGAGTAGGAATTACTATTTATTGATACACCTACCCTGTGCCAGACATTTCACATATATAGTCACAGTTTTTTCACCGCAACCAGCTTGAATCTAAGTACTCTTTTGCTCATTTTTAAAATGAGGTTCATGGGGGTTAAATAACTTGTTCTCCATACACAATTAGTATACAGAAAGCAGAAAGTCAAATCCAGTTCATCTGATTCCAAAGCCTATAGATTATGCTATCTCTGAGGAAAATACGAAGAATCTAGTGTCATATACACTGATGTCCAATTTCCAGGCAACAAGTGCTAAAAGAAGTTGTATAAGAAATATGAACAAAAACTGTTCCATAATACGCTTGGATCATGAAATTTCCTTCATCATTAGCTTGTCCTGTGCTTGGGCCCAACGCTGGGACACTAGGGCTGGGGTGTAGCAAGAACCTCCCATGGGAGCTTTTCCTGAGTGGGGGGCCCTGGAGAAGAGACTGGACCAGGAAACACACTTTATCTGGGAAACCAGAGGCACCAAAGCCAGAGAAACTTTGGCTCAAGGACTTAAGCCAATATCGTAACTGGAAAAATGAGCCTAAGTGTTAGGTCCAAAAGGCAAAATAAGCCATACGTAGACAAACAAGGACCAACCACAGCATCCAGGAGGACTGGAAGTGGGTCACAAAGCAGTGTGCAGAGTGGGTGGGCACAAGCAGTTCTGGAGGACGTCTGTGGAAGGGGAAAAGATGCTGGATGTCACATGAACATGGTGTTGGCTGTGAGGATGGACCTGGCAGATTCAAAGGCCCACAAAGAATCAGACACTGGAATTCTGAGGAAAGTCATTGACTCTCCCCAGGCCACAATTTTCTCATCTAATAAAATGGAACCAGTTGTAACCCCTTCAAATCTGTTATTGAAATTAAATGATATGTAAAGAAATTTAGTGTTGTGCCAAGCCCAGGGAAGCAGCTTTTTTCCCTTAGCTATTATTACTTTATAGTTGTGATTGCCATGGAGATGATGATAATTTTTGAGAGTAAGGTCTTTATATTTAAGTACCTGAAAGAACTCCGCAAGGAAAAAAATCACCCCTAGAATGGTGCAAAATTAGAACTGAGTACAGTTTGAAGTTTATAGTTTTGACCTTTTAACAGAATGAGAAGTATTAAAGAAGACCTCAAAGCAAGCACAAAGTGATTTCCAGGTCACTAGACAATTGGTAGGTACAAACCATTTCTGGTCCCATGCCCAGGAGGAAAAAAGGTACAGGCCACTCCTGATCCCCTATGCTGATGTCCAAATGACCCTTTGGATAGTTCCGACCTTCAAGGATCATGGAATGGACCATTTGAGAAAAGGAATAAATTAAGGGACGCCTTAAGAACTACAGATACAAGTGTTTTGGGAAGTCTTGAAAACAGGAACAACAAAAAAGCCATCAGTGTTAGGATTAGATACCACAACAGTTTTTCCCCCTAGCATTTGCATTGATTTTTTAGTTTTACATCAAAAAGAAAATCTGGCCTTGTGGATGCTTAAGACACTAAGGAATTTCATTTTTCCACTTAATAAACTGATTTTCTCCCCTACTATAGGTACTTGAAATTAGTGCAAACCCCAGGATAGCTACAATTCCAAAAGGGAATGCTCAGTTCATTATGAATGGTCTTAAAGCAAATAGTGCTCTGACAGCCAAATTCCTGGTCTTCAAATTTGTAAGTTTGCCCTTTTTTCCACAAGTCTTACTCAAGACCGCTTCTGAGCTTTTGCAAATTTAACCCTTAGACTCACAGACAATAAGTTACTAAAGAACACAGGAAACTTCAAGTTCATACATTTGGACTAAACTCCTTTTCAAAAGAAGTCTAATATTTATAACCAAATTATGAGCATATTGAATACAATAAATTAACTGCTGGACTAACAGAAAGGAAATACTGTATTTATTTTCACTTCTGTGGCTACGCATCCTTTGAATAGTTCTAAACAATCATAAACCAGCCATAAATCCTATGATGCTTTCCATTTTCTTTCTTCACTTAATGACATAGCACTCATTTTTCAATTTAAAAAATGAATGATCCTAAAAGGTAAATAGCTGTTTTTAATAATCAAAATTAATTTATACGGTCTTTAGTTGATCTGTATGTTCCATGTTATTTGTTCAGCCTTTCATTATAATAATAAAGCTACAATATAGTGAAGTTTCATATATTACTTCATTTAATTCTCAATAAAATCCTAAGGAATAGGCATTATTCATGTACCCACATTGTAGATAAGGAAATAAGCTTAGAGTAGATTGCCTGTAATCACACAGGTAGTAGTCTGCAAGGCTAGTATTCAAAATAGATACTTTGAACCTCAACTGGCACAGGAGTATAAAATATCAGGGATATACTTGCTTAATCATTTTTAAATAATTTAAATCAGCCCACACATTAAGTAAAAGATAAAAAATGATCTTAAATACCAGGCCTGAATTGTCAATTGCCTCAATTTTCCTCTTTTAGACTTATATAAATAATTACAACTAAAAATTTCAATGACCAAATTCCAGTAAAAAAATATAGTGCATAATTAATGCACATCTCTGGATTTGGGGAGGAGAGTGACTTAATTTTACATAGGGTATTGTTTTTCCTAATTAACCGCAGTTCTGCTACACGTTTGTATGTGATTGTTACATAAATGCTTTACAAATTAAGAAGTTTTATGGATATCTAGAAAGACTATTACAGCTCAATAAATAAACTTTTACAAGTACAGAAGAGAAATTTTACATTAAACTGTTACTTTGTTTCTTCCTGACAGAATGATTTTTTTAAAAAAACACATTTAAAATCAAGTATTAGATATGCAAATATGTGTTCAGATCAGAGGTACCAAAATTATTCAAATGATTAATTATTCATCATAAAATGTCAATTAATAATTATGAAGCAGAAAAAGCATCTTTCTAATGCATCTTTATTTTTCTTGGCCTAAAAAGGGCTTAATATACATGTTCAATTGACTTCTAACAAGTTTTAAAAATTCAACAGAGTAAACAAACTGTAAACAAGTGCAAACTCTGCATTTTAATGAGAACAACAAATATGCTCAAAGAGAGGGAAAGAGTAAAATAATAATAATAATAAGGAAAATAAAAACAGCCACATTCATGATATATGTAGGCTCATGCTCACTCGCCTGCTAGGTAAAGGACAGCAACCTAGCCAGGAAAACAAACCAACTACTCAAGTTGTGAATTTGCTTAGCAATGTACAAAATACATGACATGATGTTTCTCTCTGAATTGATCAATCTTTGTTGGAAATCAGGGGGAGTGCTTTGAAAAATTTTTTACACTTTCCAAACAGTCATTAAAAGAAAAAGCACAGTTTAAGTTTCTTAAAATTACCTATTGTAATTTCTAAAGTCTGTTAACCACTACTAAAATATCAGTATAAATAAAATTTTTCACATTACCTTAATTCTAAAGAATTTCCCTATGCCAAGTATTATTCATTTTTTCCAGGAAGATCATATCTTTTTAAAAAAAAATTATCAGTCTGAGCTGATGTGATAATACAGAAGAACAAACCATTATGATCACTGAACTATTGATTTACTTTATTATTATTATTATTATTTTACTTTTCACTGACACCTGGTGAACTTGCAGTCTCTGAGACCCGGAGAGTTATTTTAGTCAGGGTGTCCCTGCCCTCCTGCTGGTAGATTAATTACATATTAAACGTCGTGTTTTCAAAACGAAATGATAAATCTGGACACATAAAGGAGGCACAAAAAGAATCACAGCGAGGGAGAAGAGGAGATGTTAAGAAAGAAAACAAGAAATTGCAAAAGGGAGACATCAAATAGAAAAAAGGAGAATGTAGGAAATGCAACTGGGAAAGAATTTCAAGAAAATAAGGATAAAGGGCAGGGAGGGCTGAAAGGAGGGCAAGAGGGAGGAAGGGGGAAGGAGGGAGATTTTTGGTTTTCAATTCCCTGGCGAGGCTGCTGGCGTCCGCGCCCTGAACGCCCAGCCTTCCAAGTTGAGGCGAAAGCCACCTCCTCGGGCCTGCGTCGCATCCAACTTACTCCAAGTTTTCTGGTGACTCCTACAGGGCCCCTTTCCGTCCCCCCCTTAGTGAGATTGACAGTCGCGTGGAGGAGGCTTTTCCAGGCACAGCCTTTCTCATGGTAATCAGCCCCCAACATCAACTCCCGGCCGCGGCTGCTCCCGCTCGGAGCGCGGCTCGCGGACCCCGGGGACCGGAAACAGGGCGGCGGGCGGGGAGCGGGCGAGCGAGCCAGGTCAGCTGACCCGGCGGCGGGGCGGGGGTCGCGGGGTTCCCGGGCGGGGACAGGTCTGGGGGAGAGCGAGCGGCGGGAGGGGGCCGACACCCCCACCCACGTGCTCCTCCGCCTGTGCGGCGGGGCCTCTGCTTGAGATCAAATGGAGGGACCGAAGCGGGGTGGGGGGGACCGAGCGCGCGGAATATTGGGGACAACAAGCAGACCTGTTTTGCATCAATAAATTAAGATGCTCATTTGGGTCCTGAAGTTTGCTGCTTCCTGTCAGTGGAGACGTTGGCAAAAGCCCTGCAGCCGAGATTCAGCCTTTACTTCAAAAAAATAAAATAAAATAAAATAAACCCCTCAGCTGGCCGCCCTGCTGGGGCCAGGTGACGTGCGAGATTCCACAGCCTGCGGGCCTCGCAGCAGGGATGTTAGGGACGGTCTGAGGTTCTCAGGTCCTGTTTTGGTTTTGTTTGAAAGGGCTTCTCAGAGAGATGCTCCTGATTTTTTTTTTTTTTTTAATAGACTTTCCCCTCCTATCCTAGGCTCAACTCCGAAAGGATTGGATTGCGAGTTTGCACGTGAGAAAACCGTTTGGCTTGGCTTAGACCCCTGCCGCCCCCCACCCCCTCCACACACACCCAATCCAGGGGTCCCCTTTATCACCCTTTGCTTGCAACTCTAAAAGAAGTTGCCCACCTCCTGCGTAAAGACACAGGGTCGAAATAATTCCTCTAGATGAAAGATCAATTCCATTTCAAAACGAGAATAGGTTCCTTTTTTTATTTTCTCCACATGGTACAAAATAAACAATTTACTAAAAAAAAAAAAATCATTAGCTGTGGCCAAATTCGAATTCCTTCTACAGCCTGTGTGTTCAAGGGCAGAAACATTGTATCTCTTAGGGCATCTGGGCCGGCAAGCGGAGCTGGGGGCGGGGGAAGGGGGAGCGGCTGTGAAAGTTTAGGAAATTGACAGACTGAGAGGTGAATGGGGGGACAGGCACCAGAACCTGGCTGGAGGGAATTGGAAAACAAAAGTGCATCCTTCTCACCCTGCCTGGGTGGAGGGAATCCTGAAGGAGGCGGTTTGTTTTACCCAAGGAAACCCTAAAGAATTATTTTTGCCTCTTCAATGTCGACTGCAATATTATTTTACATTTGCGTGTAATTGTTGTTTTAAACCCCTTCGTCTCCGCTAATCTCGAAGTGGATTATTAATGGGGAAGACAGACAGGGAAGGAGCGATTCATTTGCAGGACTTAATTTGCTGTGCGAGTAGCCGAAAGCCAGCAGCCCCCAGTCCTCTCTCCACTTTTCCTTGCCTCCTGCGTTCCTGCATCCCGCGGATCCCACGGTCCCCATTGTCCCCGACCTGGCCCTCACATTGAGGGAGTGTTCCGAACAGATTTATATTCCGGCTTCCTTCGATTCCACCGCTTCTGCGGTGGTGGGAACTCTCTCGGCCGAATGCCTGGGGAGGGGCGTGCCAGGCAGGGGCGGGGGACAACTAGCCGCGCGCTCAACCCTCGCGGAGACCCTTCCTATACCACCGTACAAACATCCACCTTGACGGAACCTTGAAGATAGCGCTTTTTTTTTTTTTTTTTTTTCCCCAAATCAAATACTTGCAGGTCGGAACTCCCAGTGCTAAATGTTGGGGACTGTCTCCTGTCACTTGAACGATTACGGAGCCCAGGGTAATCAGATGATTAGGTGTTTTTAATGGAAATACTTGAGTTTTTTTTTTTTTTTTTAAGTCAGATCCTAAGTAACCTGACATTCAATATACATAATAAAGACAAGTGTTCTGTTAGCTATTGGTTTGGCTCCTTTGACCTGAGGTTATGCCTGTGAGTGTGTGTCTGGGCTGTAAGCCTCCAATGGCTACCTGGGGTCCTGGAGAGGGGTCTTGCCTGGAATCACTCCATGCCTTGGGCTTCTTCTTCCTTGGGAACGGGAGTAGGACGGCTGAAAAGCAAACTTCTAGAGAAAGCTGGACTCAAATTTTTAAATTTAAAAAAAAGAAAAAAGAGGAAGGAGGAAGACAAAAAAGGACGTGAACAGTGGTGCTAAATCTCAGAGGAAGAACTTGATAAGTCATACATATATTTAGAATAGATATATAATAGTGAAAGAAATATAAAATCAAGAATGTGTCTAAGTCCTATTGGAAATCTTTGATTTTCTTTATCAATAAGTGCTAGACTGAAGATCCTGAATGCTTCTCTTCTATAGCTACTTTATGATGGAAATGGGAGGGAGAGATCAATTTATCCAGTTATTTCCATTGTAATAAATACTTAAATTAGGAAAGAGATGAGTCTGTAACCAACTGTGAAAATCTACTTTCTTGCATCCCAGAACAAGATCTAGCTGTGGTCATGCTGGGTGGCTATTAACCACCCCCCCCAAAAAAAAATAAACATACTAAATACAAAGACATGTACCTCTGGGAGTGTAGATGTGGCAACCCATGTGGTGGCTTTTCTCTCCTTTGAGTGCATATGCCAGTGAGTCTTGCATTCAAAGTCTTGCTTTAGGCACACATTCAAAAGCACAGTTCAAAGCAGTTTATCTTAATATAAGTAAAAGTCTAGTGTTGGATCAGGGTATTATTTGTTTCAGATTTCATCAGCCTGGAAACAGGGGGTTGTAACATATCTAACAATATTAAAGCAGAAAAATTGGTGTGAGGCAGCTCTTTGGTCCTCTTCACACCTCCACCTTTACCTTTCCAAGGAAGCCCAAAGGCTGTGGGACTGGAAGTTTATTTGTGCTCTGAGGTTCTCAAGCACTTTCACTCAAAAAAAGAAAAAGAAAAAGAAAAAGAAAGCCTCACAGTTCTTTAAGAAATCGAGCCTGGAACCATCTGAGGCTAAGAGATTTCTTCCTTTTCCGATAAATGCCTGTGCTCAGCATCCTCAAATTTGGCTGTCTTTATTTACTTCTATATTAGTTCCAATTATGTGTAGTGTAAACCAGCTTTTTGATTAACAAAACAGCAGAGCATTGGTTAAGAACACTTAAACTTCAAAAAAATTCCCCTGGGAAGTGGGCTCTGAATTGGTTAATAATGTGCAGTACTTGCTAAATTGCTGACTTCCAGATGTGGAAAATATCTTTCTTGTTTAGGACCTATGTAACCTGATTGGATTACGACAGAAGCGTCACGTTGGAAGCTTTTGAGTGATTATTTAATTAACCATACAGTAGAAAGCTGTATTCTCCAGGAAATCCCTTCCATATTTGCATAACCAATCCCTTCAGAGCAAAGGTGGAGTCTTTTCTTTTTAATTTTACTTTAATTGCAATATCAAAAAATATATACTCCAAAACTTAGACCCCATGCCGTTTAATATCATGCTCTTCCTTCCCTGCTAAGTTTCTCTATGGCCTTTCTCCTTTTTCTTCCTGCCTCCCTATACACACTCCCTCACTTTGTAGTGAGGTCTTTCTTAGATGTAGAGAGATTCAGAGATCGGTCAAGCGAGCGTTCTATGTTAATTTACTTAGAGATCCTTTATTAAAATGCCAAACTACTTTTTAATATTGGGATTCAATCCAGAAATTCATCACACACACACCCTAACACACATGCCCTAAGATGCAGCTCACATGCAGCAGCATTTTTTTTTTTTCTTCTGGCTCTGGCATCTAAAAAGAAAAAAAAAATTAAGAGAAAGGGCAAAGAATTTAGTTCAGAAGCCGTGCTGGGACATCCACACAACTTGATGTGCATCTCAGATCTGGTCATTAGAGATATCTGTATAAGAAGAGACAATCTGGATGGAGGACCTAGGATCTTCCCCTTTAACTTTCGCCCCTTGGAGTTCTCCAGTTCTGTGAATGGTGTGCACCGTTTTCCGCCCTGTACTCTGTAGGATTTAGTGATGAGGATAATGATGCCAAAGGCTTGACGGCGGGGGGGGGGGGGGGGGCGTGGAGAAAGAAGGGAGGGAGGGAGCCGCCGAAAGGGAGGGAGAGAGAGGAAGGGAGGGAGGTGGAATTTCATTTCTTCCACTAAAGCGTTTGCGGAGACTTCAAGGTATAATCTATCCCAGATCCTTTCCCAGAGAGAAACTTGGCGATCACGTTTTCACATGATGCTCACGCTCAGGGCGCTTCAATTATCCCTCCCCACAAAGATAGGTGGCGCGTGTTTCAGGGTCTCTCCTCTCTCTCCTACAGAAAAGAAAAAGAAAAAAATGTCATTAGAAGAGGCGTAACACGTCAGTCCGTCCCCAGGTTTGTGTTTCCTGGAGTGGCCGAAAGAGATCAGTTCTAACCTGCTCCGCAGGAATAACGGTCCTGCCTCCCGACACTCTTGGCGAGGTTTTTGTACAGTTTGCTCCGGGAGCTGTTTCTTCGCTTCCACCTTTTTCTCCCCCACACTTCGCGGCTTCTTCATGCTTTTTCTTCTCACCATTTCTGGCCAAAACTACAAACAAGACTTCGCAGGTAGGTTTTTTTCTTCCCTTTTCTCTCTTTTTATCCCTTTTTGATGTGCTCGTCCCCCATCCTCCTTTTCTAATTTTCTCATTTTGAGTGGGGATGTGAGTCTGAAGTGAGAAGGGGTGTCCGTGGGCAGGAATTTCAGGTGGGTTTAGCTCCTTTATGGCAAGCTTTTCCCAAGAGTAGCTTCTTCGCTTTCTCTCGCAGTCTCGCTCTATCTCCTTCCTTTTCTCTCCTTTTTTTCTGCTCCAAATAATTTGCACTGTACCTGTCCATTCAGGTAACCAAAGGTGCTTCTTGCTACCCAGCCTAGGAAAAGTTTTATTGAGAACTATATAGCTGGAATAAAAACTCATCAAGGGGAGAGCTACTGCTCTATTTTCGCATCTACTTTCTATTCATTATATTCAACAATTAGAACTTGGCAAATACCTGTTAATAATTACAAAACTTAGTGAACATAGAACTACCAAATTCGGGGGCAAGTCTTTCTCTTAGACATGGCAGTCCATCCTCTCCCACCGGAGAAGGCTGTTTTCTAAGCAGAAAGTTGCTTGTTTTTGTCTGCTTAGCGAGTTTCATTTCTTTATTTCATTCTTTGTGTGTGTATGTGTGTGAAGTAACACCTCACTTCTGTGATTATAAATAAAGAAGTGAAAGTCCTCATGGAACTTGAGTCGTTTACCAAGTGGAGGGGGGGGGTCACTACAGCTGGGAGGAAAACTGCTGTCAGGATATCAGGGTTTTAAATTAGGAAAACTTTTGAAATTGTATTTTAAATGGCTAAGTAATATAGACATGGACTTAATAGGAGACACATACACAGACATATCCCATTCCATACTTTGGCACTGAAAAGTCGAGAGAGAGAGAGAGAGAGAGAGAGATAGATAGATAGATATCAGGAGTTCCCAGGAAAAGTGATGAGCCCGGCTAACATGAATGTGTTTATCTCCCACCTACTTATATATTTTACATGCTCACCCTGTAATGATGAGGGCAAGATTACTAACTCCAGAGTTAGGAATAACAGGCAAAGATAAAGTTTACAGCACAAATGCCCTGTCTCTCCCTCACACACACACATGCTCATAAAACTAGCAACTTACTTTATTAAACATGTATTTATATGCAATCGTGTGTAAGTCTCAGCATGAATACAGACAGGCCAGCTGTTTCATCCCAGACATTTGTGTGACCATTTATTTATTTCAGGATTTTCCCCAGCAATTTCAGATCAATAGGACAGGCAAGAAATGATAAAAAGTGTCAAACAAATTAAAAGTCTCCTACTATGTATGCCTAGGTAAATTTAAGGTGCTTTCTAAAACATCCACTTCCCCTTCTCTCCCCCCACCCCCACTTCACCCCTCTGAGCAAATGTGTGGAAACTGATACTCACTTTCCAGGTTTTCTGCAAAGCTTCTAGCACAGGAGACAATAGGTGCGGGGCGTGGGGACTGAGTGTGCTTGGCAGAGAAAGGGTTAATGGCCCTTGTGTTACAGTTTGCATCTGTTACATCTTTTATAGCCCCCTGTTTAAACTAATCCTCGAGGCACAGCATCTTCCCAACCTCCACCGAGTTTCGGGATTCTCCTCCTCTCCTGCCTGCCTCCGAGGTTCCCCTACTCAAGTTTTGACAGTTTCAGCTGAAAAAATGCAGCGCCTCTCTCGATTTTTAGGTACAAAAGTTTCGAAGCCAGAAAGGATAGGATCATTTAGTAGAGCTTAAAAGTATTGCCGTAGTGGTTAGACTTTCTCTTTCCTTTCTTGAGGGGGTAAAAAAAAAGAAAAAAAAATTCTACTGTAACTATTTAAGGGAGCCAGTGTGGGGGAGCATGTGTGTGAGTGAGGTGGGGGGAAATACTTAAGTAAATATTGTCAAAGTGGTGGGGGTGGGGGGGAAGGGACAGTGGCCAAAGAGGCTTATAATTATATTTCTTATTGCGGCGTAAAACGGGAAATCTTAATTTGGGGGCGGGGGGTGGGGGGAGGAAGAGACAGTGCCTCGATAAACTCCTAAAGGGGAGGGGAGGGGGCACGGGCGAGTGGGCTTCCTATAATTACTATTATCAATTTGCCCGAGTGTGCTTCATCCAGGGGCTGTTTCGCGTTGTTTGTTTGTTTGTTTCCTCGGGGAAATGGGGGGGGGGAGTGTGAGAAAAGATGAGAGCGAAAGAAAGCCTCGCCTCACCCCAAGTTCCCGAGCCGGGCTGAGGACTTTTCGGAGGAAAGGGTCCGCCTAGCCCTGAGTCAAGCAGTCTTACTGTACCGCCGTGTGCATTCCCTCATACGGTCAGGAGTTATGACTCATTTGAAGATGTAATTCTTGTCTCTGATCCCCTCGCGGGTGCAACACACCAAACAGTAACAAACACAAAGCGCCTCGGGGCCAAGGCTGGGGTGGGGGGCGGGGAGGGGGCCGCCGAAGTTTCGCTTTGGCGTTGGGGGGCGCGGATGGGTGCTCGCCGGGGCCCTGGCCCGGCTCCCTTGGGCGGCCCGCGCGCGTTTCAATGGGCGCGGGCGATGCCCACATTGTCGCTGTGTTTGGTTGCTAGATCGAGCCTGCGTGCTGCCGAAGCAGGGCGCCGAGTCCATGCGAACTGCCATCTGATCCGCTCTTATCAATGAAGCAGCCGATCATGGCGGATGGCCCCCGGTGCAAGAGGCGCAAACAAGCCAATCCCAGGAGGAAAAACGGTAAGAAGCGGCCCGAACCAAACTTTTCCGGGCCACTCCGCGGCTCGAGACCCGGGGAGAAGGAGGGGAAAGGGAAAAGGAACCGAGGCGGCGGCGGTGGCGGCGCCGGGGCTCGCGGGCGAGCCTCCCTCCGCGGCCGGCGCCTGAGCCCGGCGCGCGCGGCGGCCGGACCGGGGGGAGTTGGGGAAGTGCCGGGCAAAGTGAGCGTCGGGCGCCCGGGGGCTCCGAGCGCGGGGGTCCGGCGGGGGCCCCGCGCCCCCAGCCCCGCCGCCTCCTCGCGCCCCCACCTCCGCCCTCCCTCCGCCTCCCGCTCCGCTCGCGCCCGGCCCGCCGGGTCTCCGGCCGGGCTTCGGGAGCGTCCGGCGAGGGCAGGGCGGGGGCCCGGGCGCCAGGTCCTGCAGGATCCCGGGGCGGGGGCGGGGGTGGCAGAGGGACTGCGAGGGCGGGAGAGGGACCCGGGGCTGTGGCTCAGCAAGGCTTAAAGTTTCTTGCCGGAGTCTCCCGGCCGCCTCTCCGTGCGCCAAGTAACGGTCCGCGGGCAGCGGGGCCCGGCCCAGCGCTCCCGGACCCGGAGGTGGGAGGGACTCGGCCGGCCCTGCGCGGGGTCCGGCGGGGTCGGTGCGGGCGCGGGGACGAATGACTCCTCTCCAGCAGGCTCTGGCCCCCACGCTGGGGACTGGAGGAGTCGCAGGGCGCAGCGAGACTTTTCCGGGCAGTTTCTACATGGTCAGGAGAAGCCCGAGCCCGTTATCCAGGCTGAGTCAGGAAGGAGGAAGGAGATGGGGGTGCGAGGGGGACACACAGACCAGAGGTGGAAGATTACAGGGGAGGGTGACAGTTTAGTAGGTCCATCTTGGAGAGAGGCAGAGAAGGGACGAGGGGAAAGAGAGTGAGAAACAGAGAGGAAGAGAGCGAGAGAGAGAGACCCCCTAGGTATTACCCCAAACAAAATCGTGGGAATAAAAGAGAAAAGTGATTGGCAAGAGCGCGGAGGGCGCCTGGGGGAGGGGAGAGGGCTGGGGACGAGCGAGGGTGCCTGGGGGAGCTGACGGAGGATAACTGAGTTTAAAAAGAAAAAAACCAACCCCCCAAACAAACAAGCGAACAAGCTCCAGCTCAGACTCGGAAAGGAAACTTCTCGCTCCCCTCGCTCTCAGCCCGATCACCCGGCGCGGGGCCGCGTAGACGCTCCCGAGCCAGGCGCGGAGACGCAGCGCCGGCCCGGCCTCCCGGCCTCCCGCAACCCCAGCCCGCGCCTCGCTGGGACCGCGGGGCCCACTTGGAGCAACTTTCCTCTAGAGAAGACAATTGTGCGCGCCCCCGGCCTGCACCAGAGCTGCGCAGCGCGGGGAGGGGGCGGCTGGGGGCGCAGTGTGGGGTGCTGGAAGGCGAAAAACACAAAGACGAGAGAATTTTGATTAGAGACGAATGATGCTTCTCTCTCTCTCTCTCTCTCTCTCTCTCTCCTGTGTGTGTGTGTGTGTGTGTGTGTGTCTTTTGCTTGTTGTGGTGGAGGTGTCGAGCCATATGGGGGAGTGATAGAGAAATTTTAGTCAGAAACTGTTCCTTACGTTATCCTGCCTTTCCCCTTTGTGCTGTCTTTGATCTATTTGCTTGGCTTAGTATTACAGAAAAACAAGTACAATAATATATTCCGAGCTGCTTCCCCAAGATTCAGTTCAGGCTGCCTCTTTTTAAGTCTCTCTCTCTCTCTCTCTCTCTCTGCCCCCTCTCTTTTCTCCCTCCTCCCCCCCACATACTCTCCCTCTCTTAATTTAATTTTTTTCACCCTGGTGTCTGGCATTATTTAAGGTGGTCCTTACACAGGAGACCTCCCCTTCCCCATCTCTGGGTAATTTAGTAGTCACTAAAATTACACCTAATGTCCCTCTCTCCTATCCTGTGTTTCCTCTGTTCCTTTTATTAAATGTTGGTTATTGATTTTCTCAAATCAATGTCTGTTGTGGGGCTTTTTTCCCCCTCTTACAAGTATCTAAAGCACATTGCTGATCAACTGGATAACAAAAGCTTTGTGTCAAGGAGGGTTTTTTTTTTTTTTTTCTTATGTTAAACAGTCATTTTTGAGAGGAAAAAAGAATGAGATTTATAACAAGGCTCCCAGAAGTGTTCTTTTGCAGGGAAGACTATTTAGAGTGTTTGTTTCTTCTTGCCTTCCTTCCTCCTTCCACCCCCTTCGGGATTTTGCCACCAATGACCAGCCTGGCCCCAGCAGTGAGGTCAGGCCAGAGCCCAGGTCTAGGGAAATAGAGGGATCCCAGCTTCCTGGGAACCCCTAGAGGGGGGCTGGCAGAGAGGGAGGCCCCTGAGGGGCTTCGCAGCTGGAGTGGAGTGCCAGGGAGGTGCGCAGTCGTGGCCACTGCAACCATTTCCCCTCCACCCAGCCACTAACTTGGGAGAAGCCTGCACACTCCGAAGTGGAAAGTTGAATTGCACATTTTAAGCGTTTAGCCCAAACCCAGCACACTTAACATCAAGCCTGTCTATTGCTTACAGCTTCTCTAACTTTGACTATTGCCTGTCTCTTTTTCCAAATAATCTGTGAGAAAACATGCTGTATATTGGTTACTTGTCAGTGTTTTTCATTGGGTTTAATCGGACTGAGCAATGTCCTGGTTTTGAGAAGCAGGTAGAAGCCCCCCCCCCCTTTTCCATTTTCTTTCTCATCAAACACATATCCAATGCCTTTCCCTTTGGGAATTGCTAGGATTTATCTGAACTGAGTGGATTTTTCTTCTTTCCTGGATTCATGGAAAAGATGTCACTTTTGAGCTTGTGTCTTTGCTGATAACACTAAATATGATGATGCTTATCAAAATCATATAGAAATTCCTGGAAAGGAATAATGGCAATAATAATCATAGAAGTAGAAGCTGCAAGGGGAAAAAAAAAGAGATGGTCATCCAGGAACGTAGAATGGCACTTTATATAATTTTAATGAAGTCAACAGTGTATATATAGACTAAGGCGACAAGGAGATAAAACGTATAAAGCAGTGTGTGTATTTGAAAGGCTGGTCAAGAAAGTGGCTTAGAAGACAATGCTGTATACAATTATTAAAAAGCAAAGAAGGAGGCAGTTCGAGGAAAATAAATGTACAAAGAGAGAAACGAGAATCTCAAATCTAACCTTTCAGATTCTCAGGCTAGCAAGATGCCTGGCAAAGGCAGTGCCAGGGCCAAGTTAACACATAGCAGGCAGGCAGTCTCCTTTCCCCCACATGGAAGGGATGAAATCTCTTCCCAGAAAATGAGATATGCAGGAGGAAAGGGGTAGTGGGGTGAGGGGGAAGGAGGCAAAAAGCGAGTTGAGTTGCCCGCAGACAAGAATGTGTGTCGGTTTCAAGAAAGTTCAGTCAGATGATCCTCAGTCGCCTGACTCACTTTGTAACACTTTCACTGAAGCTGGAGAGGAGGGGGAAAACCCAGCCCCCCCGTTTCATTCCCCTGATTATACTCCACTATCTCTACACAGCCTTGGAGTCAGAAATTAGCACTCGGAGCTCGAGATGCCCTGCTGCTGCCTGCCACCGGCACGGCCCGTTTGTAACTTGCAAAGTTTGTTGCTTTTGCCCCTGATTCGGGCAGCAGTTCCCGGGATGCTCCTGCCTCCCTCCTGCCTCCCACGGAGCCGGGGAGAGGGGCCTGCCTCCCCAGCCCGCCGCCTCCCAGCATCGGCCTCCGAACCACCGCACAGGCACATGCACGTTGTCACAAAAATCAAATCCGGAAACTGCTTGTTTCAGAGAAGGGAATGAAGTTGTCTTTCAAAGGAAAACTGAATTAGGAGGAGTGGGGGGAAGGAAATGGAAGAAGGAAAGAAAAGTTAAATTTCATTTTTCTGCAAAGTTTCCGCTAAAGGGTTGGGGACTGTGTCAGGGAGTGGGGGAGCTTTCTACAAATGCCTCTGGTCTCTGGTTTTCAGTGGAAAAGAAAAGGGATCAAGTTGAATGGTCTCAGGGCTTTGGATCCGAGAGTAGAAACAATCAGATGAGCAGAAATGATCACCCCTGTTTAAAATAAGTCCTCACTCCTCCTTACCACTTCCTTAAAGGGAGTGGAGGTGCTGGTAGTGGTGCTCAGAGGCTATGAGGGTCGGAGAATTTGCTCCCGACAGTGATGCTTACATGAAAAGGAAAGGATGTGCAATCAACCCCTTCTTCAGGAGATGACTTCTATCTCTGCTCCCTGAGAGATGAAGTTGGGATGGGGCCACCGAGAGTCAGAGCCCTTCAATATGCACTGAGGCAGGGAAGTTTCCTTCCGATTACAGTAGTCAGTTCAGACTTGGTTATCTTTGCAGGGGTGGAAATCTTTGGCAAGTAGCTTTCTTTGTAAAGTTGATGGGCTTATAGGGAACCTATTTTGCTGACTCTCAAAGCAGTCAGGCAGCTTGTGTGGCAGGTACCAGTCCTGAGGGTGCTCCAGAGATATCCATCTCCATCCTTTTCTCTCAGTGGAGATCTTCTGCAAGTTTTGTCAAGCTGCACACACACAAGGTTTGGAGCTATGTATCTAGACCGATCTATTTGTTTTATTTCGGTTTGGAAAAACTAAGTCAATTGGGGTAAAAACACGCTTTTCTTCTTAGCACAGCCAGTAGCCTGGTGGCGTCCATAGCATCATGGTCCACCAGGGCTAACGGTGGGCTAAGGATTTTAAACTTCACATTGTTTATCTGTTGCCAAATAAAAATTAATTCAGGTCTTTAAACATTTGTTTTCTGATATGGATAAAAACCAAGATTAAAGTTCCCTGCTAAACTGCTATGTCATAGGTTTCAGATGCTTCCTCCTTTCTTTCTTAATGTGCTTAAAGTAAAGAAAATTCCAGGAGGTTATTAAAGACCCTATTGCAATATTGAGAATATTTCCTGGGAAAAATGTGTGTCTACCCTGAAGGTAGGAAAGGAGGGCTTTGCTAGCTCTCTAGCAGCGCCGCGTTTATTCTAAGATGTGGGAGATTCTTTTCCTCACAACAGTTTTTGTCATCTGCATTCTTCCAAGGCTTTTAAGGTGCATTTTCTTCTGTGTGAAAGGGAATTCTTTGTCCTTTTCCTCTCCAGCCCCGTGGCTTCCCAAGGTAGACACTATTTTGTGCCTGTCACAGAGAGAGGGAGTGCAGGTTTGCAATGCTCACAGACAATTGATTGTCTGCCCTAATGTGTTTCATTTACATGTTTATAACGTCAATGGTGCTGGGGTGTCCACTGTACCATTCATTCCCGCATTCCCACAAGGGGGCAATTGTCTGAATGGCCAAGTCAGACACCTTTTTGATTGCTCTTTGGTTGTCTTTTTAGAGCAAAGAGAAAAAGGAGGAAAATCTGTGATGCAGAAACACTAGTTGAAAATATACAGAATTAAATGTCACCACAAAAGCAGATGTTAACATAAGCCCAAATATGCTTTTTAGCCAAGATGTGAAGGTTGAAAAAAATAATTCAGAGCAGAGAGAAGGATGATTTAAAACCAATAAATATAGCTCTATCCCCCCCCCCCTTTACTTCTTTTCTTTCTTTAGCAATCAGAAGATGAAATGTGATTTTCCTTTTCATTTTTAAGCCTTGAAACATCCAGGCACCTCCTCATTATTTGTATGTTTGCTGTGATTTGTGAATTTTGTATATATTTACATAGCTCTGTTTATGCCAACAGCATCAGCTTACCACTTGGAAAATCTATTGAATGACTATTTGGGCTGTGGGGAGTGTAAACTTTTAAAAAGTAAGATCCAAGTATTTCTTCATCAAGCAGTTTTTAAAAGGAAAACGATAATGATCAGTAGGCTCTATGGAAGCCTCTGCCTTAATAGCTCTGTGCCAAATACTTTTATCTTGGGTGACAGTCATGTCAGAGTGAAAGCTCTCGGGAAAAGTGTAACTAGTAGTTACAAAGTAAATAAAGGATTTCGTTTTAAGGTGTTCTGTGGTGTTTTTATGCTGTGTGTGTGCATGTGTGTGTTTTGTCTTGTGTTTCCTCTGAGGGAGGTATGAGGAAAAGCCATCTATGCGTGTGCCTTCTGGCTTTTCTCTTCTTTCTGTTCTCCCCTACATATTATGCATGTGTGTAGCCCACATGAATACACCTGTTTAAAAAAAAAAAAAGATTTTACAGTTCAGATGGTGCCTTTCTGGTTCATTTAGGTAATAGTCATTAGAAGTTAGCGTGATTTTGCGTGTGGTCCATGAAGAGAGAAAATTCTAACTCTTGTGTCATGTGGTGAGCGGTAAACAGGGAGGAAAAACTTTTATAATTTTGTAGTAAATTGGGGAGGAAAAAAAAATTGCCAGTCTGTGAAAAGATTTTTGCCTCTCCGGGAAGATACACACACAGTAGCTGCACCGTTAGCTGAACCCCTGACACGGCGGTCTTTTGAATGCCTTAGGTATGATTTCACTTTCGCTCACATCAATGCTGACCTGAATGCCTTTCATATCTGATCCGCTGTGTCTCTCCCAGTAAACATCCCCTGAGGGGAGAACAAAGAAAGGAGCTCTTCTTCTTCTTAATCACAATTCAGCCCTTTCACCGCCGGCAGGCTCCATTTGCATTCTGCCACAGAAAGCCAAGATGAAAAGAAAGAGAGAGAGAGAGAGAGAGAGAGGGAGAGAGAGACAGGCAGAGGGTAGTAGCTGAGTGAAATAACTTAGGTGTTTGTGGCTGTTTGTTGGGCTTCCCCTAGTTACCAGCCTTATATAGTTGCTGCTCAACCAGGCCCTGTCCCTCCTGACAGGCATATAGTGTTACAAGATGGCATGTCTGTACTATTCATGGCCACCCGCTCAACACTTGAGGTAAAAAGTGCCAGGGTGGGATCAAATTCTCCCCCAGAAGCCTGTTAGATTGGGGGTCAGGTGTGTGGACTTCCCGCCCTTGAGTGCTGCCTGGGATTTGGCGTTCATAAGTCTGGTTGGTGACCAGCCGCCCAGAGAGGTGAGGGCACTGCGGGTGGAGGGGCGGGGGCGCTGGAGCCCGGGCCCCTGGTCTGGTTTCTGTGATGGGTGCTCATACCCTGCCTGAACGCACTGACAAATCCTCAGGAAAACTGGAAAAGACTTTCCCATTTTTCCCCCTGACTTTTTATGATAATTCATATTTTCAAATGAAAGGGGAAAAAAGCCAAGAAAGAAACTCTCAAATGAGCCAAAAAGGAAAAAAAAAAAATTCTCTGAAAAGAATTTTAGGGGGAAAAGTTGTTCTATTTTAAAAAGCTTTGAGGGCTGTAAAGTGCCACGTTTTTCACACCTTCTCCATACTTTTTTTTCAGATTTTTTTAGTATGTTTAACATTTGTGAGATGACAGCCTTTTTGTATCTCAAACTGGATGCTTCAAGATTTGTAGGGAGGGGTTGGTGGTATTCACATTCTCTAGTGAGAGAAAGTTTGTGCCTAAAGGGCTCCTTCTTCCTGGGAACTGTTTAAACCCTTGCAGGTGGACCTGTCAGGTTTTACTGTGCTATTTGCCTCCATTTTCAACATGCAAAAGTAACATGCAGTTAATGGTATTGGAATGAGACCACAGCAAGAGCAGAAACCTCTCGTGACAACTTTTCAGCTACATTATCTTGCTCCTAAACTGTCTTGCCTTTTTTTCTTCCTTTCTGAAACCACTTTTAAGATACCAACAGTTTTTCTTCAACAATTAGATTAAGCATACAATGCACACACATGTGCACACATACAACTTTGGAGGTGCAGTCTCTTCAAACAACAGAGTGAATTATTTGAAATGGGGACTTTTCCAATAGCCATGGTGGCAGATTTCACTTATAAGAGCAGAACTAACGGAGATATTAGAAGTTGTACGCGAACATGTGACACAGATTCCTGAATTTTTTTTCCTTTTTCCCAGAAGATTTACAGAATTTACAAAAAGAGATTATCCCTACACCTTCCACCCCTCCTATCCACCCCCATGACCCAAGCAATGAAGGATTTAGGCAGATTTACTTCAGTAAACACCTTTGGACACTTGGGGGGAAAGTGGGAGTCTGTTTGCAAAAGGAGGCTTTTGTTAAGTGAGGTACTGGGATAATGCTTTACCAGGCAGCTGTGATATTAACCTACCCAGCTATGCGGGAACACTCTTTAACTCTTTGAGTGCCAGGCCTTTGGCGCTCAGCAGATAAAATCCTGGCTCTCTAAAGACATTCAGAATTCTAGCTCTAGCAGTTTATTATTCAGACAAGTCTTGTAGACATGAAAACTGTTCAAGCTTTTAAAACAATGTGGTTTAATTAGATGAGGTGGACTTACATTGCTCATAAGCCCTCCAAATGGTGGTTTATAATTGGCAAGGAAAAAAAAAAAGATAGAAAAAAGGAATCAAGGCAGCACATTAAAAATTCCAGGAAATATCTTTAGAAAAGCTATTTTCATTTCTAGCTTTTAAAATATTAGACTACGGTAGCTAGAGGGAAGGAAGCAGCTGGAGCCTCTCTCCTTCCTATAAAAGACACCAGAAGTTTGTCATGGAGAAAGGGGCTTCAACTTGAAAAGCTTTAAGAGGCCAATGCGGACAGTGACATTATCTCTGCCTTCGCATCTTGTCAAGGGGGAAGTATTGCCTATCTGTCCGAGCTTGGGAGATCATGTGCACCTCAGAGTCAGGGCCTCAGGCCGGCCGTTACCAACTTGAGACTTTCCAAAGCAAGCAGAAAGGCATTTATGAGGAAGGAGTTAATGGTTATTTTTTTTTTTGCTGGGCACAAGAATAACTTTACAGGTGTTGCATTGGGGCTTAAATAAGATTGCCTTATTTAGTTTCGAAAAAGAGTGTAGGTGTCAACATTCGAGCAGCCACAAATGTGTGAGAAAGTAAAGGGTATGAGACATGACAGAATTAAAGGTGTTTGCTATGTTGTTACACCGTGTGTCAGGCTGCAAGCTCCCTTTGTCACAGCCTCCTGGTGATTTGACAGCGCAGATCTACTTCCCTTCTAGGTGAGACAGCATTTTTAAACTGGAGTTATATATACGGTACGCCCTTCGCCTTGCACCCTGCCTCCCAGATCCGTGAATCCTATTTGAAAGCATCTTGCCCTGAGACACAATGAACAAACGCCCGTACACAAGGGGGCTGTGGGCTCGGGGGGCCGGGCAGCGCCAGCATCACAGTGGCTGGCATTGACTGTTGTTTGGCAAGAAGGTCCTCTGCCAAATCATCCAATAATTAAGTTTTATGTTATTTGTATGAACGACCAATATTCCTTTTTCAAATCAAAGGGAGGCTTAAAATTACTTTTTGAACACTTTCAGACCATGGTCAGGTCACAGTTTGGGGGCTGAATTAAAATGATCTCATTCATGATCTAATTGAGGTTGGCAAAACCTTAGCAGTAGCAGGAGTACATAAATATAAATCAAAGACCAAAATTTAGCAAATCATATCATTTGCTAGAAATCTGCTCATGAATTATTCTCCGATTGCCAACCCAGAAGTTAAACTTTGTCTCCCCTCAGCAACAGTAACTGCGCATATTTTTTCAGGCTTCTGACAGGAAAGTTAGAGGAGCTGAAAAGAGAAAGGAGAAGGAAGATGATCACTGTGTCATCAGATATTGTGCATTTGTGACCCAAGAAAGTTATGAGGCTGACAAAGCCATGTACATTTACAGTGGGCGCTGCAGTCTTGGTTAGAAATTAATATGGGCTTCTAAAAACCAGACTTCAGAAGAGCAAGCAACATAGACACATGCAGACTGTAGGGGAAGCACACGTTTTGAGAAGGGTCTGATTGAAGTTTGCTTTCATTTTTCAACGGAAGAATGTAAGCATCATGATTCGTGATTATTTACAAATTGAGTTCTATTACTGAGCTGAGTTCAGGGATTGAGATTTGAAGTAGTGGTTAGAATTAGAAGACAACACAGAACATATTCAAGGTACATATTCAGGGTACCTTGCCTTCTTTTTTTCTTCTTAACATTGCTATAAAATTAAGACTCCAGATTACTTTTCCTATAATCTATGGTGTTAAATGTCATGTTCTATTGTTACGTAATCCATTTTTACGTTGTTAATTTTTCTTGGTTGCTGTGTGTTATTTCAGCTTAAAGCCACTCACACTCTACTATAAACTAGAAGAAGTCAAATTCTGAACTTGAATATTTTGAAGCTAAAATTTTAAATCCCACTTAGATGAAGATATTCTTTGAATCAAACAATAAACACAGAACTGGTCAGTTGAGCCAACTTTATTTATCGCAAGAGCAAATATATGAAGGTGTATTTTGAAATCTCCAGGATAAAGTGGAAACACTTTTAAATAATCTCAGGTGAGAGAGGTAAATGACCACATTCTTTTGGGAATAAGTAATTGTCATTAATAATTTCCTAAAATATATTTACATAAAAAACTTTAATGGATTCCTCTTATTTAATAGTTACATTGCTCATAAGACAACATAGTGATTTTTGTTCTTTGTATACTATTTCATATTTCTTTTTAAAATTAACTCTAGAAAAGGTACTCTTGACAAAGTGATAACCACCCCCTCCCCAAAATAAGAAAAAGTAATCAATAATAGATGAACAGATTTAAATACCGTGCTATATAAAATGTGAGATTTTTCTTTCTCTTAAATGGCTGAGTAAATTTCAAAGAAGTCAGTGCCCAAGTGATCTATAAATATAGTATATGACTTTCACTGCTTCTTAGCTCAATTACGTTTACATTGTCTTGTATATCCAAGTAACTGTAATCAAAGAAACTGCAATTTTTGCAATTTGCGTATTCTTGGAAGTACCTAAGTTTCTATTTTAGACACCATGCACATCAATGGAAGTGTTTCACATCATGAGATTTCTCAGTTTTAAGAGGTGAGGTTTATATATAAAGAACTCAGTAAGCTGTGTTTTCATAATAAATAGACCCATTAAAAGGGAAATATCTCTAAGCAAAATGGTTGTCCTCTAAAGATTACCCATCACCTTTGCTCTGCTGATGGGAATTTGAAAACTAAATACAACCCATATGCACATTCCCACATGCACACAATCACAAATGCACCCTAGGATCCAAACTCTGGTTCTTTTCCTCTTTAAATTTCACTACAGTCATATAGCTTGTGAATGAATTATATTTAAGCACAAATAGTAGAGGTGAAGAATTAATGTAGATTCTTGTTTAGTAGGATTTATTGTAGGGGGGAAAAAGCATTCCCTATGCCACGTGACTCTTACAAAACTTGTACCTATTAATCTAAGCTTTAAGTGTATTATTTAGGATAAATTACTAGCTTTGTGCTTTTAAAGTGTTTCCCCCCGTTTATCTTCAATATTACCAACCTTAACACAGATTATCCTAAATTGATTGCAAATTATTATGGTTTTTAAAACAGCATTCTGGAGTCCTGAATAAAGATGGTATTTCAAAGCAGTGTTTACAATATTTAGAAGAAAAAAAGGGGAGGGGATTTTAAAACTATACTGAACACTTAGAAATGTGTGGAGTTTTATACTTGTGCAGATAAGTGTGAGGTAGCCTTGGCCTGTGAAACCAAGACCACAAATGATACGTGTCAGTAGGTTCTTTGATAGGGCTTCTGGCCACAGTGTTTTTGTGCTGTCAAACTGCTATGTTGAACAAACACCTCCTCTGGGACAGAGTGATAAATGCAGAGACAGGCTGGCTTCAACCAGTCTCAGCAACCTCCTCAACCACACCCCCGGCTCCCAGCCCACCTCCCACCTCCCACAATCCAGCCACCTCCCACCCTTTTTGCCCCTTTACCTGAAACTGACATTTATAGAGAAATGCCCAGGGTTTTTCAAGGTGTCAGTGGTGAGTAATTATTGATACTCCCCAAATCTTATGAATCAGTACTCTGAAACTGCAGGCAAAGTCCTTTTCCTGGCAGGCTTTATCTAGTCTTTTTAAATGGAACTGGACCGTGCTTCTAAACTTTTGCCAACTTGAACTTTTTCCACCTTTTCTTAATCATTTGAAAA